>NC_090784.1:22410000-22721666 GCF_040054535.1 Antennarius striatus | reverse complement strand
CTGGTCAGCAGGAACCTCCACCTCCTCCTCCTTACAGACATGATGCTGTGGACCATCTGGAGGAGCAACAAAAGGAGCATCATGTTAGTATGACTACAAACTAATACTTGGACACAAACGCAGACATGCCAGGAAATCAGTTACGTTTGTTAAAATATGAATTGATCGTCAAATCTTCAGTTCCGTTCACTAAATGACGTGTTGTTTACCTATCCTGTGTAACTTCAGTTCGGCTCTGAGGCAGAGATCCAGCAGTCGGCGTTGATGATTTCTCTCTTCTTCGTTCTTGACGGTAGTTTTTTTTAAAGCTCCAAAAACTTCCTCTCCAGCAGCTGATTTTCAGTTTGTTACTTTAAACATCCATTTCAAAACTTGCAATAAAAGTATTTATTTGACTTATTTTACTCCATTGATTTCCTTTTCTGTTTATTATTTCTTTATTCAATATATTGTTTGTGCTTTTAAACCACATTCACAGAAGAAAATGAAATTCATCCTATAATCATCATCCCAAGCAGCGCAGCAGCAATGACAGAGCGGAGGTTCACACATTCATTGTATGGAGATAAATTCGGCATCAGAACAATGATATCGAAGGATTCAGTTCGCAACACGCCATCGTTCCCAGTGAACAAACAGCAGTCAATATGCGAGCCGCATTTCTTGCATTAATTATTCAGACTCATGAAGACATCCACAGGTGTGGCTCACCTGGCTGTAGTTCACTTTGCCAGCAGCTCCAAATATGTTAAACAGCCAGTGCCTACCTCCGGAGTTTATTTTCGATGGTTGTTTGAATTGATCCACATCCTCCTTTTGTCCTCTTGATCATTTGATCTGTCGCGATGTCCGATAATATTTCCTTTTAATACATTGTTTTTAACAAAAAGGTAATGACTTCAAAACCAAAGAGTCGCTGAAAGGCTAACGCCAAGGCCTTTCTTTGTCACACGCACTTCAAGGAAAAATCACTATAATACAAAAAAGTAAGTTTGAACTGTTATTAACGAAAAAAGAATAACCAACTTATGAAATTATGCACAAACTTAAAGTGAACACACAAAGTAGCGTAGTGATAAGAGCAAAAATAGCATTGCGTGTTGCGGTCAACAAAAAAATGGCTACCTTGCTCACCCTCTCTTTCTCTCCACACAAGTGAGCAGGTGCCCCTATTTAACCTGTATTAACATTCACATCCACATCTATTTGAGCCACTTATTCCCTCATTAATGAGATCACAAAAACAACAACAAATACAATGTTTAAACCATCATACACCTATAAAAATATCTATAAATCCATTCATTGCTCCTACATTTAGTCATCTTTGCTTTTTACTGAAACAGTTATGGTTTGTTATTAATAAAACAACATAAACAAATTAACAGTTTGTTTAGTTTTAATACTGTTGTACTTTATTGGCTAAACTCAATCTTTAACATGAAGCTTCTACCGTATATTCTATTATTACTTTTGGGATGCATAAACGTCATGTTGGGATGCACAAAAGTTAATTGAACCGCATCCCAGGGATGCACTACTTTCTTGAGGTAAAATTAACTCTGCTGTACCCCCAATTAAAAATTGTTCCGTTTTCTGAAATAGGATTCCATGGTCAATTCTGTCAAGAGCTTTCTTGAGGTCCATAAAAATTCCCATGCAACTCACCTTTTGATCTATGGCATCGGGGATAATTTCCATTGCTTCGGTTAGTGCTAATGCAGTCGAATGATTCTTCCTGAAACTGAATTAGCGGTGGATAAAGCGGAAGAAAATGGATGGATGGACAACCCAGTTCGAAATAACATTAAAAATGTGCGTCATCGGTAATATTATTCTGTCCTGTATGTCCTTCATCAATTTCATAAGAAATTCATTTGCATCAGATGTTTGTACTTCTCACATGTGTGGACTCTAATATGTTGAGTCAAATAATCACTTGTTTTGAAATGTTTGCCACATCTTTCACACCTGTAAGAATTCTTAACTGTGTGGACTCGTGTGTAACCAACGCATGACTGAACCTAAAATTTTTCCCAAATTTCACATCTGTAAGGCCTCTATCCAGTGTGGAGTACCATGTGTTTAGTCAAGCTTATTTTATATGGGAAACATTTACCACATGTTTCACACCTGTAAGGCTTCTCACCTGTGTGGATTCTCTTGTGTGTTGTCAACGTACCACTGGCCCTAAAATCTTTCCCACATGTTTCACACCTGTAAGGCTTCTCACCTGTGTGGATTCTCTTGTGTGTTACCAATGCACCACTGTCCCTAAAATCTTTCCCACATGTTTCACACCTGTAAGGCTTCTCACCTGTATGGATTCTGTTGTGTCTTGTCAACCCAGTAATGAACATAAAATCTTTCCCACATTTTTCACACCTGTAAGGCCTCTCTCCAGTGTGGATTTTCTCATGTTTCATCAACGTAGTCGTGTCACTAAAAAATTTTCCACATGTTCCACACCTATATGGCCTCTCTCCAGTGTGGACTCTCTCATGTCTTATCAATGTACTACTGTACCTAAAAACTTTCCCACATATTTCACACTTGTAAGGCTTCTTTCCGGTGTGGACTTTCTCATGTCTTATCAATGTATTACTGTCACTAAAACCTTTCCCACATGTTTCACACCTGTAAAGCCTTTCAACCGTGTGGTGTTTCATGTGGTCTTTAAAAATGTTGCATTTTGTGTAACCCCTCTTACATATTTTACAAATATATGGCTTCTTACTGGTGTTGCTTGTTCCCTGGGGCTGAAGCGTAGACTCAATCTCAGCATCGTTTCTGCTTGTTTCTCCTCTCTCCTCATGTCTGATGGATACATGAGAGCTGTTAGAGATCAGCAGGTCAATGTTTGCTGCTCCCACCACAGAACTGATAACCGGCAGGTTGTCAACAGACTCTGTCTGTGCTGCACCATCTTCAGCTTTCATGTACAGAGTCTGATCTTCACTGAGGTCATTTTCCTCACGAGTACGAGTCAATGTAACAGCATCAGTCTCCTGCTTCAGGACAAACTGCTCTCCCTCCTGACTGCTGTGGAGTTCCTCTGGTTCCTCTTTCAGGTGGAGAACCTCTGGTTCCTCTTTCAGGTGTAGAACCTCTGGTTCCTCTTTCAGGTGGAGAACCTCTGGTTCCTCTTTCAGGTGTAGAACCTCTGGTTCCTCTTTCAGGTGTAGAACCTCTGGTTCCTCTTTCAGGTGTAGAACCTCTGGTTCCTCTTTCAGGTGGAGAACCTCTGGTTCCTCTTGGTCCACACTGGACTTCACCTCCTGGTTCCAGAGCTGCTGGTCAGCAGGAACCTCCACCTCCTCCTCCTTACAGACATGATGCTGTGGACCATCTGGAGGAACAACAACAGGAGCATCACGTTACTATGACTACAAACTAATACTATGACACAAACGCAGACATGCCAGGAAATCAGTTACGTTTGTTAAAATGTGAATTAATTGACGTCAGATCTCCAGTTCCGTTCACTAAATGACGTGTTGTTTACCTATCCTGTGTAACTTCAGTTCGGCTCTGAGGCAGAGATCCAGCAGTCGGCGTTGATGATTTCTCTCTTCTTCGTTCTTGACGGTAGTTTTTTTTAAAGCTCCAAAAACTTCCTCTCCAGCAGCTGTTAGTCCATTTATAACTACATTTCCCAAAGAGTCAAACGAAGACATTTTATTAACTGAACTAAATACAACAAAAACTAAGATAAAATCGTCTTTCAGTGACGTCAGGAACGTAGAAGCTAACGCTACTAAGCGTATGTTGACTTCCGCTTGTTGTCCCCCAGAAAAACGTCCGACTAGGAAGTCGTCCAGTTTTTTTTTATTCCGCTGTAGCTGAAGGTATGGGTTCAGAATTCCACTGTTTCAGATCGATAGAAATGGAGAATTTACCTTCATTTTTTTTTCATTTCACCAAGGACTGAAAAGATTGTGGACCATTAATTCCAGTTAAATAGGCGCACCTGTAGATCGATCCACATTAAACAAAGTAGTTTAAATCAATCATCTGGACTTGTAGAAAGTTCCCTGAAGACTGTTGTGATTTTGATTTCCATGGAACTTTTATGCTGGACACTGTTATGAAGAATTACCGCAGTGAAGGAAATATCTCTGAGAACATTGAATTGGTTCAGTTAATATGTGATATTCATATATTAAGCATTTCAGCTCTGGTGTCTTCTGACAGACTTTAAGAGTAATCCTGTGAAGAAACCAGAACCAGGGAAGTGTTGTTGGTTTATAGAAACTGGCTCCCACCCTCACTGGAGGGGAAAATCAGTTTGGAGCAGCAATAGCTCAGTCCACTACGTCTTTGGCTGGGGACCAGAGGGTGGCCGGCTCAAGGCCTGTCTGCCAACGTGCTCTTGATCTTTACAAATATTTACAAAATTTCCGTCTATCACGTTTTTTAATGGAATAACAACCATTTCTTCTTGTGGACCGTCTTTCATATTTTTTTTTACCTCCTGTGGTTTATTTCTCCTTCCATGCTCCCATCCTTCTGACATTTAATTCTTCCTCCTTTACTGTTCACAGTCATGTATTATAATTCATACTTCATTAAATTTTAAATGACTGATACAATTCCCTTATAACTACAAATCAAATCATTTATCAGCATTGTGAAGATATAAAACATTTTTGTAGCAACCTCAGATGTCCACATCTATTTGAGCCACCTATACCCTCATAAATGAGATCACAAAAACAACAACAAATACAATGTTTAACCCATCATACTCCTACAAAATACCTACAAATCCGTTCATTGCTCCTACATTTAGTCTTTTTGGCTTTTTAATTAAACAGTTGTGGTTTTTAATTAATAAAACAACAAACAAAATAACAGTTTGTTTAGTTTTAATATGGTACTCCTTTATCGGCTAAACTCAATCTTTAGCATAAAGCTTCTACTGTATATTCTGTTATTATTTTTGGGATGCATAAACGTCATGTTGGGATGCACAAAAATTTATTGAACTGCATCCCAGGGATGCACTACTTTCTTGGGGTAAAATGAACTCTGCTGTACCCCCAATTAAAAACTGTTCAAATTTCTTAAATAGAATTCCACAGTCAAAAGCTTTCTCGAGGTCCATAAAGATTCCCATGCAATTCACCATTTGATCTATGGCATGTGTTGAGTAAATAATCACTTGTTTTGAAATGTGTGCCACATGTTTCACACCCTTATGGATTCTGAACTGTGTGGACTCTCTCGTGTCTAACCAACACATGACAGAAGCTAAAATCTTTCCCATGTTTCACATCTGTAAGGCCTCTCTCCAGTGTGGAGTACCATGTGTTTAGTCAAGCTCATTTTATATGAGAAACATTTGCCACATGTTTCACACCTGTAAGGCTTCTCATCTGTTTGGATTATCTTGTGGTTTATCAACGTACCACTGGCCCTAAAATGTTTCCCACATGTCTCACACCTGTAAGGCCTCTCTCCAGTGTGGACTCTCTCATGTCTTACCAATTTACTACTGCACCTAAAATCTTTCCCACAATTCACACCTGTAAGGCTTCTCTTCAATGTGTATTCTGTCATGTTTTATCAACATACTAATGTCAATGAAATCTTTCCCACATGTTTCACACTTGTAAGGCCTCTTTCCGGTGTGGACTTTCTCATGTCTTATCAACGTAGTACTGTCACTAAAATGTTTCCCACATGTTTCACACCTGTAAGGCCTCTCTCCAGTGTGGACTCTCTCATGCTTTATCAACCCACCAATGTCATAGAAACCTTTCCCACATGTTTCACACCTGTAAGGCTTCTCACCTGTATGGATTCTGTTGTGTCTTGTCAACCCAGTAATTAACATAAAATCTTTCCCACATGTTTCACACCTGTAAGGCCTCTCTCCAGTGTGGACTCTCTCATGTTTTATCAACCCACCAATGTCAATATAACCTTTCCCACATGTTTCACACCTGTAAGGCTTCTCACCTGTATGGATTCTGTTGTGTCTTGTCAACCCAGTAATTAATATAAAATCTTTCCCACATGTTTCACACCTGTACGGTGTCTCTCCAGTGTGGACTCTCTCATGTTTTATCAACCGACCAATGTCATAGAAACCTTTCCCACATGTTTCACACCTGTAAGGCTTCTCACCTGTATGGATTCTATTGTGTCTTGTCAACTCAGTAATTAACATAAAATCTTTCCCACATGTTTCACACCTGTACGGTGTCTCTCCAGTGTGGACTCTCTCGTGTTTTATCAACCCACCAATGTCATAGAAACCTTTCCCACATGTTTCACACTTGTAGGGCTTCTCACCTGTGTGGTGTTTCATGTGGTCTTTAAAAATGTTGCATTTTGTGTAACCCCTCTTACATATTTTACAAACATATGGCTTCTTACTGGTGTTACTTGTTCTCTGGGGCTGAAGCTGAGACTCCACCTCAGCATCTTTTCTGCTTGTATCTCTTCTCTTCTTATGGCTGACAGATACATGAGAGCCGTTAGAGATCAGCAGGTCAATGTTTGCTGCTCCCACCACAGAGCTGATAACCGGCAGGTTGTCAACAGACTCTGTCTGTGCTGCACCATCTTCAGCTTTCATGTCCAGAGTCTGATCTTCACTGTGGTCATTTTCCTCAAGAGTAGGAGTCAATGTAACAGGATCAGTCTCCTGCTTCAGTACAAGCTGTTTTCCCGCCTGAATGCTGTGGAGTTCCTCTGGTTCCTCTTTCAGGTGGAGAAGCTCTGGTTCCTCTTTCAGGTGTAGAACCTCTGGTTCCTCTTGGTCCACACTGGACTTCACCTCCTCGTACCAGAGCTGCTGGTCAGCAGGAACCTCCTCCTCCTCCTCCTTACAGACATGATGCTGTGGACCATCTGGAGGAACAACAACAGGAGCATCACGTTACTATGACTACAAACTAATACTATGACACAAACGCAGACATGCCAGGAGATCAGTTACGTTTGTTAAAATGTGAATTAATTGACGTCAGATCTCCAGTTCCGTTCACTAAATGACGTGTTGTTTACCTATCCTGTGTAACTTCAGTTCGGCTCTGAGGCAGAGATCCAGCAGTCGGCGTTGATGATTTCTCTCTTCTTCGTTCTTGACGGTAGTTTTTTTTAAAGCTCCAAAAACTTCCTCTCCAGCAGCTGTTAGTCCATTTATAACTACATTTCCCAAAGAGTCAAACGAAGACATTTTATTAACATTTTAATTAAATACCACAAAACAACTAAGACAAAATCGTCTTTCACTGACTTCAGGAACGTAGAAGCTAACGCTACTAAGCGTATTTGTTTACTTCCGCTTGTTGTCCCCCAGAAAAACGTCCGACTAGGAAGTCGTCTAGTTTTTTTTTATTCCGCTGTAGCTGAAGGTATGGATTCAGAATCCCACTGTTTCAGATCGATAGAAAGGAAGCATGTACTTCAGTTGTTGTTTTTTTCGTTTCACTCAGGACTGAAAAAACCGTGGACTCTAATTCCAGGTAAATCGGGGCGCCAGTAGATCGATCCACATTAAACAAAGTAGTTTAAATCAATCAACTGGACTTGTAGAAAGTTCCTTGAAGACTGTTGTGATTTTGATTCTTCCGGAACTTTTATGCTGGACACTGTTATGAAGAATTACCACAGTGAAGGAAATATCTCTGAGAACACTGAATTGGTTCAGTTAATATGTGGTATTCATATATTTAGTGTTTCAGAGCTTTTTCTGTCAGGAACTTTAAGAGTAATCCTGTAAAGAACCCAGAACTCATGAAGTGTTCTTTCATAGAAAGTAGCCCCCACCCTCACAGGAGGGGAACATCAGTTTGGGGCAGCAGTAGCTCAGTCCACCAAGTCTAGAGCTGGGGGCCGGGGGTGGCCGGCTCAAGGCCTGTGTGGACCAAAAACATCTTGAGTGTGAGCTGACAGTGGAAGGGGTCAGTTCACCTCCTGACCACTGCTGAGGTGCTCTTGATCTTTACAAATATTTACAAAATTTTCTTCCACCATGTTTTTCAATGGAATTAACAACTATTTCATGTTGTGTTCTTTCTTATATTTTTCTTACCTCCTGTGGTACATTTTTCCTTCCGTGCTCTCATCATTCTGATACTTCTTAATCCTTCCTTCTTTATTGTTCACATTCATGTATCATCATTCATTCTGATTGAATTTTTAATGAGTGATATGTATATCCTTTTAACTACAGATTAAAATCACTGTTCAAAATTCAGTCATCATTGATGAAACTTTAAATTCGATCCCATTGATGACATTGTTCAACAGCATTATCCATTTGAGCTTTTCTTTAGCTGCAAAGTAAAATCAGTTCACTGTATAAT
The DNA here is from genome assembly GCF_040054535.1 of Antennarius striatus. Taxonomy (NCBI): domain Eukaryota; kingdom Metazoa; phylum Chordata; class Actinopteri; order Lophiiformes; family Antennariidae; genus Antennarius; species Antennarius striatus. The sequence continues at coordinate 22,713,345 of NC_090784.1, read as the reverse complement.
GTGTACATGAGAGTAAATAAAGCAATATGGTGCACCCTCGTTCTTTGCAGTTAATGCATTCCAAGAGCCACACGCAATTAAGGAATCCGCGATCGAGATCGCAATCTATTTACGGTAATTTAAACATTTATTAACTCTCCCTATACTGATATTAAACTACCTTCTATCTGTTTTGCCTTTTCCCACACTCTGATAGACTGTTTAAAGCACTTTTGTGTCTCACGAAAGTCCGAGACTGACGGAATGGAGTGCACTTCCGGATGCCGTCAGCCAATAGAGTGCACGTACAGTATCACGTGACTGCCTACCAAAAATCCACAATGAGGTGGAGTCACGAGTCGCAGGTCACGGAACCAGAGGCATTAATGGGTTGATATTGCTATTGGGGGTTAATATGACACCAGAATCAGGGTGAATAAGGGAATGGGTGGCACCAGAGTCCACTAAAGAGGGTACAGTGACGTCATTTACAATAAGCGCAACAGTGGACATATACGCTTCATGTTGTGGGAAAACATAGGGATTGTCAGCGATATCATGAGTCAGTGTCACCTGCAAGGATGTATGCATGACATACAGCACAGATGAAATGGGGTCACACCTTTACTTTCTGTTGATTTCTTCTTCAACAGTGGACTTTTTACATCCTGCTTCAAAGCAGTGATGTATTGTGATTGTTAGTGTTTGTGGGTTCGTCTGTCCGTGATTTCGGGCAGCAAAGGAGATGAAAGTACGATGATGATGTTGAGAAAAGTAGGTCAATGTCAAATTTAAACTTTTTTACACTCAGGAACTGGATAAGGTATTTCCAAAGAGACACTGGGTGTCACTTTGGAAACACTTTCCCCACCATATTGTCTTAGCATATCGACAATTACTGGCAATGTCCAGATGACCATACCATCAGTGCCCGTTATTTTGCTCTCAGAAGATCCCATCTCCGGTTAACTTGTAAACCAACTAGACATCTTTAGTGGCCCCGTCAGTAAACCCAAGGGACGTGTAGCACCTCGGCCAGGTGTAAACAAAGCACCTCGGGCTGAGCAACCATTCGACGTTTGGCGCGGCGGCCAGGTATTCACACATTGTGGCGTGAACCCTGTTCATTTTACTGATTAGTGTTCCTATTCACTTTGGTCCCTGACCTACTCAAGCTCCTGAGGACAGGGTTTGGACATTAATTGGAATTAGGACAATAAAGCGATTAGTTCTTACTGGTAAGCTGCAGGAAGACTCTTCTTTTATTGGGACCCATGGTGGAGACCAGAGAGTCGGCAACGAACAGTCCTAACTCTGTGAAGTCGGTCAGGTTCAGAGGCAGATCTGTTTGTAGATCTGGTGGCCTTCACTGTTCGTCACGACTCCGGCAACCATCCAGGGATGCCACTTCTGACACCAAATTCTGTGTTGGCAAATACAGTATTAAAGTTGGTTCAAATAAGAAGTTCATGAACTTTTGTTTCGAAAGTTTTATTATCAAAGCTTTGAGGCTCAGGTCAAACGATCAGCCAGGCTGATTGTGAGAAGAGAGCAAAGTTGGTTGCAGAGAGTTCATATTTGTAGCTGGGCAAATGCTGACTGGGCTGAGATGGGGGAGTCATACATTCTTCTTCTCAGAAAGTGGGTTAAACATACATCCACTCAGAAAGTGTAGAGTTTATGGTTTCTCGGAAACGGTGACACGGGCAGTTAAAGCAAGATGGTTTAGGCCAGGGCTGTCAAACTCATTTTCACCGAGGCCACATCAGCATAATGGCTGTCCTCAAAGTGCCACATTTAACTCAAAAATGTAACTAAATGTAACCCAATGTAATCTCAGTCACAAATATTAGTTACACAGAAAAAAAAAGTTTATATTTATTTTTAGACGCTCTGACCTCTTATGAGTTGTGAGTTTGACATATGTGCTTCAGGCGTAAACAACAGAAATTAAACTTATGTGCTACATCCCGATGATATGATCTCACGATCTTATCCTAAACAGTATAGCATCACATGACCTACCAATTGGGGACTTTCCATAAGTTGCATTTTTCCACGACAGGTAATGAAATATAGAAACAGAACAGAATCTTCACCTATATATTTCGAAACAATGCTACTTTAACACAACGAGGTTGTGACATTTAGTTTATTTATTTAGTTGGTTTTATTTTTCTGACATGTCATTACAACAGACTTCACCACATACATCTTATTTGCAACATCAACATCGAAAACATTTTTCTGACAGGTAAAATCTATTTGGCTTGTGCAGTGCCCGTCCCCAAAATGCACGAAACATCTCTCTCATCACAATATGTTTTCATCCAATTCATACATCGACAGTCATTGTGGCACATTTTTGCTTCAAACCATCCATTCAGTCCCAATAGATGCACAGTATGTATCTGCCTGTCTTCATCAGTTCCTTGAATGATGTTGTTGTTTAGTCAATCAATAAATCAAACTTTATTTATAAAGCGCTTTTCATGCAAAGTGAGTAGCCCAAAGTGCATTACATAAAAACAATACAAAAACAGTTTACACAAGAAATAACCCAACACACACACACACACACACACACAATAATTTAAAAACACTGAGAACGTCACAACATATCGATCACATATCACACCTGACACTTTCCTCCACCCGTTCCATCCTGCCTGGACACGCTTCTTCACCTCTTTTCCACACTCTCCATTGCTCTGGACTGTTGACCCTAAGTACTTAAAATCCTCCACCTTCTTGATCTCTTCTCCCTGTAACCTCACTCTTCCACTTGGGTCCCTCTCATTCACACACATGTACTCTGTCTTACTGCGGCTAACCTTCATTCCTCTCCTTTCCAGGACAAACCTCCACCTCTCTAGCTTCTCCTCCACCTGTTCCCTGCTCTCACTGCAGATCACAATGTCATCTGCAAACATCATAGTCCATGATGTTTGCATCATTGACTAACCCCTCATGTCAGCTTGTCCATCAACATAGCGAACTCCATCCCTGATGCAGTCCCACCTCCACCTTAAGAGCCAGACTAAAAGGTTAAATAATAAATAAATAAATAAATTTTAGTTAAAAGCAAGGTGAAGAGGTGGGTCTTGAGTTCGCTTGTAAAATGTCTACATTTTGTTTTCCTCAGGTCCTCAGGCAAACTGTTACACAAACGTGGGCCATAATGGTGAAAGGAGGCCTTGCCATATGTTTTGGATGAAGACCTGAGAGATCTAGAGGGCATATACTGTATGTTAAAAGCAAATCAGATAAATAATTAGGACCAAGACTATTAAGATCTTCAAAAATTACTAAATGATCCTAACATCGATTCTGAAGCGTACAGGTAACTAGTGGAGAGACTTTAAAATTGGTGTAATGTGTGCTCTTTTTCTGGTCCTCATCAGAACTTGTGCAACTGAGTTTTGGAGATGTTGTAATAAAGTAGTGCTTTTTTTAAGAGAGACCAGAAAGAAGTGTTGCAGTAATCTATTCTACAAGTGATAAAAGCATGCATTAAGTTTTTCTCTGTGTGCTTCAGGACAGATGACAAGTACTTCTGTTTTGTCCTGGGTGAGCCGTAAGAAATTACTTGCACATCCGTAACTTCATTATCTAACATGCATTTTAAAAGGGCATCTATTGGCCCAGTGTCATCAGGGGACAAAGCTATGTAAAGCTGAGAGTCATTAGCATAACTATAGAAATTAATGCCGTTTCTCCTCACGACATCCCCTAGTGGTAACATGTAAAGATTAAAAAGAGTTGTACCTAAAATTGAGCCTTGGGGGACACCAAACTTCAGTCCTTAGCTCTGAAAGGAATATTCCTCTATGCTTATAAAGAATTTTCTTCCGCTAAGATATGACTTAAACCAATTTATCTAGTTTGTGATTAGTTTCTCTAGAATTTTTGATAACTGGGCAGCATCGAGACATGTCAGTTATTTGTATATTCACACGTATCCCCATTTTTATGTAACAACTTTTGGTAATTTTTATTTTATTCCAAAACTCTGTTTGAAATGAGATTACAAATGTGTGTGAGTGGTAATATTACTGTCCTGTATGTCCTTTATTAATTTCTTATTCATGTCAGTAGATGTTTTTGCTTCATGTTTGTTGTCCAGCTGTTTTATCTTTCAAAAACGTAACTTAAAGTTCTCCACACGTTGAAAACTATAAGGATTCTAACTCTGTGTGGATGCTCACGTGCTTTCTGTAAACATCTTTACAGTTAAAGTATTTATCACATGTTACACACCTGTAAAGTTTCTCACATGTGTGGATTCTCATGTGTTGAGCCAAATAATCACTTCTTTTGAAATCTTTCCCACATGTTTCACACTTGTAAGGCTTCTCACCTGTGTGGACTCTCTCGTGTGTTACCAACGAACCACTGTACCTAAAATCTTTCCCACATGTTTCACACCTGTAAGGCTTCTCACCAGTGTGGGTTTTCGTGTGTTCTGCCAAGTGACGATTCAACCTAAAATCTTTCCCACATGTTTCACACCTGTATGGCTTCTCACCGGTGTGGATTCTTATGTGTTGAGCTAAATAATCACTCCTTTTGAAATCTTTTCCACATGTTTCACATCTGTATGGCTTCTCAATTGTGTGGACTCTCTCGTGTCTTACCAACGCACTACTCGACCTAAAATCTTTGCCACATGTCTCACATCTGTAAGGTTTCTCACATGTGTGGACTGTCAAGTGTTGAGTCAAATAATCACTCCTTCTGAAATTTTTCCCACATGTTCCACACCTGTACGGCTTCTCAACTGTGTGGATTCTCTTGTGTCTTACCAACGCACTACTGGACCTAAAATCTTTGCCACATGTTTCACACCTGTAAGGCTTCTCACCAGTGTGGATTCTCATGTGTTCTGCCAAGTGAATATTCAGCCTAAAATCTTTCCCACATGTTTCACACCCATAGGGCTTCTCTCTTGTGTGGATTCTCATGTGTGCTTTCAATATATTATTACGGCTAAAACTTTTCCCACATGTCTCACACCTGTAAGGCTGCTCTCCTGTGTGGGATCTCATGTGTTTTGACCGGCCGGCATAATATCTAACATCTTTGCCACATGTTTCAAACCCGTAAGGCCTCTCTCCAGTGTGGATTCTCTCATGCATTATCAACGTACTACTGACCGTAAAACCTTTCCCACATGTTTCACAGCTGTAAGGCTTCTCTCCAATGTGGATTTTCATGTGGAATTTCAAACTGTCGCATGCCGTGAAACCCCTCTTACATATTGTACAAACAAATGGCTTCTTACTGTTGTTACTTGTTCTCTGGGACTGAAGCTGAGACTCAACCTCAACATCTTTTCTGCTTATTTCTCCTCTTTCATAATGTCTGATGGACACATGAGAGCTGTTAGAGATCAGCAGGTCAATGTTTGCTGCTCCCACCACAGAGCTGATAACCGGCAGGTTGTCAACAGAGGCTGTCTGTGCTGCACCATCTTCAGCTTTCATGTCCAGAGTCTGATCTTCACTGTGGTCATTTTCCTCATGAGTAGGAGTCAATGTAACAGCATCAGTCTCCTGCTTCAGTACAAGCTGCTCTCCCTCCTGACTGCTGTGGAGTTCCTCTGGTTCCTCTTTCAGGTGTAGAACCTCTGGTTCCTCTTTCAGGTGTAGAACCTCTGGTTCCTCTTTCAGGTGTAGAACCTCTGGTTCCTCTTGTTCCACACTGGACTTCACCTCCTGGTTCCAGAGCTGCTGGTCAGCAGGAACCTCCTCCTCCTCCTCCTTACAGACATGATGCTGTGGACCATCTGGAGGAGCAACAACAGGAGCATCACGTTACTATGACTACTAACTAATACTATGACACAAACGCAGACATGCCAGGAAATCAGTTACGTTTGTTAAAATGTGAATTAATTGACGTCAGATCTCCAGTTCCGTTCACTAAATGACGTGTTGTTTACCTATCCTGTGTAACTTCAGTTCGGCTCTGAGGCAGAGATCCAGCAGTCGGCGTTGATGATTTCTCTCTTCTTCGTTCTTGACGGTAGTTTTTTTTAAAGCTCCAAAAACTTCCTCTCCAGCAGCTGTTAGTCCATTTATAACTACATTTCCCAAAGAGTCAAACGAAGACATTTTATTAACTGAACTAAATACAACAAAAACTAAGATAAAATGGATTTTCACGGCCTTCAGGAACGTAGGAGCTAACGCTAGTAAACGTATTTGTTGACTTCCGCTTGTTGTTCCCCAGAAAAACGTCCGACTAGAAAGTCGTCCAGGTTTTTTTTTATTCCGCTGTAGCTGAAGGTATGGATTCAGAATTCCACCGTTTCAGATCGATAGAAAGGGAGAATATCTATCAGGGTTTTTTTTTTAAATTTCATTCAGGACTGAAAAAATTATTGACAATAATTCCAGGTCAATTGGGGTGTCAGTAGATCGATCCACATTTTTAAAAAAATTGTTTAAATCAAACAACTGGACTTGTAGAAAGTTGAAACAAAAAGCACATTACTCAGGCGGCAAAGATGATGAAAATGAGATGATGACCTTGACCTTGAGAAAACTAGGTTAAGGTCAAATTTTAACTTGTATACTCAGGAACTGGATAAGATAGGAAGATGAGGGAGAAGGCCAGTGTAAGACCGTAGATCAAAGTTACTGCTTTGATCTATGAAAGTAGGTTAGAGCAGTAGCTTTCATCTTTGACCTAAGCAAGTAGATCAGGGTAAAAATTTTAATTCAGGGGTGTCGCTGGATGTTGCAGTCTCTGACTTCATTGGTTCTTGTTTGAATGTTGAAATTTAACATTCCTGTCAGAACACTTACTAACATGATCTGTGGTACTAGTGTCAAGGAGACATAGAAGACCCAAAATGTAACAGCAGATGCCACAGTGGAGGTTCAGCGCTACATTTCAGAGCCCAATACCAACCGGCTAGAAAATCCTTAAGAGTACTGGGAGAGGCAATATTATTGTACCCCAACTTATAGTCTGGATTTAGCTTTTTTGTGCATGTCTGCATCCTCCGTGACATTTGAAAGAATATTTTCGAAGTCCGGAGAAATTGTGTCAGAGGAGGAATCGTCTCAAAACAAAACTGGTAGAGAAACTTTTATTTCTGAAAAAAACTCCACAAAATCTCCCCTGTTCTGTACATCATTGTTCAAGCTACACAAGCATGCATCTGAAGTGCCATCTTCCTAGTTACACAAGCACTTTCACTGTCCTCTGCCTGCATGAGCTCATGGCAGGTGACATAAAACATGGTGAAACTTTCCATATCACACGATACTGGAAGCATTTATGGACAAAAAACATTCCCAATTACACAAATATGAATACATACATATACGTCATCATACACTTTGTCAATTAATTATTTTTCCAAGAGCCAAAACTGATGTCAGAATAGATCACATGAAAACTCAGAAGTGTCTGTAATGGTATCCAAGGCCAGCAGCTGGTACTGTGTGCCCATGAAGCGTCAAGAAATGAACCGTTACTTGAACCAGCTGCCTGAAATGGTTAAAAGCCTCATGAAGCTTCTTCAAGCCATCACTAATGTTGCTATGTTGAGGACTACCTGTACATTCCAAAAATAATAATTTACCACAACTGGGTGGACACATACAGTATAGTATGTGTCAAAAACGTACTATATCAAAAACGTTCTCCACATATTTAAGACTGTATGTCTTCTAACTCAATGTGGCTTCTCATGTGCTCTTTCAATCTACGAGAACGTCTGAAACTTTCCCCACATATTTTACAGCTATACGACCTCTCTCCAGTGTGGATTCTCTTATGTTTTATCAACCCACTATTCTCAATATAACATTTCCCACATGTTTCACACTTGTAAGGCCGCTCTCCAGTGTGGACTCTCTCATGTCTCATCAAATTACTACTGCACCTAAAATCTTTCCCACATGTTTCACACCTGTAAGGCTTCACTCCAGTGTGGATTCTCTCATGTTTTCTCAACCTACTATTGTCAATAAAATCTTTCCCACATGTTTCACACCTGTAAGGCTTCTCACCTGTATGTATTCTCATGTGTATTGTCAACCCAGTACTGAACATAAAATCTTTCCCACATGTTTCACACCTGTAAGACCTCTCTCCAGTGTGGACTCTCTCATGTCTTTTCAAATTAGTACTGCACTTAAAATCTTTCCCACATGTTTCACACCTGTATGGCCTCTCACCTGTGTGGTTTCTCTCATGATTTATCAACGAAATATTCTGCATAAAATCTTTCCCACATATTCCACACCTGTAAGGCCTCTCTCCAGTGTGGACTCTCTTGTGTCTTATCAAATTACTACTGCGACGAAAATCTTCCCCACATGTTTCACATTTGTATGGCTTCTCACCTGTATGGATTCTCGCGTGTATTGCCAACTCATTACTGAACATAAAATCTTTCCCACATGTTTCACACCTGTAAGGCCTCTCTCCAGTGTGGACTCTCTCATGTCTTTTCAAATTACTACTGCACCTAAAATCTTTCCCACATGTTTCACACCTGTAAGGCCTCTCACCTGTGTGGATTCTCTCATGATTTATCAACGAAATACTCTGCATAAAATCTTTCCCACATGTTTCACACCTGAAAGGCCTCTCTCCAGTGTGGACTCTCTCATGTCTCATCAATGAATTACTGTGCCTGAAACCCTTCCCACATGTTTCACACTTGTAAGACCTCTCCACATTGTGGATTTTCATGTGGTCTTTAAAACTGTTACGTCTTATGTAAACCCTCTTACATATTTTACAAACATATGGCTTTTTACTGGTGTTATTTGTTCTCTGGGATTTAAACTGAGACTCCACCTCAGCATCTTTTCTGCTTGTTTCTCCTCTCTCCTCATGGCTGATGGATACATGAGAGCTGTTAAAGATCAGCAGATAAATGTTTGCTGCTCCCACCACAGAACTTATGATCGGCAGGTTGACAACAGACTCTGTCTGTGCTGCACCATCTTCAGCTTTCATGTCCAGAGTCTGATCTTCACTGTGGTCATTTTCCTCATGAGTAGGAGTCAATGTAACAGCATCAGTCTCCTGCTTCAGGACAAGCTGTTCTCCCTCCTGACTGCTGTGGAGTTCCTCTGGTTCCTCTTTCAGGTGAAGAACCTCTGGTTCCTCTTTCAGGTGTAGAACCTCTGGTTCCTCTTTCAGGTGTAGAACCTCTGGTTCCTCTTTCAGGTGTAGAACCTCTGGTTCCTCTTTCAGGTGTAGAACCTTTGGTTCCTCTTGGTCCACACTGGACTTCACCTCCTGGTTCCAGAGCTGCTGGTCAGCAGGAACCTCCACCTCCTCCTCCTTACAGACATGATGCTGTGGACCATCTGGAGGAACAACAACAGGAGCATCACGTTACTATGACTACAAACTAATACTATGACACAAACGCAGACACGCCAGGAGATCAGTTACGTTTGTTAAAATGTGAATTAATTGACGTCAGATCTCCAGTTCCGTTCACTAAATGACGTGTTGTTTACCTATCCTGTGTAACTTCAGTTCGGCTCTGAGGCAGAGATCCAGCAGTCGGCGTTGATGATTTCTCTCTTCTTCGTTCTTGACGGTAGTTTTTTTTAAAGCTCCAAAAACTTCCTCTCCAGCAGCTGTTAGTCCATTTATAACTACATTTCCCAAAGAGTCAAACGAAGACATTTTATTAGCTGAACTAAATACCACAAAAACTAAGATAAAATGGATTTTCACGGCCTTCAGGAACGCAGGAGCTAACGCTACTACACTTATTTGTTTACTTCCGCTTGTTGTCACCCAGAAAAACGTCCGACTAGGAAGTCGTCCAGGTTTATTTATTCCGCTGTAGCTGAAGGTATGGATTCAGAATTCCACTGTTTCAGATCGATAGAAAGGGAGAATATCTATCAGGGTTTTTTTTTTATTTCACTCAGGACTGAAAAAATTATTGACACTAATTCCAGATTTATTGGGGTGTCAGTAGATCGATCCACATTTAAAAAATTGTTTAAATCAAACAACCGGACTTGTAGAAAGTTCCTTGAAGACACCTGACCCTGCCGAGATGCTTTTGATCTTTCCAAATGTTTACAACATTTCCTTCCACCAGGTTTTTCAATGGAACTAACAACTATTCATTTTTGAATTCCATCTCATATATGTTTACCTTCTGAGGTTCATTTCTCCTTCCATGATCTCATCTTTCTGACACTTGTTGATCCTTCCTTCTTGATTGTTCACAGTCATGTATCTTCATTCCTATTTGATTGAATTTTTAATGACTGATGTATATTTCCTTACAACTACAGATCAAAATCATTCATCATCATTGTGAAGACATGAAACATTTTATTCGATCCCGTTAATGACTTTGCTCAACAGCATTATGCATTTCAGGGGGGTATTTTAGCCGCAAAGTAAAACCATTTCACTGTATAATGTGTACATGAGAGTATATAAAGCTTTTGACCATATAGGATTATTATGTTGACTCATTCAAATCATACCTTGATTTTATATTATTATGTGGGCAGAGACAGATCTCAGCTCCTTTGACAGATCCCCTGGGATTCTTTATTCATCAGTTGATTTACGTATCAGGTATCTACCCTGCATGATTGGAATTTAAAATTATTCAATTGATTGTGAGAAGTTTATTTTGGTAAAGAAACACAGAAACAGAACAAAATCTTCATGTACAGGTATATATTCCAAAATACTGATATTTTCACACAACAAGGTCGTCACATTTGTTGATTTATTTAGTTGAGTTTTTCTTTCCGGATGTCTCATTACAATAGACTTCACCACATTTATCTCATTTGCAACATCAACATCTGAAAAAAAGGGCTGAAAGGTAGAAGCCATTTGGTTTGTGTAGTTCCCGTCCCCAGAATGAATGAAACACCTCTGATGTGACACAGTGTCTCGTGTAGCTCTTCAGCCTCATAGAATTTCTCAGTCAGTCACTAGTCCCTCATTTCCCTCTTCAATGTCTCCAGTGTGACCTCGAGCACAGTCACATTGACAGTCTTCGAAGGAACAGCAAGATATGTCAATGTTGTAGCTCACATGTGTCAAACTCAAGGCCCCAGGGGCCAAATGTGGCACACAACCTTTTATGTGGCCCACATGACCATAAAAGGTCAGAGTGTCTAAAAATAAATAGGTCAAAAGTGTGCTTTTACCAAAACTACATTTCCCACAATGCAGTAATCAGACCGTTGACAAAACCATTTTGAACAAAGTTAAAGTCTTGACTTGTGTGGAGGAGGTGGAGGTTCCTGCTGGTCAGAAGGAACCTCCACCTCCTCCTCCTTACAGACATGATGCTGTGCGCCATCTAGAGCAACAACAAAAGGAGCATCGATGACTACAAACGAATCCTGGACAAACGAGCTGGTTAGATGGAGGCAATTGATTCGCTGTAGCAACCCCTGAAGGGAAAAGCCGAAAGGAAAAGAGGATTTGTCACAGAAGTGGCAAACGTGTTTTCCCAGCTATCATTTGGTTTCTGTCTGAGGTCAATCACATCAATCAGCTGTTGTTGTACTTCTGGTTCTAGACATTAAATTATTGTCTGTCTAAAGAGAGTCTCCATTGTATCAGTAAACGACACCTTTTGACTTTCCCAGAGTGTCCTGCACCTTCTGATATCATCTGCCCCTGTCTCAAGTTAAGTTTGCATGACATGAGGTTAGTTATCGTTATGTTAGTTGTGAACGCCTGCCGCAGAGTGGGCCATAAATATTCATCAGCTTCTTCAGCTAGGGGGTGTGTCACTTTCTAATTTGTCAGTTCCTGCCTCTTCTTCAGTGTCTCCCGTATCAATTGTATTTTGATAGTCCTTCAGCCCTAAAATGTGTCCTGATGCGATATTAATGAAAGAGGCAATCCATGCTGTTGCCTCTTCTAGTAGTGATGGCAATTTAGATCTAACGTGTTCTGCATCAGAGAGAGTGAATGGTGCATGTGTGTGAGCTACTAGTTCTCATCCGTCTCTCGTGGGGCGAGGTGGCATGGTAAATTTTGAATTTCTCTTCAGGTTTGGTCGGTGGTTGCATATGGTTTTATATTTTTGTCAATTATCATTGGTTTTTGCTTTTGGTCTTGCACTAATTCTTTCCCTACTTGACTTTGCTCTTTCTTCAACATCCTCTTCACTGTCTTCCGTATTAAATTTCTTTTGCTTTCGTGACCTACCAACAGGAATCGCTGATATCCTTTCCCCCTCACTTGCATTACTGATAACTTCCGCTTTGCTTCCTTGTTTTCAACATCTCATGCTCCTCTCTCTCTCTCTCTCTCTCTCTCTCTCTCTCACCAGTTTGTTAGGGTTTTGCTCTGAACAAAACCCTCTTCGGTTCTTTAGCTTGGTTGGAGGTGTATCTTCAATGATGAGACAAATTGTATTTCAGACAAGGTTTAATGGAGAAATTCAACAGTTTACAAGTTGGTGAGGATACAGCGCTGGGCTCTCCAAATGACACAGCAATAAACCTCTGGAAAAGAGCCCCTAATGTTCATTTACCGTTATCTTTATAGTGTTTGGGTTAGACTGGCCTTGAAGAATGAGCTCACCAGCAGCCTGACTCAGCCTTACATGTATCAGTAATAGTTACCTATGGGTTGCGCTTGTTCTGTACTTTTGTTCTCAGAAAATTATGTAACTGACAGGATGTAATTGTTGTGCTATCTATGTTTGTGTAAGCAGATGCGTTTTGTGGTCATTTCCATGGTTAAATGGAAGTTCCCAAAACTATACAGCGAATGACCTCAGAGTGTGCCACTTTAATAAGGTCCAGAAAAGACGGAAAGAAATTCCCCAAGCTTCCACTTCTCATGACACTGGAGGTAATCTATTAATGACATCCCGCTTCAAAGCGGTGATATATTGTAATTGTCAGCGTTTGAGTGTCCGTCCGTTAGACTACCAAATATCTTTGTAACCGTTGCAGATAGAAAGATGAAACAAAAAGCACATTACTCAGGCGGCAAAGGAGATGAAAATGAGATGATGACCTTGACCTTGAGAAAATCTGGTTAAGGTCAAATTTTAACTTGTATACTCAGGAACTGGATAAGCTAGGAAGATGAGGGAGAAGGCCAGTTTGAGTAAGACCGTAGATCAAAGTTACTGCTTTAATTAATGAAAGTAGGTTAGAGCACTAGCTTTCATCTTTGACCTAAGCAAGTAGGTCAGGGTAAAATTTTGAACCATTACTTGAACCAGCTGCCTGAAATGGTTCAAAGTCTCATGAAGCTTCTTCAAGCCATCACTAATGTTGCTATGTTGAGGACTACCTGTACATTCGAAAAATAGTAATTTACCACAACTGGGTGGACACATAGAGTATAGTATGTGTCAAAAACGTACTATATCAAAAAGTTCTCCACACATTTAAGACTGTAAGTCTTCTAACTCAATGTGGCTTCTCATGTGCTCTTTCAATCTACGATAACATCTGAAACTTTCCCCACATATTTTACAGCTATACGGCGTCTCTCCAGTGTGCACTCTCTTGTGTACAATCAAATTACTACTGCGACGAAAATCTTTCCCACATATTTCACACTTGTAAGGCTTCTCACCTGTATGGATTCTCATGTGTATTGTCAACCCAGTACTGAACATAAAATCTTTCCCGCATGTTTCACACCTGTAAGACCTCTCTCCAGTGTGGACTCTCTCATGTTTTACCAACCCATTTTTCTCAATATAACATTTCCCACATGTTTCACACCTGTAAGGTCTCTCTCCAGTGTGGATTCTCTCATGTCTCATCAAATTACTACTGCACCTAAAATCTTTCCCACATGTTTCACACCTGTAAGGCTTTTCTCCAGTGTGGATTCTCTCATGTTTTCTCAACATACTATTGTCAATAAAATCTTTCCCACATGTTTCACACCTGTAAGGCTTCTCCCCCGTATGGATTCTCATGTGTTTTGTCAACCCATTACTGCACTTAAAATCTTTCCCACATGTTTCACACCTGTATGGCCTCTCACCTGTGTGGTTTCTCTCATGATTTATCAACGAAATATTCTGCATAAAATCTTTCCCACATGTTTCACACCTGTAAGGCCTCTCTCCAGTGTGGACTCTCTTGTGTACTATCAAATTACTACTGCGACGAAAATCTTCCCCACATGTTTCGCACTTGTAAGGCTTCTCACCTGTATGGATTCTCACATGTATTGTCAACTCACTACTGAACATAAAATCTTTCCCACATGTTTCACACCTGTAAGGCCTCTCTCCAGTGTGGACTCTCTCATGTCTTTTCAAATGACTACTGCACCTAAAACCTTTCCCACATGTTTCACACCTGTAAGGCCTCTCACCTGTGTGGATTCTCACATGATTTATCAACGAAATACTCTGTGTAAAATCTTTCCCACATGTTTCACACCTGAAAGGCCTCTCTCCAGTGTGGACTCTCACATGTCTCATCAACGAATTACTGTGCCTGAAACCTTTCCCACATGTTTCACACTTGTAAGACCTCTCTCCATTATGGATTTTCATGTGTTCTCTAAAACTGTGGCATCTTATGTAACCCCTCTTACATATTTTACAAACATATGGCTTCTTACTGGTGTTTCCTGTTCCCTGGGATTTAAACTGAGACTCCACCTCAGCATCTTTTCTGCTTGTTTCTCCTCTCTCCTCATGGCTGACGGATACATGAGAGCTGTTAAAGATCAGCAGATAAATATTTGCTGCTCCCACCACAGAACTTATGATCGGCAGGCTGACAACAGACTCTGTCTGTGCTGCACCATCTTCAGCTTTCATGTACAGAGTCTGATCTTCACTGTGGTCATTTTCCTCATGAGTAGGAGTCAATGTAACAGCATCAGTCTCCTGCTTCAGGACAAGCTGCTCTCCCTCCTGACTGCTGTGGAGTTCCTCTGGTTCCTCTTTCAGGTGTAGAACCTCTGGTTCCTCTTGGTCCACACTGGACTTCACCTCCTGGTTCCAGAGCTGCTGGTCAGCAGGAACCTCCACCTCCTCCTCCTTACAGACATGATGCTGTGGACCATCTGGAGCAACAACAAAAGGAGCATCACGTTACTATGACTACTAACTAATACTATGACACAAACGCAGACATGCCAGGAGATCAGTTACGTTTGTTAAAATGTGAATTAATTGACGTCAGATCTCCAGTTCCGTTCACTAAATGACGTGTTGTTTACCTATCCTGTGTAACTTCAGTTCGGCTCTGAGGCAGAGATCCAGCAGTCGGCGTTGATGATTTCTCTCTTCTTCGTTCTTGACGGTAGTTTTTTTTAAAGCTCCAAAAACTTCCTCTCCAGCAGCTGTTAGTCCATTTATAACTACATTTCCCAAAGAGTCAAACGAAGACATTTTATTCACTGAACTGAATATCACAAAAACTAAGATAAAATGGATTTTCACGGCCTTCAGGAACGTAGAAGCTAACGCTACTACACGTATTTGTTGACTTCCGCTTGTTGTCCCCCAGAAAAACGTCCGACTAGAAAGTCGTCCAGGATTTTCTGTTTCCGCTGTAGCTGAAGGTGTGGATTCAGAATTCCACTGTTTCAGATCGATAGAAAGGGAGAATATCTATCAGATTTTTTTTTTATTTCACTCAGGAATGAAAAAAATTATTGACAATAATTCCAGGTCAATTGGGGTGTCAGTAGATTGATCCACGTTAAAAAAAATTGTTTTAATCAAACAACTGGACTTGTAGAAAGTTGAAAGATGAAACAAAAAGCACATTACTCAGGCGGCAAAGGGGATGAAAATGAGATGATGACCTTGACCTTGAGAAAACTAGGTTAAGGTCAAATTTTAACTTGTATACTCAGGAACTGGATAAGATAGGAAGATGAGGGAGAAGGCCAGTGTAAGACCGTAGATCAAAGTTACTGCTTTGATCTATGAAAGTAGGTTAGAGCAGTAGCTTTCATCTTTGACCTAAGCAAGTAGATCAGGGTAAAAATTTTAATTCAGGGGTGTCGCTGGATATTGCAGTCTCTGACTGCATTGGTTCTTGTTTGAATGTTGAAATTTATCATTCCCGTCAGAACACTTACTAACATGATCTGTGGTACTAGTGTCAAGGAGACATAGAAGACCCAAAATGTAACAGCAGATGCCACAGTGGAGGTTCAGCGCTACATTTCAGAGCCCAATACCAACCGGCTAGAAAATCCTTAAGAGTACTGGGAGAGGCAATATTATTGTACCCCAACTTATAGTCTGGATTTAGCTTTTTTGTGCATGTCTGCATCCTCCGTGACATTTGAAAGAATATTTTCGAAGTCCGGAGAAATTGTGTCAGAGGAGGAATCGTCTCAAAACAAAACTGGTAGAGAAACTTTTATTTTTGAAAAAAACTCAACAAAATCTCCCCTGTTCTGTACATCATTGTTCAAGCTACACAAGCATGCATCTGAAGTGCCATCTTCCTAGTTACACAAGCACTTTCACTGTCCTCTGCCTGCATGAGCTCATGGCAGGTGACATAAAACATGGTGAAACTTTCCATATCACACGATACTGGAAGCATTTATGGACAAAAAACATTCCCAATTACACAAATATGAATACATACATATACGTCATCATACACTTTGTCAATTAATTATTTTTCAAATAGCCAAAACTGATGTCAGAATAGATCACATGAAAACTCAGAAGTGTCTGTAATGGTATCCAAGGCCAGCAGCTGGTACTGTGTGCCCATGAAGCGTCAAGAAATGAACCGTTACTTGAACCAGCTGCCTGAAATGGTTAAAAGCCTCATGAAGCTTCTTCAAGCCATCACTAATGTTGCTATGTTGAGGACTACCTGTGCATTCCAAAAATAATACTTTACCACAACTGGGTGGACACATACAGTATAGTATGTGTCAAAAACGTACTATATCAAAAAAGTTCTCCACATATTTAAGACTGTATGTCTTCTAACTCAATGTGGCTTCTCATGTGCTCTTTCAATCTACGAGAACGTCTGAAATTTTCCCCACATATTTTACAGCTATACGACCTCTCTCCAGTGTGGATTCTCTTATGTTTTATCAACGCACAATTCTCAATATAACATTTCCCACATGTTTCACACTTGTAAGGCGTCTCTCCAGTGTGGACTCTCTCATGTCTCCTCAAATTACTACTAGACCGAAAATCTTTCCCACATGTTTCACACCTGTAAGGCCTCTCCCCAGTGTGGATTCTCTCATGTTTTCTCAACGTACCGATGTCAATAAAATCTTTCCCACATGTTTCACACTTGTAAGGCTTCTCACCTGTATGGATTCTCATGTGTATTCTAAACTTACAACTGAACCTAAAATCTTTCCCACATGTTTCACACCTGTAAGGCTTCACTCCAGTGTGGATTCTCTCATGATTTCTCAACCTGCTAATGTCGATAAAATCTTTCCCACATGTTTCACACATGTAAGGCCTCTCTCCAGTGTGGATTCTCTTATGTTTTATCAACCCATTTTTCTCAATATAACATTTCCCACATGTTTCACACCTGTAAGGTCTCTCTCCAGTGTGGACTCTCATGTCTCATCAAATTACTACTGCACTTAAAATCTTTCCCACATGTTTCACACCTGTAAGGCTTCTCACCAGTATGGATTCTCTTGTGTATCGTCAACCCAGTACTGCACTTAAAATCTTTCCCACATGTTTCACACCTGTATGCTCTCTCACCTGTGTGGATTCTCTTATGATTTATCAACAAAATATTATGCATAAAATTTTTCCCACATGTTTCACACCTGTAAGGCCTCTCTCCCGTGTGGACCCTCTTATGTCTCATAAAGTTACTACTGTACGTAAAACCTTTCCCACATGTTTCACACTTGTAAGGCCTCTCTCCAGTGTGGATTTTCATGTGGAATTTCAAACGGTAGCGTTCTCTGTAACCCCTCTTACATATTTCACAAACATATAGCTTCTTACTGGTGTTTCCTGTTCTCTTTGACTGAAGATGAGACTCAATCTCAACATCTTGTCTGCTTGTTTCTCCTCTCTCATCATGGCTGACGGATACATGAGAGCTGTTAGAGATCAGCAGGTCAATGTTTGCTGCTCCCACCACAGAACTTATGATCGGCAGGTTGTCAACAGACTCTGTCTGTTCTGCACCATCTTCAGCTTTCATGTACAGAGTCTGATCTTCACTCTGGTCAATTTCCTCAGACGTAGGAGTCGACATAACGGCATCAGTCTCCTGCTTCAGTACAAGCTGCTCTCCCTCCTGACTGCTGTGGAGTTCCTCTGGTTCCTCTTTCAGGTGTAGAACCTCTGGTTCCTCTTTCAGGTGTAGAACCTCTGGTTCCTCTTTCAGGTGTAGAACCTCTGGTTCCTCTTTCAGGTGTAGAACCTCTGGTTCCTCTTTCAGGTGTAGAACCTCTGGTTCCTCTTTCAGGTGGAGAACCTCTGGTTCCTCTTGGTCCACACTGGACTTCACCTCCTGGTTCCAGAGCTGCTGGTCAGCAGGAACCTCCACCTCCTCCTCCTTACAGACATGATGCTGTGGACCATCTGGAGGAACAACAACAGGAGCATCACGTTACTATGACTACTAACTAATACTATGACACAAACGCAGACATGCCAGGAGATCAGTTACGTTTGTTAAAATGTGGATTAATTGACGTCAGATCTCCAGTTCCGTTCACTAAATGACGTGTTGTTTACCTATCCTGTGTAACTTCAGTTCGGCTCTGAGGCAGAGATCCAGCAGTCGGCGTTGATGATTTCTCTCTTCTTCGTTCTTGACGGTAGTTTTTTTTAAAGCTCCAAAAACTTCCTCTCCAGCAGCTGTTAGTCCATTTATAACTACATTTCCCAAAGAGTCAAACGAAGACATTTTGTTAACTGAACTTATTATCGCAAAAACGAAGATAAAATCGTCTTTCACTGACTTCAGGAACGTAGAAGCTAACGCTACTGAACGTATTTGTTGACTTCCGCTTGTTGTCCCCGAGAAAAACGTCCGACTAGGAAGTCGTCCAGGTTTTTTATTCCGCTGTAGCTGAAGGTATGGATTCAGAATTCCACTGTTTCACTCAGGACTGAAAAAAATCATTGACTCTAATTCCAGGTCAATTGGGATGTCAGTAGATCGATCCACATTAAACAAAGTAGTTTAAATCAATCAAGTCGACTTGTAGAAAGTTCCTTGAAGACTCCTGAACACTGCCGAGGTGCTCTTGATCTTTTCATCTTTTCAAATATTCATAACATTCAACATTCTATTCATTCTTGTATTCCATCTTATATATATATATATATATATATATATATATATATATATATATATATATATATATATATATATATATATATATATATATATATATATATATATATATATATATATATATATATATATATATATATATATATATATATGTATGTACCACCGTCAGACAGAGGAAGTGGCTGATATCAAGAAGACCTACCAATGGCTGAATAAAGCTGGACTGACAGACAGCACAGAGGCACTGATCATGGCAGCATGATAACCTGTTTTCCAGGTGGGTAATCCTTCACAACCACACAAAGATATTACCTGATGTTTATGTCGCTTTTGGTAATGTTTGTGCTTTGATTTGGGTCGAATTTATGTGTGAAATAAGTTTGCAGAGATTCAAGAACTTCTGTCACTGTTTGTACTGGGGTTCGTTAAGATGGCGTCTCCCCACATGTTTGGTTTCGTCATGTTTTTGAGGCATCACTCCTCCATTATTAACGTTAGACTTACGATTTGAATTAAAAGTGCACTTTAAAATGCAAAGTAAATTAATGACAAAAGAAACGGATTTTGGAAAATAAGTAATGTTAAAGAGGAATGCCAAAGAGTTACAGAATGTGTTTATTGTTGAAATGTATTGTGAACCAGTACGATGAGAATATGTTTATTGTATTCTGCTTCATATTGGATGTATTTTGGACTGATAATGAATGTTCTATGGACATGCAAATGTGAATGTCTAGATAGACAGTGAAAGATAGAGTGTTATGGATGCTGGGTAAAATAATTCAAATTGAAGGACAAATGCAGACAGTATTAGTTAGAGAGGGAATTTATTGTGAAATGTGAATAATTGTGAATAAAAGATAACTGAGAAGGAGCTTCAGTGAAAACGCTACACTACTCCACTGTCTCCTTTATTTATAGCATTTTAACCTGTTTGCCAGGTATCCCATATCTGTTGTTGGGTGCCACATCCTGGTACCTGCAACATATGTCCTGTTAGATAGATAGATAGATAGATAGACAGATAGATAGATAGATAGATAGATAGATAGATAGATAGATAGATAGATAGATAGATAGATAGATAGATAGATAGATAGATAGATAGATAGATAGATAGATAGATAGATAGATAGATAGATAGATAGATAGATAGATAGATAGATAGATAGATAGATAGATAGATAGATACATACTTTATTAATCCCGGAGGAAATTGCATATATCCACTGCTCAGGCATTACATAACAAATAATACTGGATAAACACCAGGAGAAAAGGAAACACTGACATCACAGGACATACCACAAGACATACATTACACTAACAGACAGGCACATGCAGCACTAACAGGACTTATATACTAAACTATAACTAAAATATAAACAGTATAAAATTTAAAAATATTACAGTATTAAAATATAAACAGTATAAAATAAAATTTAAACAGTATAAAATTGAATTAAAATATAAAACAGTATAAAAAATAAATAAATAAATTATATATATATATATATATATATATATATATATATATATATACAACAGTATAAAATTAAATTTAAATTAAATTAAATCCATATTCAACCCCGTGATGACCTCGCCACCTCCCCCCCGCTCCTCCTGAGAGAGTCATTGTACCCCCTGATGGCACGGGGCACGAAGGAGGACCTCAGCCTCTCTGTGGAGGCGCTGTGTGTTAGTGTAGTCAGTGTATGTTCTGTTAGTGTAGTATATGTCCTGTTACTGTAGTATATGTTCTGTTTGTGCAGTATATGTCCCGTTAGTGTAATATAAGTCACGTTAATTTAGTATATGTTCTATTAGTGTAATATATGTCTTGGGATATGTCCTGCCCTGTGTTGTCAGTGTTTCTATTTTCTCATGGTGTTCATTTATCCAGTATTTATTATATACATTAACATTAATGTCTTGAGCAGTAGATATTTGCAATTTCCTCTGGGAATAATAAAATCTCTCTCTCTCTCTCTCTCTCTCTCTCTCTCTCTCTCTCTCTCTCTCTCTCTCTCTCTCTCTCTCTCTCTCTGTCCATCTATCTAAATGGTCGTTTTTAAAGTCGATGGAATTTGATAATAATTTTTATTATCAAATTCCTTTTAAAGTTCTATTATATTCATAAAAACAGTAATATAAACTTGCGAATGTTACACCATCATCTGAAAATGTTCGGTGTTTTTCAAGGCTTCTGCTTTATTTAAAGTTTTTGAAAAGTATAAGTGGAAGGTTGTATTGATGGAGAATCAACAGTGGAACTCAATTACTACATGACTAGATTAAAACCCAAATATATCATGTTTAGTCCGATTCATGTCATCACATGACCATCAGCATGATGGTTTCTCATGAGTATTTATCCTCACGTCGCACTATTCAATCTCAATCTGATTCACCCAGGGGATTCATTCTTGCTTTTTCAACTGTAAATGTATCATGTGGGCTTTGTTAAAAAATCTGATATAAATGCTAGATTCAAGCTTTGGTTTCGACTCTCTAATGATCAAATTAAAACTGTATTTTCATCCTTAACAGGAGGTTCCAGATGAAAACAAGGATATAATAGTTCCTGTCTCATAGTTGTCGGAAGTTCTTTTTAACACACAAAACCAAATCCAGCTAACGCTGACGTACTTCCGTTATTAACTTCCGCTTGGTGTCCCGCAGTTAAATTTCCGTCAGGGAATGTAACGTCGATTTGTTTATTATTAAAATGAAACTTGGTTATTTATAAATCCTGTCCCTCAAATAAAAGCACAAATTTTCTTGACTTGTCTTCCGACATCACAGAACATGCAATATAATTTTATTTTCAGAATGTGCAACAAAGAAAAAGGTTAACTGACAATTACCTTAGCCTTTGCCACGTATTTTTTTAAAAAGTAATTTATTATTTGCTGTTTAATAAATTAGGAAAAACTTACATTTGTGAATGAATGAAAAGGATTACCAAATTTAGTTGAAAGATATGCAGTTCAAACCTAAAATCGGAACAAAATGTTCCCTCGATTCCTACTCGGAACACTTTCTCCCGGACAACAAACCGGAATCAACAAACAACACTAGAGCCGTTAGCATTAGCTTGTACAGTTACGTCGTTATGTAATTTGTTTTGCAGCTACTTACTCCCGGAAACAAAAATGTCATCGGCTGACAATTTGGGAGGGTTTGTGAAACAGCGACGAACAACTGAAAATGAAAAAATGTTTGTAGGCATTAAAGGAACCGTTAACTACGAAGAAGAGGCCGATTGTAATGGTGGACTGCTGGACACCGCCCGGAAACCCGTGATTCAGTCACACAGGATAGGTACAGACAACCTGGTTGTAATGAATAACAAACAGATAAATATGTCTGAAATAATTCATATTGTTTAAAATTTTGGGGCGGCGGTGGCACATTGGTAGAGCTGGTCGTCCAATGTTCAAAGGTCGGCGGTTCGATTCCCGCTCCTGCCCAAAAACACCCGGAGTGTGAGCAGACAGTGGGAGGTGTCAGCTCACCTCCGGAGCACCCTTGAGCAGGGTCCCGTCCCCCTCACTAGCTGCTCATTTGGGGCGCGCCAAGCAGGAGCTGCCCGCCACTCTACCTCCCATTGCATGCTTACAAGCCCCCCTATGTGTGTTCGTGTGTATTACAGGGACCTGTGCACACTAATATGCATGCGTGTCATTGACTAACATACTAGAGTGTGCATTCATAATTTCCCTTCGGGGATTATAAAAAATAATCTGCGACTGATTTTCTCGCATGTCTCTGTTTATGTCATAGAATTAATTTGTAGTCACAGTAGCGTGATACTCATTTTGTTTTCCTCCAGATGGTCCACAGCATCATTTCTATAGGGAGGAGGAGGAGGTTCCTGCTGACCAGCAGCTCTGGGACCAGGAGGTGAAGTCCAGTGTGGACCAAGAGGAACCAGAGGTTCTACACCTGAAAGAGGAACCAGAGGTTCTACACCTGAAAGAGGAACCAGAGGAACTCCACAGCAGTCAGGAGGGAGAGCAGTTTGTCCTGAAGCAGGAGACTGATGCTGTCACATTGACTCTTACTCATGAAGAAAATGACCACAGTGAAGATCAGACTCTGTACATGAAAGCTGAAGATGGTGCAGCACAGACAGAGTCTGTTGACAACCTGCCGGTTATCAGCTCTGTGGTGGGAGCAGCAAACATTGACCTGCTGATCTCTAACAGCTCTCATGTATCCATCAGCCATGATGAGAGAGGAGAAACAAGCAGAAAAGGTGTTGAGATTGAGTCTCAGTTTCAGTCCCAGAGAACAGGTAACACCAGTAAGAAGCCATATGTTTGTAAAACATGTAAGAGGGGTTACACAAGACGCGAGATCTTGAAATTTCACATGAGAATCCACACAGGTGAGAAACCTTACAGGTGTGAAACATGTGGGAAAGTCTTTACATGGAAAAATGCATTAACAAATCACATGATAGTCCACACTGGAGAGAAGCCTTACAGGTGTGAAACATGTGGGAAAGACTTTAGATGGAAACATGCGTTAACAAACCACATGATAGTCCACACTGGAGAGAAGCCTTTCAGGTGTGAAACATGTGGGAAAGACTTTAGATGGAAACGAGCATTAATAGAACACATGAGAGTCCACACTGGAGAGAAGCCTTTCAGGTGTGAAACATGTGGGAAATACTTCAGATGGAAACATGCATTAACAGAACACATGACACTCCACACTGAAGAGAAGTCTAACAGGTGCGAAACATGTGAGAAACATTTCAGTGATAGTATTTATTTGAAAATGCACATGAGAGTCCACACTGAAGAGACACCTTACAGGTGTGACACATGTGGGAAATGTTTCAACCAGAGTGGGAGTTTGATAAATCACATGAGAATCCACACAGGGGAGAAGCCTTACAGGTGTGAAACATGTGGCAAAAGTTTCACCCAGAGTGGGAGTTTGATGAATCACATGAGAATCCACACAGGGGAGAAGCCTTACAGGTGTGAAACATGTGAGGAACATTTTAAATGGCATTTTCAGTTGAAAGCCCACATGAAATTACACCCAGGAAAAAAGGCTCACAGCTGTCAAACATGTGGGAAAGATTTTAGTTCCAAGGTTATGTTGACAGCACACATGAAAGTCCATGTAGGTGAGAACCCTTACAGTTGTCAAACATGTGGCAAATGTTTCAGCATGAAAAAATCCTGGTCTGACCACATGAGAATCCACACAGGGGAGAAGCCTTACTGTTGTAAAACATGTGGGAAAGACTTTAGATGGAAACATGCATTAACAGAACACATGAGAATCCACACAGGGGAGAAGCCTTACAGGTGTGAAACATGTAGCAAATGTTTCACCCAGAATGCGAGTTTGGTACGTCATATGAGAATCCACACTGGAGACAAGCCTTACAGGTGTGAAACATGTGAGAAACATTTCAGAGATAGTATTTGTTTGAAAGAGCACATGAGAGTCCACACTAGAGAGAAACCTTACAGGTGTGAAACATGTGGGAAAGACTTTGGATGGAAACATGCATTAACAAAGCACATGAAAGTCCATTCAAATGAAAACCCTTAGGTGTGGGAAAAATTAAGGAATGACTGGATGGAAATTGTATTAACAGAACACATGTGAGTCCAAGTGAGAAGCCTTATAGTCGTGAAACGTGGGAAATGTTTCACAGCCAAAAGATCCTGGTCTGACCACATGAGAATCCACACGGAAGAAGTCTTACAGGTGTGACACGTGTCACAAACATTTTTTTATTGCATTTTCAGTTGTTGTTTTTTAATTTAAATTTTTTTTATTCGGACATGTTAATATAACAGACTTCACACCTTCATCACATTTACAATATCAACAACAACATCCGAAAAAAGACTGATGGGTAGAAGCCAATCGGCTCTTGAAATTCCCGTCCCCCAGAATCAACAAGCATCTCTCTCTTTACTATATGTTGTCAACAAACTCAGACATTAAATGTTTTCAACCAGTTCATCCATCGAATTTTGACACATTCATACTCTTATCCACTTCCACATATTAGCCTTTGTCCCAGATGTAACCTAGAGCATAACCAAGTTTTCATTCTTCCTAGGAACAATAAGGTTTGTTGACATCATAGATAGTCAAAACAAGAAGTTCTCCACAAGTCTTCTCCACAAGAATAAAATGATCATATTAACCTCTCTAAGTAGACAGACTGTTTATCCAAGAATTAACCAGTTTGTCACAGACACATTAACAGTCGCACATGCTATTGTCAAAAGATATCAACCTGCTCTTTAAAGTCTCAAACTAAAGTTATCCCTCCAGGCCGAAATCCATGTTTGTTTGTTTTGTTCATTAATCCATGTTTCTGACGTTGATGTTGTTGAATGGTTTTTCAACTGTTCCATGTAATACTTGACATGTACAAAATTGGTGTAGAGCTCCCACTATTGAAGCGATGCTGTTGTACAGATCTTTGGTGTAGTAACAAGTCTTGTCCGTCTTTATTGCTTGTATTTCACCAACTCCTTTGCACTCCTTATCATCATTGTTTTCATCTGCTCCAGGGAAAGCCTCTTTGTTTTGTTTGGGATCCTGCAGTTGTTTGTCCAGGTGTTGTCAATCAGCCCATTCTTCTTCAGTTGTCGAGCTTTTTTAACAATATCAGCATTCTTTTTAGTGAAATTCTTATGAATGTAGACATTTTTTCCTGAGAGTTCAAAGCCTTGTTTCAGAAGAGCAATTTTGTGTTTACGATTCTGGAATTTGTCAACACTGCAGGTGGTCTCCTACCTCAAGATGGTAATTGAGAACATGTCTCAATCTGGTCCGAATCTATAGTTATCTCCAGATCCCTCAGTGCTCCATAGTCTCGGTGTCAGCACTGTGCTCAGTTCCTTCTCCCCTGGCCAGAGCATGTGCGTAATTCCTCGGCTTGATTTTTATGCTAGTGTTGATCACAAAATCTATACAAATGCTGTGTCCCAAATCATCCATTCTTTGTTGTCTCTGTTCTAAGACAACAATTTTTCGGTCTTTTTCATCTGTTTTCTGCATTTTCTTCATTTCGTCTTTCATTTCTTCCATGGCGTCAAGCACAGGTTTTAGCTTTTCTTCCACCTTTTATCAGTCACTCCTTATCAAACTCACTCTTCAACTTATCAAAGTCGCTCTTTAACTCGCTCTTTAACTCTTTCATAGAAGAGACCATCCCGTCTAGAGTATCCTTACTATTTGTTTTCATACTCCTCCGATTTTCCTCTTTGTAGAGAGGAAAATGACAAGAGCTTTCAAGAGTGGACAGCTCACATGAAATTACACAGGGGAGAAGGCTCACAGCTGCCAAACGTGGCAAAGATGTTAGTTCTAAGAATATGTTGACAGACATACGAGAGTCCATACAGGTGGGAAGTAAAATGTGAACATGTGGAGAACCTTTCACTTGTGATTTTAGAAGTAATGCGTTCTTTGTCCAGAAGTTTATACTTAGTTTTGTCTTCAGGGGATAGGTACAGATAACCCAATTGTAATAAATAAACAGATAAATTTGACTGTCAAGTAATTAACATTGTTGGAAAATGAACTGTGATTTCCTCGGATGTCTGCGTTTGTGTCATAGTTTGGGGCGGCAGGAGCCCATCCCCACTTAGTCTTGGCCTGGGGACCGGAAGTCGCCGGTTCAAGACCCGTGTGGATCCAAACATTGGAACATGAGCTGGCAGTCGGGAGGTGTCAGCTCGCCCTCTGAGCACTGCCGAGGTGCCCTTGAGCAAGGCACACACACACACACAAAAGCTGCCCAAATGAGGTGCACGAGAACGGAGCTGCCCATCACTCTACCTCCCATCGTGTATACTTTGCATAACTGCAGGACCCTTGTATGTGTTTCATGGGTCTGTGCACACAGTGAAAAAGTTACAATTTCCCCACGGAGATAAATAAAGTCTACTTCTTAGTATTAGTTTGTAGTCACAGTAGCGTGATACTCCTTTTGTTGTTCCTCCAGATCGCCCACAGTATCATGTCTGTAAGGAGGAGGAGGTGGAGGTTCCTGCTGACCAGCAGCTCTGGAACCAGGAGGTGAAGTCCAGTGTGGACCAAGAGGAACCAGAGGTTCTACATCTGAAAGAGGAACCAGAAGAACTCTACACCAGTCAGGAGGGAGACCAACTTGTACTGAAGCAGGACACTGATGACATTATGTTGACTCCTACTCATGAACAAAATGACTACAGTGAAGATCAGACTCTGTACATGAAAGCTGAAGATGGTGCAGCACAGACAGAGTCTGTTTTCAACCTGCCGACAGCAGCAAACGTTGACCTGCTGATGTCTAACAGGTCTCATGTATCCGTCAGCCATGATGAGAGAAGAGAAACAAGCAGAATAGATGCTGAGGTTGAGTCTCAGTTTCAGTCCCAGGGAACAAGTAACATCAGTAAGAACCCGTATGCTTGTAATATTTGTGAGAGAGGTTACACAAGACAAAAGATGTTGAAAGTCCAAATGGAAATCCCTACAAAAGAAAAGGGGCACCGTTGTAAAAGATGTGATAAAGATTTTAGGTTTAACAGTGAGTTGTTAGTACACAAAAGAATCCACACAGAAGAAGAGCCTTACATTTGTAAAATATGTGGCAAATGTTTCACCTGGAATGGGAATTTGGTACGTCACATGAAAATCCACACAGGGGAGAAGCCTTACAGGTGTGAAACATGTGGCAAATGTTTCACCTGCAATGTGGGTTTGGTACGTCACATGAGAATCCACACAGGGGAGAAACCTTACCGATGTGAAACATGTGGCAAATGTTTCACTGAGAATGGGGATTTGGTAGTTCACATGAGAATCCACACAGGGGAGAAGCCTTACAGTTGTAAAACATGTGACAAATGTTTCACCCGGAATGGGAATTTGGTACGTCACATGAGAATCCATACAGGGGAGAAGCCTTACAGGTGTGAAACATGTGGCAAGTGTTTCACTGAGAATGGGGATTTGGTACGTCACATGAGAAATCATGCAGGTGAGAAGCCTTACAGCTGTGAAACATGTGGCAAATGTTTCAGAGATGGTATTTCTTTGACAGTGCACATGAGAGTCCACACTGGAGAGAAGCCTTACACATGTGAAACATGTGGGAAAGACTTTGGATGGAAAAGTGCATTGACAAAACACATGAGAGTCCATGCAGGTGGGAAGTAAAATGTAAACGTTTGGAGAACCTTTCACTCGTGATTTGAGGAGAAATAATGTGTTCGTTATCCAAAAGGTAATATTTTGTTTTGTCTCCAGGAGCCTATTATGCAGAAATATTTATGATCATGGTGTTTATTATTTAATGATTTTGAATAAAGAGACTGAAATTGACTTTGTTTTCTGACAGCAGAGAAATTATTGAAAGTCATATTCAACCAGAAAAACATGTTTTTCCGAAGGACTCGTTAAACTTTCTTACAATAAGATTTCCTTCTCTCTTTTTTTTTCATCGGTCAAACGCGAATTTTATCATTTAGACCAAATCTGTATCTTAAGAATTGTCATACCTTTATAGAAAACTCATTAATTCAACTCTTGCCTCATTGTCAAAAAATGTTTCCCATCAGAACTGCTGCCACCAGGTTTCATTTAAAGTAGAAAAACGTTGATTGCAGCCCTTTTTCGTGTGTTCGTTCGTCCGTCTGTTAGTTAGTCCACCAAATATCTTCGCAACAGTTGCAGTTCCTCTTTTCCTTTTGGCTTTTCCCTTCAGGGTTCACCACAGCGAATCAGTTACCTCTATCTAACCCTGTCTACTGCATCCTCTGCTTTGAGGTGAGTTGTCCTTCTCAAACTACACGCTTTGATGTCAACTGTATCTGACAACGACCCAGAGTTCTGTTGAATACAGTACCACGCACTTGGAGCTACTGTATCGTCTCAAGATTCATCTGTCGACCCTGACCATCAAACACACGCTCCACAGATCCAGTTAGAAGAAATCCGCTTGAATCCATACTGGACTTCACCTCCTGGTTCCAAAGCTGCTGGTCAGCAGGAATCTCTGCCTCCTCCAACGTAAAGACATGAAGCTCTGAGTGGTCTGTAAAGATAGAAAAGGTTGTGTTTCAAGTGATGGAATTTGATGATAATATTCCTTTTATCTAATCAGAATCCCTTTAACTTTCTATTGTATTGATAAAAACAGTAATATAAACTCTCAAATATCATGTCATCATCTGAAAGTGTTCGGGTGTTTTTCCAGAATTCCGCTTTATTTAAAGTTTTTAAAAAGTAGAAGTGGAATGTTGTAATGACATAGAATCAACAGTGGAACTCAATTACAATGTTTCTAACACCTGAATGTGTCCTTTATTATTTAGTCTTATTTGTGTTAAAAGACCGGGTCGATCAGGTGTATTTCTTCCAGTTAGTAATCAGTTCTCCACACCGGTGTCAGCATGATGGTTTCTCGTGTGTATTTATCCTCACGGCGCACTATTTAATCTCAATCTGATTTATCCAGAGGACTCAATTCTTGCTATTTGTTGATAATTCTGATCTAAATGCTAAATTCAAGCTTTGGTTTGGACTCTCTCTCTCTGATGATCAAATTAAAGACTATATTTCATCTTTAAAAGGGGGTTCCAGGTGATAAATAGCAAATAATAGATCCTGTCTCATGTTTGTCGAAAGTTCATTGTAATACACAAAACCAATACAGCTACCGCTGACGGTACTTCCGTTTTTGACTTCCTTTTGGTGTCCCGCAATTAAAGTTCCGACAGGGAATGTAACGTCAATTTCTTTATTAGTTAAATCAAACCTGGTTATTCATAAATCCAATCCTTCACATAAAAGCACAAATTTTCTCGACCTGTTGTTCGACATCGTACAACACGAAATATCTCTTTATTTTCAGAATGAGTGACAAAGAAAAAGGTTAACTGACAATTACTTTAGTCTTTGCCGCTTTTTTTAACGTGATGTATTATCTGCTGTTTAATAACATGAAAATTTAGATTTGCAGATGAATGAGAAAGATTATCAAATTTAAAAGGTACTGTATACAGTTGTACCCTAAAAACGGAACAAAACATTTTCTTGATTCCTAGTCGGAACATTTTCTCCCGGACAACAAACCGGAATCAACAAACCAGAGTCGTTAGCGTTATCATGTAAACTTCAGTCGTTATATACAGTACTGTAATTTGTTTCGCAGCAATTTAGTCCCGAGAACAAAAATGTCTTCGGCTAAAAATTTGGGAGGTGTTGTGAAAAAGCGAAGAACAATTGAAAATGAAAGAATGTTTGTAGGCATTAAAGGAACTGTTAACTACGAAGAAGAGGCCGATTGTAATGGTGGACTGCTGGACACCGCCTGGAAACCCGTGATTCGGTTACACCAGATAGGTACAGACAACCTGATTGTAATGAATAACATAAATTGGAAATAATTCATATTGTTCGAATATAAGCTGCCACTGTTTTCTTTGCATGTCTCCGTTTTGTCATAGTATTAATTTGTGGTCACGATAGCGTGATGCTCTTTTGGCTCAGCGGTAGAGCGAACGTCTTCCAACCAGACATTGGCGGTTCGATTCCCACTTCCGCCAGACATCCGACAAATGAGTGTGAGCTGACTGTGGGAGGTGTCATCTCACCTCCCGGCCACTGCCGAGGCACCCTTGAGCAAGTCCCCTTACTCTATTGGGGCCCTACCAGAAGTGGCTGCCCTTCACTCTGCCTCGATATGTACTGTTGTGCTGTCTTTACTAACTGTGTGCTCGAAGGCCCCTTGTTTGTTGTGTGATTCAGGGGCGTGCACAAATATATCCAGTATATAACACAAAAAAGTCATGTTTAGAGTGAAAAAAGTAATTTCTCAGTTTAATAAAGTTGATCTTCTTCTTGTCCCTCTAGATGGCCTACAGCATCATGTCTGTAAGGAGGAGGAGATGGATGTTCCTGCTGACCAGCAGCTGTGGAACCAGGAGATGAAGTCCAGTATAAAGCAAGAGGAACCAGAGGTTCTACACCTGAAAGAGGAACCAGAGGTTCTACACCTGAAAGAGGAACCAGAGGAACTCCACAGCAATCAGGAGGGAGAGCAGCTTGAACTAAAGCAGGAGACTGATGCTGATATGTCGACTCCTACTCATGAGGAAAATGACCACAGTGAAGATCAGACTCTGTACATGAAAGCTGGAGATGGTGCAGCACAGACAGAGTCTGTTGTCAACCTACTCGTTATCAGCTCTGTGGAGGGAGCAGCAAACATTGACCTGCTGATCTTTAACAGCTCTCATTTATCCGTCAGCCATGATGAGAGAGGAGAAACAAGCAGAAACGATGTTGAGATTGAGTCTCAGTTTCGGTCCCAGGGAACAGGTAACACCAGGAAGAAGCCATATTTTTGCACAACATGTAAGAGGGGTTACACAAAACCTGTGTAAGATCTTGAAAGTCCACTTGAGAATCCACACAGGGGAGAGGCCTCACAGGTGTGACACATGAGGCAAGTGTTTCATCCAGAATGGGATTTTGATAAATCGCATGAGAATCCACACAGGTGAGAAGCTTTACAGGTGTGAAACATGTGAGAAAGACTTTAGACGGAAACATTTACAGAACACATGAGAGTCCGTTCAAGTGAGATTCCTTATAGTTTTAAACATGTAGCAAGTGTTTCACCCAGAATGGGATTTTGATAAATCACATG
Source organism: Antennarius striatus (assembly GCF_040054535.1). Classification (NCBI taxonomy): domain Eukaryota; kingdom Metazoa; phylum Chordata; class Actinopteri; order Lophiiformes; family Antennariidae; genus Antennarius; species Antennarius striatus. The sequence goes on along the minus strand of NC_090784.1, from coordinate 22,681,416 downwards.
AGGATCCACACAAGGGAGAAGCCTTACAGGTGTGAAGCATGTCAGGAATATTTTAAATGGCATTTTCAGTTGAAAGTCCACAAGAAATAACACACAGGAGAACAGGCTCACAGCTGTCACACAATTGGGTAAAGATTTTAGTTCTAAGCGTATGTTGACAGCACACAGGAGAGTCTATGGAGATGACAACCCTTACATTTGTCAAACATGGTAAATGTTTCACCCAGCATTGGAGTTTGATAAATCACACGAGAATCCACACAGGTGAGAAGCCTTACATTTTTGAAACATGTGGGAAAGTCTTTAGATGGAAAGGTGTATTGACAGAACAGTTGAAAGTCCATTCAAGTGAGTCGCCTTGTAGTTGTGAAACATGTCGGAAAGTTTACCAGCCAAAGGATCCTGGTCCAAGGCTAACAGTACTTCTGTTTTTGAATTCCGCTTGGTGTCCTTCAGTTAACGTTCCAACAAGGAATGCAAACTCAATTTCTTCTTTATTCAAGTTAAACCTGGATATTCATTAATTCATCCCTCAAATACAAACAGATTTTCCCGACCTGTCGTCCGACATCAAACAATGTACAATATGTCTTTATATTCAGAATGTCTGGGGGAAAAAGCTAAAACTGTCAAATACTTTAATATCTACCTTCAATTTCTGTAAAAATGATTTACTATCTAATGTTTAATAACGTGAGACTACTTAGAGTGGTAAGTGAAGACCAATTTTAATTTAAATATAAACTACCCGAAAGCAGTACAAAAAAGTTCCCTCGATTCCTAATTGAAACTTTTTCTCCCAGATAACAAACCCGAATCAACAAACAAAACTCAAGCCGCTAGCATTAGCTTGTAGAGTTAAGTCGTTATATCATTTGTTTCGCAGCTAAATAGTTCACAGAACAAAAATGTTTTGATTTAAGATTTGAGTGGATTTGTAAAAAAGCTAAAAAGGAAAAAAATATTTGTAGGCGTTAAAGGAACTGTTAGATAGATATACTTTATTTATCCCAAACTGGGAAATTTAGACGTCACAGTAGCAGAACAGAGTGTTTTAACTACGAAGAAGAGGAAACCCGTGCTTCTGTTACACAGGATAGGGACACACAACCTGATTGTAATTAATAACAAACGGATAAATTTCAATGATTAACATTGTTGGAAAATAAACTGCGACTGAGCCCTTGCATGTCTCTGTTTGTGTCATAGTATCCGTTTCTAGTCACAGTACGTGAAACTCCTTTTGTTGTTCCTCCAGATGGCCCACAGCATCATGTCTTTGGGGTGGAGGTTCCTGCTGACCAGAAGGTCTGGAACCAGGAGGTGAAGTCCAGTGTGGACCAAGAGGAACCAGAGATTCTACATCTGAAAGAGGAACCAGAGGTTCTACACCTGAAAGAGGAACCAGAGGTTCTACACCTGAAAGAGGAACCAGAAGAACTCCACAGCAGTCAGGAGGGAGAGCAGCTTGTCCTGAAGCAGGAGACTGATGCTGTCACATTGACTCCTACTCATGAGGAAAATGACCTCAGTGAAGATCAGACTCTGTACATGAAAGCTGAAGATGGTGCAGCACAGACAGAGTCTGTTGACAACCTGCCAGTCATAAGTTCTGTGGTGGGAGCAGCAAACATTGACCTGCTGATCTCTAACAGCTCTCATGTATCCGTCAGCCATGAGGAGAGAGGAGAAACAAGCAGAAAAGATGTTGAGATTGAGTCTCAGTCCCATGGAACAAATAACACCAGTAAGAAGCCATATGTCTGCACAATATGTAAAAGAAGTTACACAAGATGCCAGAGCTTGAAAGTCCACATGAAAATCCACACAAGAGAGAAGCTTCACAGGTGTAAAACATGCGGGAAAGATTTTAAGTTCAACTGTGAGTTGATACGACACACAATAATCCACACTGATGAGAAGCCCTATGGTTGTAAAACATGTGGGAAATGTTTCACATGGAAAACAACCATGACAGAACACATGAGAATCCACACAGGTGAGAAGCCTTACAGGTGTGAAACATGTGGCAAATGTTTCAATCGGAAAACAACCATGACAGAACACACGAGAATCCACACAGGTGAGAAGCCTTACAGGTGTGAAACATGTGACAAATATTTCAGAGATAGTATTTCTTTGAAAGTGCACATGAGAGTCCACACTGGAGAGACACCTAACAGGTGTGAAATTTGTGGTAAGGACTTTAGATGGAAACATGCATTAACAGAACACATGAGAGTCCACACTGGAGAGAAGCCTTACAGGTGTGAAACATGTGGCAAATGTTTCATCCAGAATGGAATTTTGATGAATCACATGAGAATCCACACAGGTGAGAAGCTTTACAGGTGTGAAACATGTGGGAAAGACTTTAGATGGAAACATGTATTAGCAAACCACATGATAGTCCACACTGGAGAGAAGCCTTACAGGTGTGAAACATGTGGGAAAGCCTTTAGGTGGAAAAATGCATTAACAAAACACATGAAAGTCCACACTGGAGAGAAGCCTTACAGGTGTGAAACATGTGACAAGTGTTTCACCCAGAATAGGAGTTTGATAAATCACATGAGAATCCACACAGAAGAGAAGCCTTATAGGTGTGAAACATGTGACAAATATTTCACCCAGAGTAGGAGTTTGATAAACCACATGAGAATCCACACAGGGGAGAAGCCTTACAGGTGTGAAACATGTCAGGGACCTTTTAAATCACATTGTCAATTGAAAGCTCACATGAAATTACACACAGGAGAGAAGGCTCACAACTGTCAAACATGTGGCAAGGATTTTAGTTGTGAGCGTATGTTGAAAGCACACATGAGAGTCCATACAGGTGTGAAGTAAGATGTAAACGTGTGGAGAACCTTTCAGGTACAGTCGTGATTTTAGAAGTACTAATGCATTCTAGACACTTCTATGAACTTGTGTGTCAAAGGTGTCCTATATTCTGTGTTGAGTGAATACCTTGTGTTGTACAGGGGAATAAAGCTGATACAGAGGAGTAAAGCTGATGAACCATACAATGAAGTTATGGGAAAGAGTAGTTGGGCAGAAGTGAGCATTTGTGAGCAGCAGTATGGTTTCATGCCAAAAAAGAGTACTACAGAAGCAGTATTTGCTTTGAGGATGTTGATGGAGAAGTACAGAGAAGGCCAGAGGGAGCTGCATTGTGTTTTTGTAGATCTGGAGAAAGCGTATGACAGGGTGTCCAGAGAGGAACTGTGGTATTGTATGAGGAAGTCTGGAGTGGCAGAGAAGTATGTTAGAATGGTGCAGGACATGTATGAGGACTGTAAGACAGTGGTGAGGTGTGCTGTAGGTGTGACAGAGGAGTTCAAGGTGGAGGTGGGACTGTATCAGGGATCAGCTCTGAGCCCCTTCTTGTTCGCTATGGTGATGGACAGGCTGACAGACGAGGTTAGACAGGAATCTCCATGGACTATGATGTTTACAGATGACATCGTGATCTGTAGTGAGAGCAGGGAACAGGTGGAGGAGAAGCTAGAGAGGTGGAGGTTTGTCCTGGAAAGGAGAGGAATGAAGGTTAGCCGCAGTAAGACAGAGTACATGTGTGTGAATGAGAGGGACCCAAGTGGAAGAGTGAGGCTACAGGGAGAAGAGGTCAAGAAGGTGGAGGATTTTAAGTACTTTGGCTCAACAGTCCAGAGCAATGGAGAGTGTGGAAAAGAGGTGAAGAAGCGTGTACAGGCAGGATGGAATGGATGGAGGAAGGTGTCAGGTGTGATGTGTGATAGAAGAGTTTCAGCTAAAATGAAAGGAAAGGTGTACAAAACTGTGGTGAGACCAGCGATGTTGTTTGGTCTAGAGACAGTGTCACTGAGGAAAAGACAGGAGACAGAGCTGGAGGTAGCAGAGATGAAGATGCTGAGGTTCTCTCTGGGAGTGACCAGGAAGGATAGGATCAGGAATGAGTCCATCAGAGGGACAGCACATGTTAGAGGTTCTGGAGATAAAGTCAGAGAGGCCAGACTGAGATGGTTTGGACATGTCCAGAGGAGAGATAGTGAATATATTGGTAGAAGGATGCTGAGTTTTGAACTGCCAGACAGAAACATGTGGGAAAGATTTGAAGTTCAACTGTGAGTTGATACGACACACAATAATCCACACTGATGAGAAGCCTTATGGTTGTAAAACGTGGGGAATGTTTCAAATGCAAAACTAACTTGACACATCACATGAGAGTCGACACTGGAGAGAAGCCGTACAGGTGTGACACATGTGGGAAAGACTTTAGAAGGAAACATGCATTGAGAAGACACATGGACTGAATGCACGATTCAAAACAACAATGTACCAAAGTCAAATAATTAAAATGTTATATGTAATGTATGAATCTGGTTGATGATGTGTTGTAATGAGAGACATGTTTTCAATTTAGGGGATGGGAATTTCACAAGCTGATGGCTTCTACCTGTCAACTCTTTTTTTTTTTTTCTTACGGATGTTATTGTTGATGTTCAAAAACTGATGAAAGTGAAGTCTGCCGTAATAACATGTCTGGAAAGAAAAAAAAATAAACTGACTAAACATTGGAGTCCACTCAAGTGAGAAGCCTTATAGTTGTTAATTTGTGGCAAATCTTTCCCATTCAATTTCAGCATGATTAACCACATGAGAATCCACACAGGTGAGAAGTCTTACAGGTGTGAAACATGTGAGGAATATTTTAAATGGCATTTTCAGTGGAATGCCCACATGAAGTTACACGCAGGAGAGAAGGCTCACAGCTCTCAAACGTGTGGCAAAGATTTTAGTTGTAAGCGTGTATTGACAGCACACGTGAGGGTCCATGCAGGTGGGAAGTAAAATGCAAAACGTGTGGAGAACCTTTCAGGTACACTCGTGATTTGAGAAGGAATAACGCGTTCTTTGTCCAAGCTTGTTAGTTTTTTCTTGAGGAGCCTATTATGCAGAAATATTTGTAATGATGATGGTGTTGATTTAATTAATGATTTTGAATAAAGAGATTAAAATTTACTTTTTTTAGAGGAAGACCAAAGAGGAGGTTTATGGATGTAGTGAAAGAGGACATGAAGGTAGTTGGTGTGAGAGAAGAGGATGCAGAAGACAGGGTTAGATGGGGGCAATTGATTCGCTGTGGCGACCCCATGAAGGGGAAACACCGGAAGTAAAAGAAGAAGAAGACTTTTGCTCACAGTAAAGCGGAAGTGCGTCATTATCATCTTCCTTTCCTCCGACGGCCGAAAGGAACCTTAACTTCCAAAGTTCAAAAGTCCGACAAAACGTCGGGGTTCTTACAGAAATTCAGACGTTTAATGCAACTAACATTCGATATATTCATCTATAAAAGACAATGCAAGATACTGACCCTAAGCACACGAGTAAAATAAACAATATCACCAGATGCAGCGGAACAAAAGTGTGCCGTCACTTGCTTGTCGGAAGTTCAACTGTGGGACTCTACCGGAAGTTAGCAAAATGCGTGACGACAACAAAGTAAGTCGAAATTGATGCTGGATTTTTATTTTTTTTTATTTTACCACCCAACGGGTTCTACAAATGAAAATGTCTGCAGCTGATTATTTGAAAGAGTTTGCGAAAAAAGCAAAAACAGCCGCTGATGGAGGAAAACGTGGGGCTGCAAAACAAATGAAGTACGAAGAAGGAAGAGATGGTCAGCCCGGACCGCTGCGCCCCGAGTTACAGTTACACGGACTAGGTACAGTATTAAAAGCTTAACTTAATTTACATAAATATATCATTTAATGTCTAAATAATTCATATATGTGTCGGTGTAAACTAGGGCAGTCACTTTAACGCGTTAATTAGATTAATCAATTACGCTGCAAATTAACGCGCTATAAAAACAATACGCAATTAATCCTGAGTGGGAAGTCAAATTTCAAATTTGGCCCATTGGGGGACCCGTAGGCTGCGGTGTTACGTCACTTCGTACCTGCACCACGAGCCAAAAGCAGCGTGACTGACGACCAAGATGGACGCGACACAGGAGAGCGAGGCAAGCCCTCTGGGACCTTTGGGCGGAAAGTTTATTTATAAAAAGAACAAAGACGGGACTATCAACAAAAACAAAGTGATTTGTACCTTTTGTGAAAAAGAATTTTCATATCACCGAAGCAGTTCCAGTCTGACTTATCACTTAAATGCGAAACATTTCCGGACAAGTTCCACTTCTGCAGCTGCTAGTGCGACCGTGAGCTCAGTCCGCCAACCCACGCTTGCGAAGTTTGGTAAACGAATGAGCAAAGCCACGACAGACAAACTAACTAACTCAATCGCGAAGTGGGTTGCTGCTGATTGCCGGCCAATTTCAATCGTGGAAGACGAGGGCCTAAAGGAGGCGTTTCAGATAGCGTCATCTGACTCTAATTTCCAGCTACCGTCTAGAACTACGGTGTTGAATAGAATTCACCAGCTGTACAGTGATGAGAGGACCGCGAAAGAAGAGTTGTTGGCAGGGGCCTGCCATGTCGCCCTAACGGGTGATCACTGGACAACGGTAAGCAATCATAACTACCTGGGAGTCACGGCACACCTCATCGATGTAGGGTGGAAACTCAAGTCCTTTGCATTAACTGCGAGCGAAACCGTGACCCGTCATTATGTCGATGCATGCGCCGAGCAGTTTGATGCTGTGACAAAGGAATGGGAGATAGAAAACAAAGTGACAACGATAGGAACCGACAGTGCAAGAAACATGGTGGCAGCAGCACGTCAGCTGCCTTTCGAGCACATCCCATGTGCTGCACACATACTGCAAAGAACCATCACAGTCTGCCTTGAGGACGGCAGCTTTGACACCGCCCTGGCAAAGTGCCGCAAAATAGTCGGGCACTTCAAGCATAGCCCTACCAGTATGGAAGAACTGCACCTGCAGCAGACCGCCCTCAGACAAGCCAGAGAGCCCCTGGTTCAGGATGTATCCACAAGGTGAGACTGTTTACTATCTGTTGGGGTAATTGATTCTGGATAGTTTTCTTGCTCCTGGTGTGTGTGTGTGAGGGTGTGCATGTTTGGTTCAGTGCAACTTCTGTATGTACAGCATGCTGCTCAGAACTTACAGCCCCCCCTTGCAGAACTAATGCAGTTTTTGTTTTATATTATTGAAAGATGGAATTCGACGCTCTCTATGATCTCACGGTACCTGAGGAACCACGAGGCTGTGAGCGCCACTTTGGCCACACAGAAGCACAAACTGGCCACACTGACCGACCCAGAGTGTGACCGACTGCAGAAGCTGGAGGTCGTTCTTGAACCCTGCAGGTATGTCCCTCTCTCTGGCACGCACACTCCCTTGCTCACACATACACACACACAAACCTCCCTTCGCCTCACCTCTCCCTCCCACCCTCCCATACACCACTGTCTCTCATTCACTCACACACACAAACACACACGTCAGTAATGATGTGAGAACATCATTGCCATATTCTTGTCCCACTGCAGATATGTGACAGAGCTGCTTGGAGGTCAGAGCTATGCGTCATGCTCTGTATTGCTCCCTGCACTCTGCCATCTCAACCGGGTCATGGATGCCACTGATGAGGATCCGGCCTACATGATAAAGTTCAAGACCACCTTTAAAAAGGAAATGGACTCACGCATGGCCAACATCAACAACAGATGGCTGAAGGTGGCTACAGCCCTCGACCCGCGATTCAAGGACTTGAAGAGCATACACAGGAAAGAGAGGGATGAGGTATGTGTGTGACTGAGAAGACCAGTGTTTTGCGGGTGCTTTGGTTAGAAAGTCCTATGGAACAAAATAATATTCCCTCTTTTAAGGTGTGGACCTGGATTGAGGAGATACTGCGAGGATCAGAAGCAGGACCTGCTGCCCCTCAACCCACAGAGGACGAGCCAGCAGCCAAGAAGAGCCTCCTCCTGCTGTCTTCAGACTCTGACTCGGACACGGAGGAGGAGCAGGGGCCTCTAGCCCGCTACAAAGCTGAGCCGTGCATTGGAATGCATGAGTGTCCACTGGAGTGGTGGGCAGCTCACGCAGGAGCTTATGAACAGTTGTCCTCCCTTGCGCGCAAATACCTGGCTACCCCTGCCACGTCTGTGCCATGTGAGAGAGTCTTTTCACTCGCAGGTAACATCATTCAGAAGAAGAGGGCGGTCTTACACTCAGATGATGTAAACAAGCTTGTTTGTCTGAGCAACTGGCTCAAGGACACATAGAGTTGTCTGTTGTCAGTTATTTATTTTATTTAACTGTATTTGTATTGCATTTTTGAGAAATGCACCTGGCGTAATTGGTTTGCTGATGTGCTTGGCCTTTTTTCTTTTGAATTTCATTTATAAAGCACACTGAACCAATAAAAATGTGGATTTCAAATCTTCTCTTCTTGGTGTATTCTATTGATTAGTCATGCACTACAGTTTTGTAATGTCCTAGAATTTAAATTCTTTATTTGGGGGCCTTTAGCAGGTATGAGATTAAAATGCGATTAATTAAATACAGGATTTGTAATTAATCTAATTTTTTTAATCGCCTGACAGCACCAGTGTAAACTGACTAATTTCCAACCCACGTTTCTGTCATCAAAGTAGCGTGATACTCCTTTTGTTGTCCCTCCAGATCTCCCACAACAACATGTATGGAGGAAGGAGGAGGTGGAGGTTCCTTCTGACCAGCAGCTCTGGAACCAGGAGGTGAAGTCCAGTGTGGACCAAGAGGAACAAGAGGTTCTACACCTGAAAGAGGAACCAGAGGAACTCCACAGCAGTCAGGAGGTAGAGCAGCTTGAACTAAAGCAGGAGACTGATCCTGTTACATTGACTCCTAATCATGAGGAAAATGACCACAGTGAAGATCAGACTCTGTACATGAAAGCTGAAGATGGTGCAGCACAGACAGAGTCTGTTGTCAACCTGCCAGTTATCAGCTCGGTGGTGGGAGCAACAGACATTGACCTGCTGATCTCTAACAGCTCTCATGTATCCGTCAGCCCTGAGGAGAGAGGAGAAACAAGCAGAAAAGATGTTCAGTTTAAGCCAAGATTTCAGTCACATTGCAGAAAGAGCAGAGGTACTACTCCAAACGTCTGCACAATATGTGGGAAGGTTTTCACAAAGGATGCATGGTTGAAAGTTCACATGCAGCAAGACTTTTTTACCACGTGTCACACAGCCGAGAATGCAGCAGCTCTGGCCAGCTTTGTGGTATCCTACAAAATTGCTAAAAATATCAAGTCTTTCTCAGACGGGGAATTTATCCAGCAGTGTTTGGTGGACTCTGCAGCGCTATTATGCCCTGAGAAAAAAGGAACTTTTGAGAGCGTGCTCCTCTCTGGACGAGCCACAACCAGTAAGATCGAGGACATTGCGAGGAACTTGGAGCTTCAATTACGAAGTGAAGCAGATAAATTTGACTTCTTTTCCTTGGCTTTAGCTGAGAGCTGCGATGTCGGCAACACAGCCCAGTTACTCATGTTTGTCCGCGGTATAACGAAGGACTTTAAGGTAATGGAGAATCTGGTGGCAATGCCGATGACAAGGAGTGAAGTGTTCCCAGAGGTAAACGCATCCCTGGACAACTTGGGACTGAGATGGGACAGACTGGTCGGTGTAACAACGGATTTTTCTCCAAATCTGACCGAGGCAAATGTTGGACTTTTGAAACAGATGCAAGACAAAATGAGTGAAATTAATCCAGATGTGAAATTGGTATTTTTACATTTTATTATACACCAGAATGTTCTGTGTAAGTCAGTGCTAAACATAAACCATGTGATTGATGTCGTAAGTGAAGTAGTTAAGTTTATCAGGGTGTGGGCACTGAACCACAGACCGTTTGTTTCACTTTTGGAGGAGCATGAGAAGGAAACTGGGGGCAGAGACAATCACATGAATGTCAGGTCGCTCAGCCTGGGCTGCGTGCTTAAAAGATTTTGGGATCTCAAAGCAGAGATTCGAGAGTTTTGTGAGAAGAAAGGCAAAATCATTCCAGAGCTTTCAGATGGGGCCTGGGTGACGGACCTCGCGTTTGCTGTAGATGTGACGGCTCTGATGAGTGAACTTAATGCTAAACTGCAACGCAGGGGCGCTTTTGTCCATGAAACGTACAGCCTGGTGACGGCTTTCATGAGAAAGATGCAGCTTCTCTCCAGGCAGCTGGACAGCAACACTCTCACTCACTTGCCAACTCTGAAGGAGGCCATGCCTTCAGCCGATCGTCTCCGCTGGTACTCCTCGGCGTTGGGAGCGCTGCATGATGAGTTTTCAAGACGATTTGAAGACTTCAAAAGAATTGAGGGTGAAATGCAGATGGTTTTTTCTCCCTTTACCTGCAGTGTGGACAAAGCACCTAGTGATGTTCAGCTGGAGCTCAAAATCCTGCAGTCTGATTTGATGCTGGCGGAACACTTTAAGTCAGCATCAGTGTTGGATTTTTTCTCCGCTCTTAAGGAGGAGGTCTTTCCACACATGAAGAGGCACGCTCAGAAGATGCTGGTTCTGTTTGGATCGACTTACACGTGTGAACAAACATTCTCAGTGATGAAGTTTCACAAATCCAGGTACGGTTCCTCTCTCACTGATGATCAACTGTCGGCTGTCCTTCGTATAACCACCTCAGACATGCAGCCCAACTTTGATGCACTAGTTTAAACTAGAGTCAATGTTTCTCTCTGAACAATGAAATAAAAATCTGAAACAGTCAAGTAGGGAGACCACAAGTAAACTAAAGTAGTGTGTAAAGCTGATTAAATGCTGTTCTTTCATATTTTGTTCAACAAAATTACATCTGTTCACTTTTATGTGTTAGAATTTTTTGATGGATTGATGTGCTAACCTCACTTTTTCAATCCTTCATCATAACTTTTACTTAGATTTTCAACCACGGTGTGACGGGGGGTTTTTCCCCAAAATTTTCAGATTTTCATTTAGCTCCTCATGTGTGAGACTTACTGGTTAACGTGCCAAACCTTTAGCTGTTAATTCTACAGTTCAAGACACAAAATTGATGTAATGTGGAATAACAAAAAATGTGTGTAGTTATGATTTAGATTAAATAGTGGTGTCATGTGTGGGAGTTGTTGTCACTTGTGTAAAACCTACTTGCATGCAAGTTTGTCTACAAGAAAAAAAAAGATATTTTGGTTAAAGGTTCTCTCCTTTATGACCGAATGTCTTTGGATCTGATCCCCTAAATTCAGTAAAATGTTTGCTTCACAGTTAGTCCATAGTAGTAGTTGTCAAAGCGATAAATGTAATGTCATTAGTTGTGTTTCTCTGAATGCTTATTTAGTTACAATCTCTGAATTCCACTGCTTAACAAGGACAGTTTCAATTCTTCAAGACAAATTTTGGAAAAAAAAATGACATAAGATTGTGGAATCTTGTCAACATATTTGTCTGACTTTACATCATTGTTCTGTCCAATTAGATCTGGATCTGATCTTTTTTGCTCCGTGTATTCAATTTCCCACTTGTGTGTGTGATGATCCGAGTAACCCTCTGTTACCTGATAAGTTAACAGAGGGTTAACTGTCTGACACGCACAATGAACTATAAACACTATAAACATTTTAACTCCACTTATGCTCATTTATGCCTTTTCTTATTTGTATGTTTTCATTGCACAATTTCATCTGTGTTGTATGTCGTGCATATATGGTACGCTTGACATTAAAGCTGACTTTGACTTTATGGTGTGTCCACCTTTTATGTTATAGCTTGAATGGTGTTGGTGCTGCCTTCTGTGTGATTATTGTGCTGTGTGAAGTGTAACGGAGATGTCAATTTCCCTGACGGAACATCATTAAGTGATTAATAAAGTTACCTACTAATACTACTGTCCTACTACTCTCTGAACAGACTACACCTGTACCAGTGTAGGTCGGTATTCTCTCACCACTAGATGGCGGTATTACTCCATAGAGGAGACTGCGCTGCTCTTAATTGAGAATAGATTTTTCCGTCCACCTTTATTTACTACAAACATTTAAGCATCGTTATTTACTCTGTTGTTGCATCGTTGTTTACCATGTGTAGTGTTTGTTGACCGAACAGCAGAAGTCCACCATCACCGTTTTTCAGGCCCTGTGGCAGCCGGAAGTTTAAAAAGTTGGGCAAAGCGGAGTCTTTGCAGAAATTAAGATGTTTAATTAAAATGTGATGCACTCATATACCCGAGATAATCTAATGTTCATGTGAGATGGGAGACAAATGATTGTGACATTCTGTTGACTTGAAACACACGAGTAACGATAACTACCGCCAGAATAAAACGGAATAAAAGTGGACCGTCAGTTTCTTACCGGACATAAATTCGGGGACACAAAGCGGAAGTCAACAATGCCGGCGTGGTCAGACTTCGCTGTATGAGGAAAAAATTAAGTCGTTTATTTTATTTTATATCAATCATGTTGCAGAAATAGAGGCATAAGGCGGAAGGGAAAATGTTTTTTTATTGTTTAGAATTTCCTGTTTTCTTGCGCGTTTTTTTTTTTTTTTGTCCCTTTCACATTTTCACATCACTTTGTAATTTGACCCTAATTAGAAACTGGTACACGCAAACTGGAAAACGCGTCAGAATTTAACGAGTTTGTTGTAATTTCCTTGTTGGTTAATTGGGGGACGCCTCACCTTTAGGTCAGACGCACAGAAAAAGAACACACGAAGAAGAAACTTTACAAGCGGGCTTTTTTTCCCCCATTGAGAGTCACTCTGAGTGACGTGGGTTATTTCCCGCTACGCCCTAAGACGATAACTTCGTTTAAAAAAAAAAGGAACAAATGTCATCAATCACTCAGTTTTTGTCTTCGATAACTGATAACTCCCACCTGGAAGTCATTCAAATGACTTAAATGAACTTTGAGGAAGTCCTACAGCGATAATGGAAGAGACGCTTAATGGGATCAAATTATTATAAATCGAAGCAGGAATGAAACCACCGCAAACTTAGCGATTTTTACTATCAGTGGAATTCAGTAGAAATTAAATTACAATCTGCTCGTTAATGTTTAAAGACCAAACACTGTCATTTGCGTGTGAGTGACTTCTTCATCGCGGGAACCTGGGGGCTGTCTGTCCTCCGTGGACCCCCCCGTCCCAACAAATAGTAATAGACGAATGGAGGTGGGAAGGAGCGCCTCGCTTTATTCTCCCATGAGAAAGAGCCACAGAAGTGTCTCCCATCGCTCCACTCATCAGTTCTACAATTTAAATCACTTCCGTTATTGTTTTGCCGTTGTGTTGAAATAGAACTTTAAAAAATTAACATTTTTATCACAGCTTGAGAAACATGACATTTCACTGAACGTAACTTCCACTGGGTTTATGTCGACATATTTCAGCCCATAATTTTAAGAACGTGAAATGAACGAGTTATTAGTGTTTAAACTGTAAGACGAGGCCAGACATCAGAACGACATTTGCATACAAATATTTAGTTATTATTAAAATATAATGAAATACAAAATCTGAAGGAAATCGGAATCGGTTAAAAAGAAAGCATCAAATAATCATTTTCGAAGTTGTGGAATTTTAATTTAGTTTAATTTAAATATTTTAGTGTCTCTTGTTTGTATGCATTTAATTTTGTAAATTATCGAGCAAAACTGATTAAGATTAAAGTATATAAGACATATAAATGCCTAAGGTGGCTTCAAAATAATTTTTTTTAAAACAGCTCAGGTACCTTTACCCGGATGTAAGGTAAAATCCTGCCGCTTCAGATAATAATAATAATAAAACCTTTTAGTACAGATCTAACAGTCATTGGAATAAATTCATGCCAGAATTAATATTTTCACTTTCATGACCATTTTTCCGGTGAGACTTTTGGGTTTCTATTGTTACTCCAGTGGAGGTTCTGTGTGTTTCTTCCAACACTGAGAACTGACGCGTTGCGTGAAGAATGATCAGTGTGAAAAGAGGAGAGCAAGACAAACGGGGAATGTTGACCTAAAGTCTGACAATATGCTTTAAATAAATGACCTTTCCGAAAAGCGCATTTGGCGTCTGACACAACGACGTGGAGACAAATGTTGGACAACAGTGTGACAGTGGGAGAATGCCCCCCAGCTCTTTCTCATCCTTGGAACGTGGAGCAGAGCGCTTCATCCTCGCTTTATGACCTGTTAAAACCGATACTTCATTGATTAAGTGTGCGTGGACGAGAGGCCGCTCTCCGGTTCCCACACGCACACAGATGTTCCTGAGTGTTGAGGGGAATCGTGAACATTTCCACGTTTGGTTTCGTAATTTGAAAAAATTTGAAACGATGCGCGTAAAAATGTCGGCGACGACGCGTAAAAGTCAGGAAACACTTTACGCACTGATCACTAAGAGCCTTATAGGGTCATCTCACGTTCCGTGATGCACGACCTGAAAGACTCAATGATCCAAAAACCGATTACTACGTGATGTGATCGATTGGTTTTTGTTGGAGGAATGTGAGAGAAAAAAGGAATGACTCGTGGGAAACCCGTGCCAGGTGCCTTTTCCACACTTTAGTGGCTGTTAGAATCGGTGCGTCGTTTGGTGAACTGTTGGATGCTGAGTCGTTCCACACCAAAGCCATCATGAAAACCATTTGCTTTTAATTCTACTGGAGAATTAGGGGGCGACACTTCAATGCCGGCTTTAGCGCACTTCCGTTTGTTTCTCCATTCTTAAACAGCCCGTTGAGTCGCTTTTTTAAATTTTCATTTAATAAAAAATAAAACAAGTACAGAACTATATATTTTTTTTGTATGTCGGTTATATTTGCATCAAACAGACATTGCCTGCAGAGCTCTACATTGAAGTGCAGATTTTACGCACGGCGGAAGAGATGTTCTAACATTTGCATCAGCGAATAAACTCAATCACTTAAAGTCTTCCATTGATTCTACTGATTTGAGTCCTCTCTGCCGCCGGTGGCCGCGGACGCGTCTTCCTCCTCCGTCCCAAAGAAGGCGTGAGATGTCACACGCAGCGGGTTGTCAGCCCCACGCTGGTTTGGCGGATGTTTATTGCTTTTCCTCATACATGTAAAAGTCACGCGCGGTCGGGACACATTTCACGGGCGCGTGCCACTCACATCAAACACTCGACTCGTGCCCGTGGGCTCAGTGGGGGCGCAGCTCAGTCAGCATCAACCTGATGAGTATGTGTCGGGGTGGGGGGGGGAATCATTTAGAAGCATCTGGCGTTAAAAGTACACAGAATTTATATTATTTATCATATTTTAAAAAGTTTAAATTATTTAATGTTTAAATTTATTCACTGATGAAAGCAACTCTTTTCAAATTTGGCTCAAACTGCCAAAACAAAATATAAAAATATGTCTATTGTATCTTCTACAGATGTTGCTGCCTTAATAAAATCTTGTCCCATATTTTATGTCTCGGTGGGCGGAGCCTAAAGAACACCCACCACCGGCTTTAAAGCTCAGACTGAGGGCTGAGGTCACACTCAGTTCCATCTGGACCGACAGTGCTGCCGTTCCCTCCTGGATGTTCTTCCGCTCTCCTTCAGTCCAACCATGAAGCTGCTCCACGACTCCGAGGACGCAAAGGCCAAAAGGAAGGTACTTGTGTCAGTTATGTGTTCATGGAATATGTTGGGTCTCAGCATAGGGTCACTTATCTATCCGGTCACTTATCAATACGGTCACTGATCAATAGTTTAATCAGCAGGTCAAGGTGAGCGTTTTAAATCATTGATCTTGTCGTTTCTGACTCAGAGTCTCAAACCTCTGGTGGAAAAACGTCGGAGAGAGAGAATAAACCGCAGCATAGAGAGCCTAAAGAATCTGTTGCTGCAGAGAGAGGTAAAGAGCCCCCACGCAGGTGGTCCGTCCGTCCTCACCGGCCGAACCCGTGGAGTGGAGAAACTGCTTATTAACCCTTTGTTTCTGTCCAAGGAGGCGAGTCAACGCAGAGTGGAGAAAGCGGAGATCCTGGAACACACAGTCCTCTTCCTGCAGAAGTCTGCTTCAGCAGACAAGACGAGAGGTGAAGCTGCAGGAGGTCAGAAACACTCGTTCCGAAATGGGTTCTGTACCTGCCTGCAGAAAGCTACTCGGTACTTGGGACCTGACGGGAAAGGCCAGTGGCTCGGAGCGGCGCTCAGTGCGTCTTATGCCGCTCGCTTTTCCCGTTCAGACTCTGATTCCGCGGGCGGACAAAGACCTGAAGCTCACCTGTCCTCCAGGTCTCTGCTTCTTAGAAAATCATCCAAGTCCATTCTTCAGTTACTGTTGAACAGGTACAGGAACGGAACGCAAACGCCTGTCGGCACCCGTCGTGTTCAGAACGGCGAAGAGACGCAACGCTCTCCCGCAGCTCCCCAGCAGAGACCGGGGAGCCCAGCGAGGAAACCGGGGCCGCCCCGGGGCCCAGTGAGGACACAGGGGCCGCCTCAGGACCCAGCGGTCAGCCAGTCAGTGTGGAGGCCCTGGCCCTGAGTTCCGTTCATTGACTCCAGCGGCTTAACTTGTACTGAGTGCATCCCGTTGAGTCACTGGAGCCAAAAGTAAGTTCAAACAGCGGCTGTAAAAAAAAATACCTTCAATCTGAGTAGTTTTTCTTATCTGTGTCGATTTCTAGCCCAGCAGGGGTTCCCAGAATTTCTCACAAATGAGATAAACTCGGGGTCGAGGCGGAGCGACCCGTAGACGGAGCGCCGAGTTGATCCATCGCGGAGCCCCCGGCCCCGGTGGCCACGCAGGGACGAGGAATTGGAACGGACTCAAAGCTGATTACAACTACATGAATTATCATTTGATTTTCTAAACAGGAAGAACAGACCAACTGCTTTCTGTCGAGTCTAATAAATTAGCATCTCTTGTACATTAATAACAATGAGGCCATGTGCTGCTACAGCCTTTACACGCGCCTGCGCCATCTACGATGTATTTTTGCACCTTAATTTATTTTAATTGACTTCTGTAAAGAAAATAAAAAAAATCAGTTAACAGTGCACGTGTATTCATTAAGTGTTTTCGGCACGTGTCCGCGTGGATTTGCCCCACGCAGGGACGTTTCACACTAGGGACAACTGAGGACAAACATCCCAGCGGCCCAGTCATTCAAGGAAACTGAACATTTGTTCGAGTCTACACCAAGTTTAATTGTTTTTATCGTTGTATATTGTTAGCAGATCAATTAGAACTTAACGTGACATATTTGGTTCTGTGCGTAAAATGCGACAGGCCCGTGCGTAAAGTTATATTTCTGTTGCGTAAGGAACTGTGTGCGTCTAGAGAAAGATTTAATCAAGAACGGAAATCGCCGTCAAGGCGGAAGTCAGGATCTTTCTCTCCGTAAAAAAGGTTTTTGGCGTGTGTAAAAAAAACAACACATTTTCTAATGTATGGGTTAGAATATAAAAAGTGGTTTTAGGAATGCAACAGGACAGCAAATGTTTTACGCCCCAGTAAATGAAAGATTAAAAACTACTTCATTATCCGTATTTTGATCTGGTTGAGATCCAGGCTGGGAATATTCTCCATCTACAGAGTTCCTCCTTCATGTTTACAGAGAAAGACTGTATTGTTCTCATGGGAAAAGAAGGAGCGACGCCGCCTTTACAACTTAACTATGTGTTAAAACCCATGCTTCACACAGACGGGTGTGACACAGAGGAGACACCCCCCGCGTTCCCACGCACCATCGCTAAGGTTTGGTAATGCAAAAGCCTCACAAACGGAATCAGTCGACTTCAACACCACCTGGGGGAATGCATGAAATGCAAATTTAGAAAGGCTTCTGATCCAAACTGCCACGTGTCCACGTGTTTAAATCTGTTCTTTGATTCCGCGTCGACATTAAGTTTCGGTTTGGATTTTCTGGAATAAACTAGCCTATGTGGAATCGTCATAACAAAATTAGCTTTTCTTTAAATAATGAAAGGTTCAAAAAAAACTTTCCAAATATCACTAATATTAATTCGTGTGGACTTATGAGAGTGGGAGCTGTGAAAACCAACGGTAGTTCAGAAAGTGGGCTTAGAGGACTCACGGTTCTTTCATTCCGACAGTCACGCAATCTGTGTGTGAGAGACTTTTAATCTCAAAACTGTAAGAATCACATTTCACAGGAATGACTCGCGTCTAAAACAGCGGGTTTTAACATAAACCAAGGAAATTCTTGCGCGCTTTACCCGATGTCCACTGAGGGCCACGATTGGTCAAAATGCTACGAACCAGCCAGGAGTCGAACCTAGAATCTTCTGATCCGTAGTCAGACGCGTTATCCATTGCGCCACTGGTCCGGTGACTGTGTATCAATCAGTCTTTATATCACATAGATGGATGAATAGATAGCTACTTCATTGATCCCAAATTGGGAAATTGGCAAAACATATACGAGCCAGCCAGGAGTAGAACCTAGAATCTTCTGATCCGTAGTCAGACGCGTTATCCATTGCGCCACTGGCCCGGGGATTGTACTGTATATCAATCAGTATCTCTCTCTTTTCTTGTGTGAATACATTTTTTCACATCACGCATGGATCTTTCCACAGAACTATACATTGCCGTGTGGCTTTTACGCACGGTATTCAAGACCGATTGTTCTGGTGAGAACTCTATCAGAATTATCAGAAAGATATATAGACAACTATAGACAGATACTGGAGCCCCAACTGGGAAATTCGTAATTATTTACCAGCCAAGCAGGAGTTAAAAAATTTGATCGACAAGCAAGCACCGGGCCAGTGGCGCAATGTATAACGCGTCTGACTACGGATCAGAAGATTCTAGGTTCGACTCCTGGCTGGCTCGAATTTGTTTTGCGAACTTCCCAATTTGGGATCAATAACTTATCTACCTATCTATCTACCTATCTATCAGATAAAAAGACTGATTGATCCCTGGTCACCGGACCAGTGGCGCAATGGATAACGCGTCTGACTACGGATCAGAAGATTCTAGGTTCGACTCCTGGCTGGTTCGTGTAGCTTTTACTGATTTTCCAGATTGGGATCAATAAAGTAGCTATCTATTCATCTATCTATCAATTAAAAAGACTGATTGGTCCATGGTCACCGGACCAGTGGCGCAATGGATAACGCGTCTGACTACGGATCAGAAGATTCTAGGTTCGACTCCTGGCTGGTTCGTAACATTTTGACCAATCGTGGCCCTCAGTGGACATCGGGTAAAGCGCGCAAGAATTTCCTTGGTTTATGTTAAAACCCGCTGTTTTAGACGCGAGTCATTCCTGTGAAATGTGATTCTTACAGTTTTGAGATTAAAAGTTTCTCACACACAGATTGCCTGACTGTCGGAATGAAAGAACCGTGCGTCTTATTACGCACTTTCTGAACTACCGTTGGTTTTCTCAGCTCCCACTCTCAGAAGTACACACGAATTAATATTAGTGATATTTGGAAAGTTTTGGTTTTTTACCTTTCATTATTTAAAGAAAAGTTTAATTTTGTCATGAAAATGCCACATAGGCTAGTTTATTCCAGAAAATTAAAACCGATACTTAATGTCGACGCAGTATCAAAGAACAGATTTAAACAAAACTCCCGCTCGGTGGTTCGATCTGAATTGCAGTCGGACAAAGAGCGGACGCGTGGCAGTTTGGATCAAAAGCTTTTCTAAATTTACATTTCATGCTTTCCCCCCCCCAAGTGGTGTTAAAGTCGACTGATTCCGTTTGTGAGGCTTTTGCATCTCAAACGTCAGAATAGTGCGTGGGAATGCGGGAGGTGTCTCCTCAGTGTGAAACATTTGCGTGAAGCATCGGTTTTAACACATAGTTAAGTTGTAAAGGCGGCGTCCCGTCAGAGGGATTTTTAACCTGCTGATAAATCTGATAAATACACTCGCTCACTGCAAAACCAGAACAAAAATGTTTGTTCCCTTCTAAAGTATCCACACGTTTTACGCACACTAACATACCTCCTTCATTACGGAATCAAGTCTGACTTTGTCCATATTAGCTATTCGTATTCTCATTTAAATCTCTCTCTAATCACACAAGATATTTCCTACTTCAGTAATGATAACACCGGAAAAAAACACGGATTTACGCACAGGTCTCAAACCCTTTACGCATGGAATCAAATTTTTATTAAAGTCAAGCTTGTTTATTTTCTCACTTGTGGATTAGCCTTCATGTCCCATGGTGCCTTTCGTCCTCACTTAATTCTCATCAAGACACGTGCCGAAAAACAATCAATGGACACGAGCGCAGTTTCTTCTTTTATTTACAGGTGAGAAATGAAATAAATTAACGTGCAAAAATACACAATAAAAGACACGGTTCCCCTGTAAAGGCTGCAGCACCCGATGTCATTAACATTAATGTAAAACGATGCGAATTTATTTGAATAGGAGAGAAAAAGGTCTGTTCTCGTGGGAAATTAGCATTTATATAATTGAATAAAAATTAAACGATATTAAATATTTAAAAAAAAAAAAGATAAAAAGTTGTTTTTCCGAAATCGCCGCGCGGTGACCAGGTCCAGGGGCTCCGTGGTCTGTCGGGATCTTCGGTCGGGAACTGTCTGGTGGTCTGCGAGGAACGGAACTCAGGGCCAGGGCCTCCACACTGACTGGCTGACCGCTGGGTCCTGAGGCGGCCCCTGTGTCCTCACTGGGCCCCGGGGCGGCCCCTGTTTCCTCGCTGGGCTCCCCGGTCTCTGCTGGGGAGCTGCGGGAGAGCGTTGCGTCTCTTCGCCGTTCTGAACACGACGGGTGCCGACAGGCGTTTGCGTTCCGTTCCTGTACCTGTTCAACAGTAACTGAAGAATGGACTTGGATGATTTTCTAAGAAGCAGAGACCTGGAGGACAGGTGAGCTTCAGGTCTTTGTCCGCCC
Organism: Antennarius striatus; assembly: GCF_040054535.1. NCBI lineage: Eukaryota > Metazoa > Chordata > Actinopteri > Lophiiformes > Antennariidae > Antennarius > Antennarius striatus. The sequence goes on along the minus strand of NC_090784.1, from coordinate 22,660,634 downwards.
GCGGAATCAGAGTCTGAACGGGAAAAGCGAGCGGCATAAGACGCACTGAGCGCCGCTCCGAGCCACTGGCCTTTCCCGTCAGGTCCCAAGTACCGAGTAGCTTTCTGCAGGCAGGTACAGAACCCATTTCGGAACGAGTGTTTCTGACCTCCTGCAGCTTCACCTCTCGTCTTGTCTGCTGAAGCAGACTTCTGCAGGAAGAGGACTGTGTGTTCCAGGATCTCCGCTTTCTCCACTCTGCGTTGACTCGCCTCCTTGGACAGAAACAAAGGGTTAATAAGCAGTTTCTCCACTCCACGGGTTCGGCCGGTGAGGACGGACGGACCACCTGCGTGGGGGCTCTTTACCTCTCTCTGCAGCAACAGATTCTTTAGGCTCTCTATGCTGCGGTTTATTCTCTCTCTCCGACGTTTTTCCACCAGAGGTTTGAGACTCTGAGTCAGAAACGACAAGATCAATGATTTAAAACGCTCACCTTGACCTGCTGATTAAACTATTGATCAGTGACCGTATTGATAAGTGACCGGATAGATAAGTGACCCTATGCTGAGACCCAACATATTCCATGAACACATAACTGACACAAGTACCTTCCTTTTGGCCTTTGCGTCCTCGGAGTCGTGGAGCAGCTTCATGGTTGGACTGAAGGAGAGCGGAAGAACATCCAGGAGGGAACGGCAGCACTGTCGGTCCAGATGGAACTGAGTGTGACCTCAGCCCTCAGTCTGAGCTTTAAAGCCGGTGGTGGGTGTTCTTTAGGCTCCGCCCACCGACACTTGATTTTAACTCCATTTCTTCAAACACGCCTCAATAAGGCGGTGATTGCTGCGATGGATTAAAATGACCGCCCACCTCTTTCTTTCTTTTGTTTGCTGTTTTACAGTTTGAGGACAAATGTCCGTCAGAGTTGCCCTCATCAGGGGAGAGTGAGCGATTTATGACAATTTAAAAGACTTATTATGTAATGCGTGTATTTTGGACTAGAGATGTTTATTTGTTACACCTTTTAAAACCCATTTTGACAATGAATGAATGAATGAATGAATGAATGAATGAATGAATGAATGAATGAATGCTAACTGAACCCCCACTTCGCTTCAGACACGTGTCGTGGGTCCAACGCGAGTGGCACGCGCCCGTGAAAGGTGTTGCCCACGCGTTTGAAACATTTACATGTCTGAGAAAGCGGAAGCTGTGTCCTCTTTGTGACACCCGCGTCCCTGATTCCACTTTAACCCCATTTCTCTGAATAAATATGGTGAAGAGAGGTTTAAAGAACTGGATCTCAAAAGGGCAAAAAAATTATATAACACACGGAAAAGGTTTTAAATCTGTAAATAATTTATAATCCATCTAAAATATTTTTGGATGTACATCAACGGATCGCCTTCACTCTACTGTAAATCATGTTTTTCCCTTCGATCGTTACTCTCGATTAAATCAGACACAACATTTCGTGAGTCAATGTCGGAAAGTAAGTAAGTTTGGCTTTTACGCACGGGCTTGGCTCTTTTTACGCACGGAATCAAATGTTCGATTTCAGTTACTTTAAAGTTAATTGCGATTTTTCCTTGTAATTGAAGCTTACTTACCACAGAGAGTCAGTGATATGTACATATGAGCTGAGCAAACCCACCCCTACAAAACACTTTATGATCCCAATCTGGGAAATCAGTAAAAGCTACACGAACCAGCCAGGAGTTGAACCTAGAATCTTCTGATCCGTAGTCAGACGCGTTATCCATTGCGCCACTGGTCCGGTGACCAGGGATCAATCAGTCTTTTTATCTGATAGATAGGTAGATAAGTTATTGATCCCAAATTGGGAAGTTCGCAAAACAAATTCGAACCAGCCAGGAGTCGAACCTAGAATCTTCTGATCCGTAGTCAGACGCGTTATCCATTGCGCCACTGGCCCGGTGACCAGGGATCAATCAGTCTTTTTATCTGATAGATAGGTAGATAGATAGGTAGATAAGTTATTGATCCCAAATTGGGAAGTTCGCAAAACAAATTCGAACCAGCCAGGAGTCGAACCTAGAATCTTCTGATCCGTAGTCAGACGCGTTATCCATTGCGCCACTGGCCCGGTGTCAGCTTGTCGATCGATTTTTTTTAACTCCTGCTTGGCTGGTGAATAATTACGAATTTCCCAGTTGGGGCTCCAGTATCTGTCTATAGTTGTCTATGTATCTTTCTGATAATTCTGATAGAGTTCTCACCAGAACAATCGGTCTTGTATGCCGTGCGTAAAAGCCACACGGCAATGTAGAGTTCTGTGGAAAGATCCATGCGTGATGTGAAAAAATGTATTCACACAAGAAAAGACAGAGATGCTGATTGATATTCAGTATAACCCCGGGCCAGTGGCGCAATGGATAACGCGTCTGACTACGGATCAGAAGATTCTAGGTTCGACTCCTGGCTGGCTCGAATTTGTTTTGCGACCTTCCAAATTTGGGATCAATAAGTTATCTACCTATCTATCTACCCATCTATCAGATAAAAAGAGTGATTGATCCATGGTCACCGGACCAGTGGCGCAATGGATAACGCGTCTGACTACGGATCAGAAGATTCTAGGTTCGACTCCTGGCTGGTTCGTAACATTTTGACCAATCGTGGCCCTCAGTGGACATCGGGTAAAGCGCGCAAGGATTTCCTTGGTTTATGTGAAAACCCGCTGTTCTAGACGCGAGTCATTCCTGTGAAATGTGATTCTTACAGTTTTGAGATTAAAAGTCTCTCACACTCAGATTGTGTGACTGTCGGAATGAAAGAAACGTGAGTCCTCTAAACTCACTGTCCTCTCCTCTTGTGTGTGTTTCATAGTGATGTTACACTCAGCAAAGAGCTCCTTATCTTTGTGAAGGAACCTGACACACACACACACACACACACACACACACACACACACACACACACACACACGCGGTTCTCTCTGAATAGCTGCATCAAGCTGTTAATGTTTCTGATTTTCTGGTTGCTGTTGAAGCTGACGTGGGGAGTTTTTCCACACATCTCATCTTTCTGTTTTCCCCCAAACAAAATGTCAACAACAGCTTTTAAGCACTTATTCACAACTGTCCCATCACTAACAGATGTTTTATGTTGCCCCAAACTCCACCATGCCTTTAGCAAAGATTTTTCTGGGTCATTTTGCCCTCAGCTCGGACTTCAGGGGATAATTCTGCGCAAAAGATCTGTGCTTTGTTTCGTAGTGGCGCGTCATGTTACCACTTTTAATTCATGCTACGTGTTCAGACCATATGAGGTCAAATGGTTTTGAACTGCCTGACGGAGGAAGAAACATAAACATGGTGCGACAGTGCAGGATAGACAAATGATCTGATTGGCTGAACTGAGTGGCGCTATTACCGTATCAACTGGAGGAGCAGCGCCCGCCGTCTGTAGCAGTGAACTGCAAGTAAAAATGAAGAAAATCAACTCTGGTGAATTTATCATGGAGTGGTCATGGATCCAGACAGAACCATCACGCGGTCCGGATCTGGACCACGGTCCGCCGTTTGGTGACCCCTGCTCTATGGAGAGAGAGAGAACAGGAAAAAAGAGGCGCACCTGATTTTTTTCCCCTAGTCGCACCGGTGCTCCCAAATATATTTAATAGTTACACTGATTAAAATTATGCGACCAAAATGGTCACAATTTCAAGAGAGATTTTATCTTGATTACTGATGTGGATAAAGTCAGAATTGACTCCATAATAAAGGATGTATTCTGATGTGTGTAAAACATCTCATAAGGTGCACGCTGTCGGTGGATGAATTGTGGAATTTTAAAGATCCATCCATTATTTTACGCTCCAAACTGGTTGCAGAAAAATTTAGAGGAGAACAAACATTTTTGTCTAGAGGGCGTCTGTATTTTTATTTATATCCTTATGTAATATTTTTCCAATAAATGGTTAATAATATTTATCTTTCACAAAAAACAAACTACACTTGCCGGTCTAACATTAATATTGGGTCTATTTCACGAAGGCAGGGTTAACATAACCTGAGGTAAACCTGTGGTTCTGGGTTGCTTTACCCTGAATTTGGAAAAACCAGGGATTTCGGTTTCACAAACGCGTTTCAGGGTTAGTTTTTCTAACCCAGAGTAAATTGACCCGCAGTTTAACAGACACCACAACTTGAAAAAAAGCCATCATCAATGGAGCCCCGATTCATCGATTCACCATGACGACGGACGAGACGCGCACTGCAACGCTTTACGGAAGTCAGAGTACAGATTTTAATTTATGAATAGAAAGACTTTGAGGACATTTTCAGAAGAAACAGAACAGCGTTGCAGCTGCAAAGAAGAGCGACATGTCGGGGGGGGGGGACCGCTGCTCAAGTCGATGCGTAAGTTCTAAGTCCGTTGCACTCACGGTAAAAATACGGAAGTAAACGGCTTCAAGAAAAGTTTATTAATTCATTTTATTTAGGTGCGATCTAGTGGGGGGAGAAGGGCCCGTCAGCAGCTGAGAATGAAGGATAAAAACATCATTCACACAGGTACTTTAATGCTTTTCAGAAATCCTCCCAACCCACCCCCATCAATCTCCGTACCTAATCCAATTGATTCTCACATAGGGAAAATTTGTTTCTCGACCTTTCCCCGTAATAACAACAGACATATACGTGCTCTATTCCAGAAAGATGTTGTTTGTGTTTCTTATGTTGTTTCTTACTGGAATCGTTTTGTGAATAACATTGATTGGAACAAGGTCTGGATGATTCCACACAAATATCTCATCTACAATAAGGTGAAGGAAGTTTCCTTCAGAATTATTCACAAATACTATCCTGTAAATCACTACATGGTTAAATTCAAAAGGGACATAAATACAGACTGTTCTTTCTGTGAGGACTACCCAGAGACTGTGCTACATCTATTTTGGCATTGCCCTTATACGAAAAAACTTTGGAAGGATGTCAGTAGATTCATTATAGACTATGTTTCCAAGGACTTTACCCTATCTTGGGAAAATGTTGTTTTTTGTTTTTATAAGTGCTCTAAGAAAGAGGAAAAGGCTTATTTTCTTATAAATCTGTTAATAATTTTGGCTAAATTTTTTATTCATAAATGTAAATTCAGCAAAAAAAAACCTAATTTTATTTATTTTCTTAAAGATGTTGAACAATATATACAGCTTATTGACGGCTCTGACAACAAAAAAGCTGTGAAGACCTTAAACATATGTTCCGCTTTAGGTGTTTTTGTGTAATGTAAGGACATGTGGTCATACCCCCTGGCAACTCTTTTATATGTTCTCTGTTTGTATTGTATACTGTTTTTGTATGCTGTACTGAATTTTCTTCAATAAATTTATTTTTTTTAAAAAAAAACAAAAAAAAAAAACATCATTCACACAGGTCAGACTTCATCATCTCGTTAGGGATCCTCCTCATCCTCATTATGTTTGATATTGTACAGTAAATATTAAGTGGACGTTTGACTATTCAATTGTTTTATCCCCAACATAACGCTTTTTTTCACGCACATAAATGCGCTCTCATCTATATCAGGTTCCGTTAAATAATGAAATACATTAAAACGTTTTATTGTTGTGTAAATAAAACAGTCAATCGGCATATGAATGTTACAAAAACATTGAGAAGGATATTCACACCACACCTATAATATATAAGAACTGAAATCAAGACCTGACATGTAGCTCGTTTCATACAGTAATAGCCAGAACTGCTTTAGTTCATACAAGTGGCCGTGACATTGTACTGCTTATAACCGCTTTAAGGTATTCCAGGTTTTATTTTCTGTCTGTTTTAGTCACATGACACACAGGAGTTAATATTGATTTTTAAAAAAGAAAGAAATTAACAAGAAATTGAAGAAAACAAAGGTGGGATAATATTTTATGTTACTGATTGTTCTCTTCCCATTCTGGTGGAATACAGAGTGACATTTATCCTCTACTGAAGTATTAACAGATTCTCATCCCTTTTTAAAGAGAACTGATAAAGAGAACTGATAAAGAGAACTGATAAAGAGAACTGATAAAGAGAACTGTCCGACAGGATATGACAGGACATCTGAACGCGATACAAAAAAAAATTAAAATCTCTGTGAATTAGAAACTCCATCAAGGGGCTCCTCGTCAAACGGACATGACATGCTCACCTCTGAAATACGGAGTTATTTATTAACCCTTACTTTGGTCAGACTCTCCGTCCGACAGAACCAGGAAATGAAGCCGCACGAGCGGCGGTGAAAGGGGGCGGAGTCAAAAGAAACCCTGGGTTTGTGGAATAAAACCTGCTCCCGACCAGGTTATGTTCAGAGAGTCTGTTACTGCGGTAACGAACCCAGAGGTTCACTTTACCTCGCTACGTGAAACAAGCCAGGGTTCCTGCTCTAACTGTGGGTTAAGTTACCCCCCTTTGTGAAACCGAGAACCGTGATTTCAGGGTTAACTTACTCTGGGTTTCCACTGCACCTGCTTTGTGACACGGCCCCTCCTCCAGACCAGGCTAGCTTCAGAGTCTGTTACTGTGGTAACAAACCAAGAGGTTTACGTTCTGACACAGGCTAGGTTTACTCCTCTGACTCTGGGTTAAGTTACCTCCCTTTGTGACACCGCAAGCCCTGGTTTTCCCTGATTTCAGGGCTAACTTACCCAGGTTTTCCACTAAACCGGCTTTGTGAAACAGACCCATTGTCCACATGAGCACCAGCGGTGACAACTGTGTGAAATTAAAAACCACGGTGAAATCCATTGTTAGCAATCAGATTCACACTGCAAATATAAAGTCAACATTAAACCAGAATAAATCAATCAAAATAACAATAAGATCATGTGATGTTATTGAAAACTAAAAGTCTATATGATTTGCGTAAAAAGTCACTTTAATGCATGTATCAACAGGATTGTGACATCGCTGAGCATCATTTACAGTTTAAAAAAAATATTTTCTCCTCAATGGTTTTAGCAGGAATCAGAATACAATCTCAAGACAACGTGAACAAATGACGGCATCGGACAAGATTCAAGGACGTCACGTCAGGTTCCATCTCAGATGTCTTATGTGGAGGGACAAAAACAAAACAAAACAAACAAAAAAAAATTAACACAAATAATTTAGGAAAATCTGAGTGAAAACTGGGAAGCAGATTTAGGAAGGAAAAAGATAAATTTGCAGGAATGCAAGAAGTGGGTAATTAAAAAAAAAAAAGCAACTTTGTCAGCTGATAGAAGCAAATAATGGGGTTGGACTCTTCTTCTGCTTCGTGTTCCTGTCGTCTACAGGGCTGTCTGTGTGGACTCTGTGGTGTGGTTTGACCTCTCACCTCTGGATTTCTGCTCTGAACTGGTTGAACTGGCCGCTGCTTGTTCCACCCTGCTGGGATTGTCGCCGTGCACAACATGCTGGCGATCTGATTGGCCGGCGGCGTCTGTTGGAGGTGGAGCAGCCGCTCTTTCCGCGGGATCATTGGCTGTTCTGTCTGTCACGATAATATAATTGGGCTCTGGTTGATGGGCACTGGAGCGCCGTTGCAATGCATGCTGGGTGCAGGAGAAGGAACGCTGCCGTGGTGCAGGCTGGGGCGACAGGAAGTGAGGCGTCACGGCCCTGGGGGCTTCATGGTGTCTGTCACGATCCTCGTCTTCTGAGGTCACTTCCTGTAAGGTGGCGATTGGTCTCGGGGAGCGCCCCATGACCCTTGGAGGGACGAGCGCTGTCGCTGATTGGTTCAGCTGAGGTCGCCAGTTCTGAGGGGCGGGGTACTGCATTCGGCTCATCGTCCAATCACTGGCAAGAAAAGAAAGCGTTTGACATCAGATGGTCACAGAGACGCGGGTTTCTCTTTATATTTATCCAATAAAAGACAAATTCAGTGTTTTTAACCTTTAACCCCGGAGCATCGCTGGGAGGGTTTTAGGTAAAAATCACCCGCCGTTAGTGACAGTGTTCTGTGATCGTGTTCTAGAGTTAAAGGAGCTACGAGTAACAATTTTACCTTAAGGACAAAAAATATTAAGAAACTAACAAGAAAGTTTGACGTTTTCCCAGATATACATGTGTACTATAAACTAAAAGATATTTACAGAGGTTTTCATTCTAACCAGCAGGTTCCATCCCTTCATGCGTCACAGTCAAGAGGCAACAGCATCTCAGTTCACCAGCCGGTGTGCAGGACGAGTGAACGTCGATGGAAGCTGGTGAATTCTAGCATTTAGCACCTTTAAATTTTGGGTTTATATTTTATTTTATTTTATTGTATTCTATTTTTATTTTATTGTATTTTATTGTATTGTATTTTATTGTATTTTATTGCATTTTATTGTATTTTATTTTATTTTATCTTATTTTTATTTTATTTTATATTTCTTAATACAACAAATTTTAATATTTAATGCAGAAAGGTGTCGAGTGTCTTAAGGTAAAACATCCAGGATCGTCTCAGTGATTGTTTTATAAAGTATGAAATACGTTTGATGCAAAAAAAAAAAAGTCCCATGATCCACTGGTTTTACTTGCTGAATGCTCTGAACCTTACGTTTGTGGCGGGGGGGTCATGTCTCTATGCCCTATGATCCCCGAGAAGGAGGCGCTTCTCCCTGGCAGCCCTTGTGTCCCCACCCAGGGCGAGTACATCAGGGCGCGCTCCTCCCACAGCATGTCGCTGGGGGAGTCCACGGCGACGGCCCCCCTCTGGAACTGGTGGTCCAGGAAGAGCTCCAGGATCTGGTGACGCATGCCCTCCCTGGCCATGTCGATGGGGAGGCGTCCTCTGCGATCGTGTAGCTCCGGGTTGGCGCCGTGGAGGAGGAGGAGTCTGGCCGTATCATAGCAACCGTGGACGGCGGAGAGGAAGAGCGCCGTCTCGCCCTGTCGGAGCCACACGGGTCAGGGGTGGGGGGGTTTCACTGCAGATGGTGACGCGCGCCAGCGTTCAAAGCGTACCTTGTTGTCCTGCAGGTCCACCGCGGCCCCGTAGCGGATGAGGGTCCTCGTGAGGGACACGTGGTTCACGGAGCACGCCCAGTGGAGGGCCGACCTCCCTGACAGAGACAACGTGAGTGGGGGGGGGGAGGTGAGAGGGAAGACGGGGAGGAGTAAGTCAGCCAATGAACAACCATTACATAACAGAGGAGAGCCCAGGTGGGGAAGGGGGGAGGAAACGGAGGGATGGATAGAAACAGAGCAGCACACAGGAGGAGGAGGAGGAGGAGGAGGAGGAGGAGGAAGAGGAGGAGGAGGAGGCGAAAGCAAGGAGGAAGACAAGCAGCAAAGTTAATGTGTCCACGCTCAGAGAGCACATTAACTTTGTTCTGAGTCGGAGGAGGGGAGCAGGGGATCTGGAGGAGGAGGAGGAGGAGGAGTAGGAAGAGGAGGAGGAGGAGGGGATGCAGGTGAGATGAGGACAGGTCGGGTGAGGAGGGACACAAAAGGAGGACGTGAGAGAGACGGGGGTAAGTTACACCAGTGACTTAGCCCCTCTGTTCAGATTAGAATAACGTTCCAGAAATCTTCTGGGAGGAATTTAGGACGAGTTATCAGGTAAAAACAAAAATGATGAAGAGTTGACATGCAGGTATTCATGTTGGTACGACATGTTTTCAGTATTTTAGATCACGGCCGACTGCTAAATGAATGACATCAGCTACCAGGACGATGGTGAACACCTTGAACATTTTAAAGCTAATAAATAGCATGATAGCTTTGTTGCTGTGCGGTAAATGAACACTGGATCTGATTGGTCCAAACTAATCCCAGCAGCTCCTGCGTCTCACCGGTGTGATCCGTGTTGTTGACGGGCACTCCGGCTCTCAGCAGCTCCAACACCACTCTGTCCAGTCCGCTGCGCACCGCCCGGATCAGAACCACCGAGCCGTCCGGTCCACACCACTCTGCTGACTGCACACACACCACACACACCACACACACCACACACACACCACCAAAAATAAATAAATAAATAAATAAAAATAATTCATAACATCATCTCCACACACAACTGAAAAGGAGAAATAAAGCTTCTCAAATAAAATTGTATTATTAATAATAATAATAATAATAATAATAATAATATTAACGTACTGATGTGATGACATCACTGACCTGCTGTGGAGGACTGAGCAGAGGAGGCGGCATGGCGTTCCTCTCCCATCCTCTAGGTGGAGCTAAAGGGCAACAAGAATCCATTAGGTGGGTTTAAACGTGTAGAAAAACACTAAAATATTGAAGCGTGTGCAAAGTTCCGGTTCCTGGAGTCTGGATGTCGGTTTGTGTTACAGAGAACTGTCGAAAAAATGAAGATTTACTTCGTTCATGTTGTTTAACGTTTTCAAAAGTCTGACACAAAGGTTTCTGGACCGGTAATCCGGTAATGAGTTCATGTAAATGCATGAACCTCACGTTGTATGGATCTGTGGGGCAGGGGGGGCCCACCCCGGTAGTGCTTCTGCTCCTGGCCCCTGTGGTCACAGATGGAGGCCTCCTCCTGGCGCCGGGAGCATCGGGCGTTGATGTCTTCCATTGAACTCTGGGTAAAGTCGGTGTCACTTGCTATATCCTGGTCCCTCTTCAGAGGCCTGAAAACCAAACGTGTGTTTTTATACAGAACACAGCGTGCTGAGATTCCCACTGGGGGGGAACCGTGTCCACTAAACCTTCACTGGTTTGACTTTTAATCGGTATCTCCTCACCGCATCCGAATGGCGTCCTCGCCCAGTGGTTCCCTCCGTCTCTTCTTCTCCGCCTCCTTCGCTTTCTTCTTTTTCCTCAGGCTGATCTTGTCTTTCTCTCTGCTGGATCGGACCCTGTGCTCCTGGGGGGCTGCGTGGTGGGGGCTTAAAGCCTTGGACTTGGGGTCGCTGTCGGCGGCGGCGGCGGTGAACTGGTGTCGCAGGCGGTTCCCGCCGTCCCTCTCCAGCCGCTGCTGCCTGAACTTCCTCATCACCTGGAACACCACCACGGCCAGCAGCAGCAGCAGCGCTATCGCCAAGGCAACCACCGCCCAGAGCCAGGCGGGCGTCGGCTCTTTGAGGAGAAGGTAGAAAATTCCATCAAAGCCACGTGGGTCATACTCAAGACCCGGGGGCCAAATGTGGCCCTCCACATCATTTCATGTGGCCCGCCAGAGAATAAAAGGTCAGAGTGTCTAAAAATAAACAGGTCAAAAATGTGTTTTGAGCAAAAACTACATTTCCCACAATGCAGTAATTAAGCCAATTTTAACTCCGACAAAAACAAAGTTAACGTCCTAACTTGTGTTTGATGTTATTTTTCTTTATTGATTGATAGTTTGATCCTTGATTGATGGATTATGTGGGTTTAATAATCTGACAGATTAAAAGGATTTATGTTAGAACAGAGAAACTGTAATGTTTGGAACTTGAATGAGTAATAAATTCAGTTATTTAACGTTGAGGAGTACGGTAGTAACATTTATGTTACATTACACTGAGTTACATTTAGTTACATTTATTAGTTACACTTGGCCCCTGGAGGACAGCCATGATGCTGATGTGGCCCCCGATAAAACTGAGTTTGACCCCCCTGCTGTCGTTGCTCATTATGAGCCACGCCCCGCTGACATTACTATACAGGAAATTGCACTACAACAACAACAACAATAATAATAATAATACACAATAAAAATACACATTAGTAAATAAATAAGTAAATAAAAATAAATAAATAAATGAATAAGAAATAAATCTAAATGCTCTCTGATCAGTATCCTAGTTTTAAGTACGACTACTTTTCTGAATTTTAAAGTTTAATATGCGAAAAAAAAAGGGAGGAAGACTTCAGAAAGAACACGAGGAATAAGATGAACTCTCATCGTCAGCTCATTTTTATCTATTGAACTGTTTCTCTCTCTTGTAATGAGAAAATAATCAGTAAACATCATTTAAATGTTTAGTTATTATGAAATGGATCCAGATTCATTTCATTTTCAATGATGCAGAATTCTGCCTGAAAGCAGATGAACTGTTTGAACAACGACAACCGAACCGTCAGCGACACACGCTGGAGACGGACAGGGGTTTATTCTGTTTTGGTTGGATGAAATTCAAAGCTGGTTCTGTGTGTGTGTGTGTGTGTGCGTGTGTGTGTGTGTGTGTGTGTGCGTGTGTGTGTGTGTGTGTCTACCTGTGACTTCCTTCATCACCGTTTCCTCATCCCTGCTTCCTATTTCCTCTTGGACGCCTCTAATACTAATAATGGCCATCAGCTCGGGGAGGGTGGGGAACGAGGGGGGCCTCAGTAACATGACTGCACGCAGGAAGTTGGCTGCCTCGGTGGCGTAGGGGAAGCAGGTAGAGGCCAGTCGGGAGCACGGCCTGTTGTCCACTTGGAGGAAAAGGACGGAGCTGGAAATGTGTGGGGAGAAGAACACATGACTCACCATGGAGACTCATCACATGTTCGTTGGAGACAATCTGGAACCTTATCGGTCGTTTTTAAAATGAAATATCCATCAGGAGAGGGGGAAAAAAGGCCGGTTTTGTCGCATAATTTAATAAAAGAGGTTTAAAACCTTCTTTTTGTATCCTCATTACTGTAACTCTGCCTAAACCAACAGGACGCGTCTCTCGGCTCCTACCCGTTGGAGTCGGCGGCTGACGACTGCGTCAGGAGGTCGGCGAGCTGCTCCAGGTCAAAGTCAAACAGGTTCCTGTTGGTGGACAGGGGGGCGGAGCCTCTCAGCCTGAGAGACGATTGGAGGAGGACGCTGAGCGCCCAGAGCAGCGAGCTGTTGGAGAAGCTGCTGCGCTGCTGGGGGGTCCGGGTGTGGAGGACCAGGGTGCCTTTGGCCCACAGGTGGGTCCGGCCGGCGAAGCAGTCGCTGCCATCCCACCCACAGGGGGCGCTGTCACAGCCCTGCTCACAGTGGGAGTTGGCGTAGTGATCCCGGCAGTACTGGATGTGTCCTGGACTGAGAGCCGCGATGGAGAGAGAGAAAATATGAGATCCAATAAAATCAGAAACATGTTTTAGAATTCTCTTTAATTTTTATTTATTGGCTCAATTTCTAATCCTGATACGAGGAAAAGGGGATTAAAGAGGAATTAATAAATGAAATTAAAATTGCTTTACTTGCAACGGCCCCGGTCCTTCAGACAGTCGAAGCCGTCCCGGAGACACTCGGGCCCCATACACTCCCGGTCACATGACCTGTCCCCGAACTTGTCTTTACATTTTCTGTCGACCGGACATTTAACCCACGGATCAACAGACACACCTGAGGAGATAAAAATAAATGAATCGCATTTATAGTCAGGTTGTGTGTTATTTTATTACGTCACATGTTTGTGTTTGGGGGGGGTTTTCTTCTCATGTTAAGTGTTTTATCTCAGGACCAGGTCGTCCAGCCCTCATTGTTCCAGAGCGTTTTAGCGACAACAATGCAGGTCAGGCCGCGAGCGATCGAAACCGTTTAAGGCAGCAGGAAACGAGGCCGACATAAACAGGAAGTGTCCAAGAGAAGCGAATAGCAACGGGAAATGGAGTGGGCTGGCCCTTGATAAAGGTCGAAGGTTGTTACCGTGGCGATGAGGAATGTGATGGAGTCGGACAATGGGCTTTGGCAGGTGTGTGCGGGACCATAAAGTCACAGCTTAAATTAGACGTGTGAAGTGTTTGAGTTCTGATCAGAGGAGAGACGTCCTCATAAATAACTAAATGTGTAAAGAATAAACTAAACAACTACTTTTCCCTTTATTAAATATTAAAACTTTAATATAAATGTAGATACAATCTATTTAACGTGGGGTTTCCAGAGGACCTTGAAGGTGCAGCAAACGTACATTTATTATTTTTCACTGTTTTTTCATTTATTTCTAACGGAGTGAGAAAATATATTTTAAAAAATCCATTGCGGGATTCAATCAATTTCCCTTTTTTAGAAAATTTTAAAATCAAACTTCTGAACAGAACAGGGGTCATAAAGCCGAGGGGGGGGGGGGGTGTTAGAGATATTTACTTAGATTTTAAACTGATTTTTTTTCAATTGATTTTTTTTGATTGACTTTCTACACCTACTGGATGCAGTTTCAAGACATTTTGAGCCTGAACGTGTGTGACGGATCGGTGGATCTGCTGAGGACTCACCTTGGCTGATCCAGCTCAGTCCCATCAGGACGAACACCCCCAGGGCCCACATCTCCAGTCGGCCCCACTGCCGCTCCAAGCGCTGTCAAACCCGGCGGTGTCGCTTCAGTAAAGCTGTTCCCGCTGCGCCCTGAACTCTGAGTGAAGCTCAATCTCATCACCGCCGCCGCCAACACCTTCCAGTCCCCCCCCCCCCCACCCTACATTGTCCCCCCCCTGCTCTTTTCTTTTTTTCAGAGGCTCTGCGGATATCTGGACGACTTCCTGCCACTGTGCAGAGAAGAATAGGAGGGTGATGACTGAATGTGTGTGTGTGTGTGTGTGTGTGTGTGTGTGTGTGTGTGTGTGTGTGTGTGTGTGTGTGTGTGTGTGTGTGCAGCTCTTATTTTGTCTTAAAAAGCCCAGTGTGTTGTGAGCTATTAGCAGAACCATTATTTCAAAGTGTAAAACGCTCCCGGGTGTGACGGGACGGCGTGGTTTGAATCTGACCTTCAGTAAACATTTAGTCACCTCTGCCCTCCGGCGCTGGGGGGGTCCAAACAGAACCCCAACGCTTCGTAACCCGCTCTATTTCCCTGGTCTTTTGTTTTTTTTAATTCCATTTGGGATGACATGATTTTGTTTGAAGCAAAGACTAAAAAAAGAAAAAAGAAAAATCAGAAGAAATAACTCAAACCACAGGTAGTGATGGAAAACTGGGGCCTCCTGCCCCCCACCACCCAAAGCCAGGATGGATTTTTATTAAGCCCATCAATGACTTTAGTATCTAAAAAACTGTAAAGACATAAAGACACACCTTGTGTAACCTCCATGGAGAAGGTTTTATCGGCTTGTTTCTGGCTGGCGTCAGCGTCTAGAGGACCTGCTTCGTGAGGGAAAGCCCACCATCATCTGGGGCGGTGGGTCATTCCGGGGGGGGGACCTTCTGTTTGGATGGACCATGAGGTCTCCTGCTTGTATCCGTGATGGTCTGGATAAAAACACAGAAACATACGTCTTTCTTCTTCCTGGAGATGTGATCTATCTGTAGATGTTCCCTCGAACATGAGCAGCCATGTGTTATCAGACAGAGAGAAGCTGCTGCTCTCACAACAGTAAGACTAGAGGAGGATGGAGAAACGCAGTAATAATGGTATGTCTGATTCTCAAATGCACTGCTGAGTTCATCAATGACTCCTTAACTTTTTGCGGGTTTGACTACACACATCTAATCTAATCTAATCTAATCTACTCTAATCTAATCGTACATTTTGTTTCACAGGGTTAAACATCGGTTCCATCCGGATCAGAGCACAAGTTCCTTCACGGAAGTAAAAACACCTTCACGCCACGGTTGGTTTCGGTGAGAAGAGCTGGTGACCCGGGCTGCAATTGGCAGCCACGTCTGCGCATGCGCACTGACCATCATTACGCTGCCAAAAAAAAAAAGGACAGGCGAGTGTCCCGGGGTAAGACCGGTATTCAAGATTTAAGAATCTTCATATGCTGATAAATACGGATGTAAAAAACGGTAAAATATTGCATGACTCAGGTAGATCATTAAATCAGTGTTGTTCTAGGTTTTGGCCACTTGGTGTCGCTGTTTGACCATTTAAAGACGGCTCTCGCACATTGCGCGACTAAAACACATTTATTACGTCATTTTCATGACCGTTCCTTTTGTAAACGTGTATTACAGCAGATCTGGACTGAATGCACCTCATTCTTCAAACTTATACTCGACGTTTATTGTCGGTTTTATTTCAGCCTATCAGACGCGCCTTCCGCGGTTAACGACTATAAACTTTCGGTTTCGGTTTGTGCGTCAACAGAAGCCCGGCCGGTGTTCGGTCGGACGGTCCGTGGCGACCCCGTGGAAAAACCCACGTTCTGTCCGTGAGTGTAAATCTCTCTGTTTTCTTTACAGCATCATCAGTCAGTCTGAACGGACAAAGTAAATGTAAGGTAAACCGGAACAGTTGTGAGATCGGATGTACTCAGGTCGTTAAAGTTATTCCACTTAATCTGGATTATTAAGGATAAGTAATTAGGTTAATAAGGATGGTAATTTATTATAAGGAATGCGTTTCTGGGTGGATTTTGTGCGTCAAATGTCTCCGTTTAAAAGAAAGTTGAAGCGAAAGTGAAATCAAAAGTATAAAATCAGCAGAAATTAAACATTCTCTTCTATCAACTAATAAACATTTAACTAAACATTATGGGATGGATTGTACACGTTCAGCCGACGACTGACTAGTGTCAGTCAGGAGGATTTAGTTCTGTTAATTGATGTTGATCTTGTGAATCATTTCTTTCTACAGCCACCTTACCCCCCCCCCCCATGTAAACCTGACTCCGTTTCTTTGCAGAACCTGCATCATGCAGAAGTCCAGCTACTTGTTCCCTCTGGTCCTGGTGGGTCTGGACGGGTGTCTGGTGCACGTCCTCAGCTTCCTCCAGCCCCCCCTTCTGCCCACACACAGTCCCATCCTCGCCCTCTGGGGTGGGGGGTTGATCCGGGCGGGCGTCCTGGCCCTCGCCGTCCTCATGATGCGAAGCGCTGAGAGCCTACAGAGCGTAGGCGTGCTTTGCTTCCACCCCCCGGCGTACGTCACTCTGCTGTGGGCGCTGGGGGTGTGCGGCGCCGGCGAGCTGTGGGGGGGGTGGCACACGTGGGAACGGGTGGGTGGATGTGATTCTTTTTTTATGATTTGTTTGCCCTTGTGCCATCATGTATGTGTGTGTTAAAGCCCCCCATGTGTCATCAGGTGCTTCAGGGGTACGGGGTGACCGCGGTGGCGTGGCTCTACTGGAGTCAGTACGCCTCGTCTCTTCTGCTCTCCTGTGGTCGATTCATTTCCTCTCTGCTGGCGGGGCCCCCCCCTGAGGAGCCCCAGGAGGGCGGCGGCATGTCGCTGAAGAGGCTGGCCGGATTCATGCTGCCCTATCACGGTCGCTTCGTCGCCGTGGTGATCCTGGTGGCTCTCTCTTGCTACGGTAAAGTCGGTTTTTACGGGCGCGTCGTAGGTTTGATCCCAGTTCTGCCACAGAGATCGACGTCATGCTGATGTGACCTTTGACCTCAGGTGAGATGGCGATCCCTCAGTATACCGGCCGGGTGGCCGACTGGATCGTGAATGAAGACGCACCTGACGCGTTCACCGAGGCCGTCACGCTCATGACGCTGATGACTGTCGTCAGGTGAGCAAGTCTGTTAAAGGTCATGTAGTCAGAAAGTTCCTCTCAAAGGCTCTCCTCCGTCCTTACAACCAGGAAACATCAGGTGTGAGTCATGATTATATAACTCACATGTGTCCAACATCCATCTTATGTGGCCCTCAAGACCATAAAAGGTCAGAGTGTCTAAAAATAAATAGGTCAAAAGTGTGCTTTGAGCAAAAACTACATTTCCCACAATGCAGTAGTTTAACCCATTTTCACTTTGACAAAAAAAACCATTGTGATCAAAGTTAATGTTCTAACTTGTGTTTGATGTTATTTTTCTTTACTCTCTTGCATAGTTTGATCCTCTATTGACGGATTATGTGGGTTTACTAATCTGACAGATTAAAAAATTTCATGTTATAACAGAACAAGCAAATATAAAAATTTAAATTAAATTAAATTAAAAAATAAATTAAATTAAAATTTAAAAAATTAAATTAAAACATTTTTTTGTTAAACTAATATTTGAAATTTGAATAAGTAATAAACTATTATTTAACATTAAGGAGTAGTTACATTTTTTGGTTTATATTACATTTAGTTACATTTATTAGTTACATCTTGCCCTTCGAGGACAGAAATTATGCTGATGTGGTGAAAATGAGTTTGACACACCTGTTTATGGCACAACTTTAGTTAGGTTTAACGTTTTAAATGGAGGTTTCTGTCGTGTGTCAGCGCTGTGCTGGAGTGTGTGTGTGACCTGATGTACAACGTGACCATGAGCCGCGTCCACAGCTCAGTGCAGGGGCTCATCTTCCAGGCCGTGTTGAAACAGGAAATCACGTTCTTTGATGACAATCCAGCAGGTAAATGTGTTTTCGTTTTTTGTTGTTGTTTTTTTTGGGTGGAAATCCACGAATTATTCCGCGGTTTACCGAAACGCGCCGCTCCTTTCTCAGGTGAGCTGGTGTCCCGTATCACCACGGATACCAACAACATGAGCGAGGCGCTGAGCGAGCAGCTGAGCCTCGCCATGTGGTACGCGTCACGCCTGGCCTTCCTCCTGTTGTTCATGGTCAGACAGTCGTGGAAGATGACGCTGCTCACCTGTATGGGACTTCCCATCATCTGGGTGATACCAAAGCTCACCGGACATTACTACCAGGTCAAAGAAAATTAAAAAAACGCTTCTCTAAATGGCCCGTGTACCGAAAATCTGTTTCATTCCCATGGAAGTTAGACATTTTTCTGAAATTCCTGTTCCAGGTTATCGCTGAAAAGGTTCAGGAGTCGCTGGCTAAAGCCAACCAGGTTGCCACGGAGACGTTCACCTTGATAAAGACGGTGAAGAGTTTTGCCAACGAGGACGGCGAGACGGAGAAGTACCGACGGCGGCTGGACGATACCTACGCTCTGAATAAACAGGAAGCGGTGGCGTACGCCACCTCAGTCTGGACCAACAGCGTGAGTTTAACGCCCTTCCTCCAGGCATGGGGGGGGGGGGGTCTCCTTGTTGCATTGAGAATCAAAGCATATTTATGTCCTCCCAGATTAGCACTCTGTCCATGAAGGTGTGTATTCTGTACTATGGGGGGACTCTGGTGACCAGGGGGGGCATAAGCAGCGGAGACCTGGTGGCGTTCGTCCTGTATGAGCTGCAGTTTTCCAGTGCTGTCGAGGTGAGACGCGTGCTGACGCTATCCCAGAGTGACGTCCTCGCGTTCGTCTCTCATTACGTCGCCTTTCCTCCAGGGGATCTTACATTCCTACCCAGACGTGAAGAAGGCGATCGGTGCGTCTGTGAAGATCTTCGAATATTTGGATCGGAAACCTAAAATACCCCCAGAGGGCACTCTGGCCCCGCAAAACCTGAACGGACACGTTCAGTTTAGAAATGTGACGTTCTCGTATCCTGGAAAGAAAGATGAAAATGGTTTTGCACTCAAGGTAACTTTTCTCTGCTGTGCGTTTATGGTATTTACCATTTGAATGAGTCACCGGTTCACCCCCGGTCCCGTCTCCCACCAGGACGTGTCTCTGGAGCTGAAGGCAGGTCAGATCACAGCCCTGGTGGGGAGTAACGGTTCAGGGAAGTCCACGTGTGTCAGGCTGTTGGAGAGGTTTTACCAGCCTGAAGGAGGGGAGATCCTCCTGGATGGAGAACCGCTGCAAAGCTACAAGGACCAGTACCTGCACGACAAGGTAACGCGAGGTTTGGTTGTCGTTTGCATGCATGTCGGTCAGATTAGCAGGATTGGAGAAGTCAAATTTGGATGAAATCTGGATTATCTGAAATTAAATATTTACCTCAGTGGGTTTAGTGGACCGGAATGTTTGTAAAACCAAATGCTGCAGACTTCTAACGACAAATTGTAGCCGAAACTGTGGATTTTGGTGTCAAAAGTGACTGAAGAAAATTGTCAATCATTAAATATTTTAGGTGAAAGTTGGACAAACGTTCCATGTAGACCTGATAAAACTCATTTAAGGGGTTTAAAATTTAAAACGGACCATCGCGAAGTGAATTCTGCAGCGGAGACGTCAAAACTACAAGAAAAGTAGTTTGCCTCAAACTGTCCCAACAAGGTTGACAAAAAAAAAATTAAAAATTTCAACTCATTCCCCAAAAAACCTTTCACTCGTTCCCTACTGCAGCGTCTTTCATCCAACTCTTGTTTTAGTATCGTCACCTCGGTAATATTAGACATCCTGTTGTTTCCAGATTGCTGTGGTGAGTCAGGAGTGCGTTCTGTTCCCTCGCTCCTTGCGAGAAAACATCAAATACGGCTACGAGGATGCGTCTGATGAGGAGATGCACGCGGCGTCCCGACTGGCCGGCGCCCACGATTTCATCATGGAGAAGTCAGACAGATACGACACAGGTTTGACCCTAAAGTCTCTTTCATATCGGCGACAGGAAGTCCCATGATCCCACGCTACCCACCTCTTTTGTTTCGATTGAGTGACCCCTGCTGGGAGAAACACGTTACTTTGCTTTAAAATGTATTTATTATCAATAATTGGATTCCTCCATGTATTTTCCTGTTCTTGCCGTGCCACTGTTGTCTCTGATTTAATTTATCGTTGAGGTTAAATTTGTCCCGTCCCGTCTCTTGGACAGATGCTGGAGGGTTGGGGGATCAGGTGTCCGGAGGCCAGAGGCAGCGCATCTCCATTGCTAGAGCCTTAATCAGACGCCCCAAAATCCTGATCCTGGACAACCCCACCAGTGATTTGGACGCTGAGACTGACAATCAGGTGGGATTTGTTGTGTTAACAGTTTTTACCCATCACTCGCTCCTGTTCTCCTCACGTCACACGATTGTTCTCAACAGGTCACCCAGGCTCTGTTGAACCAGACGGAGAACTGCACCCTGCTGCTGATCTCCAAGAACATGAGTGTTCTCCAGAGGGCCGATCACATAATCGTCCTGGACGGCGGGACGGTGCAGGAGGAGGGCAAACACGACGAGCTGATGGTGAAAGGGGGCCTTTATGCCCAACTGGTGAAGAACGAGGATGCGAGCTTTCGGCTTAAAGAAAAGAAGAGGAGCGACGTACACTGATGCGTGCAGACGACGACTACCCGTTAAATCCAGAAATCATGATCCATATTTAGAGATTTTTTTTTAGGATTTATACCTTCAGACTGTTGCTAAGCACCTACATATCTTTAATGTTGTCTATCAGCAAACTTACTTTTAATACAGTAGAAAATACTTTGAGTAAATCTCTTCTTTGGGCCTATTGAGACAAACATCTGCAGGGGGAGTAGTTGCAGCTTCCAGGTCACATGCACCAAATAGATAAAGTTACTCATGATAAGAGGGAATGGATTAACTTTAATCCTTAATATTGGTATCGAAAACAAATAAAAGATTGTTCAAAAGTCTCAAAAGTTTTCAGTCACTACATTCAGCCTCCAGGCCTAATCTCTACTGGGTAGAAGAACTCTTTCTTTATGCTGTGGTTTTTTTTATATTTTTTTTATCTTCATGCATTTTTTTTCCCATACTGATGATTCTTAACTGTGGATTAACATTAAATGTTATTTTAATAAAGTTTCGAGTTACGTTTTATCACTACATTATCTGAGTCTTTGTTTTACACTATTCTTTAGTCATATGGAAAATATTTCAGCTTGATAAATATTTTATGAGGATCGGTAAATGCAGTCTTTAGCTATTTAATAGGACGATAACATCTTGAAGACATGGATCCTAATGACAGTTTTTCTTGTAATACATCATTACCTGTTAAAATATCACGGTGTCCCACATCAGGACAAAACCTGTTCACTGTTCTTGGTCACACCTTGGCAACTTTTAATGATTTCAGCTCAAGTGGAGGAATATCATCACATCAAAATCTGAAATCTAGTGCTCTCAAGTTATATCCAGTATTTTAATCACATAAATTATGCCAATACGTCATTAATCAACTACTGTATATCATTGTAAAAATGGCATATTATAACACGTGATGTCACTATGATGACACTTTACTTTGATGCAACGTAATTGCTTGAATAAGCAATCTATTCCCTGTATGTAAAATGATGTGTTCATCATCAGGAGTCTTTGTGACGGAATAAAGAACACCAAAATCCACAATTTCAAAGAATTTGATCAAAATCCATTCACAACTTTCATCAGACATCCTGCACACAAAGTAAAACCCTCCGACGTTCTAAGTAATAACCGTCTTTAAATTGATTAAAATTAGCTGAATAAGGCAGGAGGAACGTATACTTTAACCCGCTGTAGTTTAAGAGCCACACGTTAACGGCTGCTGCAGAAAAACACAACAACCGACAAGAACGAACGCAGAACGGCAGCGGCTGCCATTGTGTTCGAACACGACTCAGAACAAGATGTACCGACTGTGGCAGGGGTGGGCGTGTCCCGTTTGATGGACGTCCGCTCCAGCCAATGAGAGCTCAGAACGACCGGAGACGTCACCGGAAATACGCGGCACTGCCACGTGGGCGGTTTATATAGCGATAAGCGGAAGCGTTTAGGCGCCATTTCATTGTGGAGTTTGTCAGTGGCGTTTCGGTGGAAGTGCAGCGTCAACAACGGCGTAGGAATTGGATCGGAATAACAGCCCGCCTTCAGCCCGATGGACGCGGCAGCCAACCCGCCCCACGACAGGTAGATCCGCGGTGATTTAGATCGGTGTCCACACGGGGAGGCTCGTTAGTGGGTCTGCAGCGCCTCTGAACGTGGATTTAGCATTAAATGTCATAATGTGACGTTAGCCTACGTGACTGTTATTGTTAGCCCCGTTAGCCGCTGCCAGTGTCCAGAGGACGGGCTGCCATCGCTGCCTTTTACTGCGAATTATTTAGTCGTGACTCGCTTCGTGTTTATTAATCTGTGACGTTTGTGAAGTCAGTCGGTCTGTTTTCCGGGTAACCGGCGCAAAGAATGCGTGCAGCCGCAGCCCCTCCGGCTACTCCCCGCCGGGTCATTCATCGCTCGGGCAGACTTATCGGGCTGGTTCGGTCAAGTCGCGTTAGGACCGGTAATTCCTGTATTGTCAAAGGTACTTACAAAAAATAAAAATATGCTGAAATGCAGATCGGTAAATTGACCGTAGATACCCCCTCAAGGATCGCTGCTATCCAGTAGAACTAGCTAGCGCTCCGTCTGGTTCACGTTAGCTAAAGTTAGCTAACCTCTTCTTTTCCAGTGAACAGATATTTGTGAAATTATCCCGTTAACGTCTGAGATTTCCTAATAAATCATTCTGTGTACACGCAGTGATATCGAATAGACGTCTTGCTGAATATTTAGCTTGTTGTAGATAAATGTACGTCATTCGTTCGGGTCATTGCTAGGCGCTAGGCTGTGTTTACAAACAGAGAGGACGGCGCGTCCAAATCTCGCGATAATCAGCTTCACGCCCGTGACGAGATTTCCACCTCATTGTTTGGGTTCGACCACAATGTTGCCGGGGCGACCCCAAACTAATCACGATTGTTCGATCGAGGTCAGAATTTCCTAATATTTTCTGATAATCTTTAGTAAAAACAGCGTAAAATAAAGAATTTAATAATAATAATTATAATAAATAAATAAATAATAATTATTATTATTATGTAGATGCAATTATTTCACTTTTCCGTTCCTGAAATATAAAAGAACATATTTTTTGTTGTATTTGATGCTAAATGCTGATTCTATTTCTTTGTTATCATCATTAGTCCTCATGCTGCCTCGTTTTGTTTCAAGTGCCTACACTGTGTATTCCACAGACACTAAATTACTTTATTTACACGTGTCAACAGAAACTATAATCAATCGAACCAGTAGTAAAAGCAGAAGAACCAGTGATCTGTCTTGTGCTACAGGTGTGAAGATTTAGGGCATCACACATCATTCTCATCCAGTTCCATTTTTTTATTTCACGTCAGTTACTTGTTATTCATATTACAGGATACATCATTCAAAAAGTTAAAATGACTGGGACTTCTGTGTTTGACTGGAAGTTCGTATTTTAACGTGTTCCAACATTGTCATTGATCAGTTTTTTTCTGGACTGATGTGTTCAGACTTGCTGGAATTTTAACTGCTTTATAAAAACTGCTTGTAGGCTTTGCCACTGTTGATGTCAAGAGGGTGTGTGTGTGTGTGTGTGTGTGTGTTTGTGTGTGTGTGTGTCCTGAACTGTTGGGTCAGCTTAAATGTATTTTGGTTCGTTTGCTGCATTTTAAAGGCGGTGTAATTTGTTTAAATATCTGGTTGATGAGCTGGGAGACGTCGGAATACTTTGTCAGTAAATATTTTTATGACAACACATTCAATGGCGGCTCCCATTCCTGTGCTACAAGTAGCATCCCACCGATACTCCTAACTCCATGGATGATTATTTACTGACTTATCAGGGGTTAAATAAACCAGGAATGTAGCGGCTGCTTTGTGACGGCAGATTTTCCATGATTGCGTACATTCAGGGGGGGCTGATGGCAGATCAATGTCTTGAAAGCTGCATTGTTATGGGTGTCAAAGGTCATTGACCACATTAAAGTTCATTTCCTTTTCCCTCCCTCTGTGGATCTTAATTTGTCTTTGCGTCATAATACAAAAAAAATATCCTCTGGCCTATTTTTTAATTTATTGCTTTCTTTAAAAGTCTTTTCTGTAAAGACATCAAGCTACAGCAGTTCTTCCTCATCAGGGTTTTCACTGGGGGGTGACAGAGTGGGGTTGTGTTACCTGTTGACGCTCGGCACCGTCTTCCTTCTCCCATCCTGTCTCTGTCTCGTCCCTCCAGCTCTCTGGTGGGGTTGTCCGCCGGCGGGATGGAGCAACACAGCAGCTCGGGCAAACGCATCCGCAAGCCCTCCTTGCTGTACGAAGACTTTGAGAGTCCATCGCTGCCACACACAATGCCCCAGGGGCCGCCCGTCCCGCCACAGCCGGCGGTGAAGGACCCGAGCCGACCGGGTCGCATGACCAACCAGCTGCAGTTCCTCCAGAGGACCCTGATGAAGTTTCTGTGGCGGCATCAGTTCGCTTGGCCTTTCCACGCGCCGGTGGATGCCTACAGGCTTAACCTACCGGTGAACTTCATCAGAGAGACTTCCTACTTTCTGTTTCATTCTGTTGACTTTTGCTTTTCTGTAACCGGTGGCGACGCTGTTTTCTTCTTTATTAAAGTTAATCTACAATTCTCCAGAAGTCGTGGTTTCGTTTTTCATACAATCTCCACGTGTTCTTACGCTTTTGTGACTTTTGTTTTTGTGGTTGTTTCATCTTTAGGATTATCACAAAATAATCAAAGTACCAATGGACATGGGAACCATCAAGAAGCGTCTGGAGAACAACTACTACCGCAGCGCCAGCGAGTGCATACAGGACTTCAACACCATGTTCACCAACTGCTACATCTACAACAAGGTGAGCGAAGAGCGTGACGTTAAATTCTCTCGCGCGACACGCGTCATGAAAGTCGTCCCAACACAGGAGCTTAGTTGACGGCGTGAACGAGAAACTACTTTTCTCTTTCCAGCCGGGAGACGACATCGTCCTGATGGCCCAGTCCTTAGAGACCATCTTCCTCCAGAAGGTGGTCCAGATGCCCCAAGACGAGCTGGAACTGCCTCCTCCGGCCCCGCGGAGCAAAACCAGCCGAGGAAGAGGTCGTAAGTCTTGTGAGTCAGGATGAAGTCGTTCAGGTTTCGTCTGCGTTTCAGACATGTTTCGTGGTTCCCGTCAATAAAGTGGAGTGTCCCGCGTCTCTCAGCCCCCAGGGCCCAGCAGGTGCCGGCCGTGTCCCAGTCGGCCTACTCCCCGTCCTCCTCCGACACCGGCGACTCCATGCTGGCCAACTCCCCCCAGACTGTTCTCACCAAAAGCGTGCCGCCAGCCAACATCATGGGTCTGCCCCCCACCCAGCCGACAACCAAGGTACAAACACTTCCTGAAGGGCGGTGAGTCCCTGACGGTCTGATCAGAACGACTCCACCCTGCTTCCTTGTAGAAAAAGGGCGTGAAGCGTAAGGCGGACACCACCACCCCCTCCACCACCGGCCTGACAGTGGGCATGTCGGCAGCGCCGCTCATGGTGGGCTTGGGGAAAGGAGGCCACGGGGGCCAAGTCCACGACACCTCCATGCATCCCATGGCCTCCATGGGCGGGGGCATGAGTTTGGAGACCCCCCCCGGGATGGGGCTGGTCCGGAGCCCCGGTGGTCCGGTTCTCCTCCAGCCGATGATGGCGGGCACCGGACGCCGAGTGGGCAGCGGACGCCCCATCAAACCCCCCAAGAAGGACTTGCCGGACTCGGTCCAGCCCCACCCGCTGAGGAAGACCAAGCTGAGCCCCCAGCTGCGCTACTGCAGCGGGCTGCTGAAGGAGATGCTGTCCAAGAAGCACACGGCCTACGCCTGGCCCTTCTACCGGCCCGTGGACGTGACGGCGCTGGGGATTCACGACTACCACGACATCATCAAGTGTCCCATGGACCTCAGCACCATCAAGGTGAGTTACCGTTACCCGCGGCAACCGTTGGTAAATTGTGTGGAATGGAGCGTTTTTGAAACTTTTCCAACTTCAGTTGCAAATTTAAAAAAATGAAAAGAAGAAGTAAAAACAGGCGTTCGAGGCTCTGACCGTCTTTCCCCCGCCTCCAGAGGAAGATGGACTGTCGGGAGTACAGAGACGCTCAGCAGTTCGCCAGCGACGTCAGGCTCATGTTCTCCAACTGCTACAAGTACAACCCCCCCGACCACGAGGTGGTGTGTATGGCGCGGAAGCTGCAGGTGAGCGGAGGCGTCCGATCGGTGAAGACGCGTCGGACGCGTCGCTCCGTTCTGACTCCCGTTTGTTTCTTTCAGGATGTGTTCGAGTTCCGTTTCGCCAAGATGCCGGACGAACCCCAGATGGACCACACCGCCATGTCGATGAGCGGCCACCCGACATCCTCGTCCTCCTCCTCCTCGTCTTCGTCGTCCTCGTCCTCGTCCACCTCGGAGAGCGAGCCCAGCAGCGAGAGCGAGGAGAGCGAGAGCAGCCCCAACTCGGACAGCGAGGAGGAGCGAGCGCATCGATTGGCCGAGTTACAGGACCAGGTGTGCACGCAGGTGAGACCGGCGCTTTAACACGTCTCCTCTGCAATGTGACGAACCAGAAGCTTCCAGAAAAGCTTAACATCAAATGTCCCGAACAGCTCCGGGCGATGCACGAGCAGCTGGCGGCGCTGTCCCAGGGCCCCATCGTCAAAGCCAAGAAGAAGAAAGAGAAGAAGGACAAAAGGGAGAAGAAGAAAAAGAAGAAGCTGGAGAAGCGAAGCCGCAGCGGCCGAAGCAGAGCCGGATCCGAGGAGTGGAAGATGCCTGGGAAGATCCTGAAAACCAAGTCGGCCAGAGGGGGGGGCTCCCAGGCCAAGAAGAGCCAAGGGAAGAAGAGCAACAGGAACAAGTTAGTAGAAACAGGAAGTCAGGGGTCGGGTTTACCCCCAGCTTCACGATCAGCAGGAAAATGAACGTGTTTAGGGGGTAAAGAGACTCATTCACTTTTTCTGTTTTCTGCAGGACGGCAAAGAAGCCCTTCTACCCCCCAGTGGCCCCCTCCATGCTGCCTCACTACGACTCGGAGGAAGAGGAGGAGATCGTGCCGATGTCCTACGACGAGAAGCGGCAGCTGAGCCTGGACATCAACAAGCTGCCGGGGGAGAAGCTGGGCCGCGTGGTCCACATCATCCAGTCCCGGGAGCCCTCCCTGAGGGACACCAACCCCGAGGAGATCGAGATCGACTTCGAGACGCTGAAGCCGTCCACGCTGAAAGAGCTGGAGCGCTACGTCATGACCTGCCTGAGGAAGAAGCCCCGGAAGCCCTACGGGGAGCAAGGTGACACCCCCCACCCCCACCCCGACGTCACGGCAGAACAGCGGTTTAAAGAAAGTCCCGGCTCCTCTTCAACCGCCTCTGTCTTCCTCTCAGGTACGGCGGCGAAGAAGGGCGGCGTGGCGAAGTCTAAGGAGGAGCTGACGCTGGAGAAGAGGCGGGAGCTGGAGAGGAGGCTGCAGGACGTCAGCGGGCAGCTCAACTCCGTCAAGAAGCCGACCAAACCCAAAGGTGAGCTCGCACGAGCGGCGTTCGCTCGCACGAGCGGCGTTCGCTCGCACGAGACAGGAATCCGATTCCCTCCAGGTTTTTATCCTGGAGCCTCTGAGCTGCAGGTGATCGTACGTTCAGCTTCCTGTTCCTGGTTTACCCCTTAAACTCCTCCCTCTCTCCGCAGCGGAGAAGCCCAACGCGGCGGAGGCCGACGCCCAGCCCTCGCGCCTCAGCGGCAGCAGCTCCAGCTCCGACTCCTCCTCCTCCTCTTCCTCGTCCTCATCCTCGGACACCAGCGACTCGGACTCCGCTTAGGATCCTCGGCGCCGGCGAAAGAGGGAAAAACATTGACATGACTCAGGGACTTTGGCTGGCCCAAAAAAAAAAGACGACACCCCCCCACCCCCTGCAGCCCTAGTGGGCGGAGCTTAGACACCATAGTGATAAACTCCCAAGTGGAATGTTGGGAAGATTCGACCGATGCGAAACAACGTCTCTGTGGATAATCTTACATCCCAAACACTAAATGCCTTGCCCCCCCCCCACCCCACCCCTTTGTAAATACTTGTACAAATGTATGTTTCTTTTATAAAGAAGATTTTATGGTGTCCCACCCCCTCCCAGCCCCCCTCCACCAACAGAGGGAAGGAGAGTATTAGAGATGGGCCTCCTCGCGCCGCCGCCTCCGTACCGAAGGACCAGAGCGGCGTTAGCTTGTTTTCGTCATGTGACCGGAGTTTGAACCAACAACCTTTTGTTGTCATGCCTTAGTTTTTTTGTTTTTGTTTTCTTAAACATCTGCCAAGCTAAAACAAACCCCCCCCCCCATCTTAATCAACCCGGATGGCAGTCAGAAAAGTTACCAAACAGAAAAAAAAAGAGTCAAAACCCAAAAAGTTTATTTTGGTCAAAGTTTCGAATCTTTCCTTCAAATAAAAACCGGATTGATTTTTTAATGGCTGCATGTTTCTCCTCAAAAACCCCACCAGGCGTTCTGAGACTGGCCCGTCGTCACGGTAACGTTCTCTGAGATTCCGTTCTTATCGTCACGGTTCACGTTTCCCGGACACATCTGTAGCACTTGAAAAAAAAAAAAAAAAACGCCGGCGAGGTTTGTGAAATCTTTTTTCGGCTGCTCTGCACTTCCTGGAACAATTTGGTGTCGACTGACTGATAGAGAAATAATCTTTATTTAGATTTAAAGAGACATGAAAAGTCCTCATAGTTCACGCAAAAGTCTGAAGCTGTCTTTGAATGTTCCGTGAAAGAATATATGCTTGTATATACTCAAACTGTATTTGACGTTGCACAAAATATATGTCTGATGTTCAGTCTTTTATTTTCAGTTGTTTCCTTTCCTGTTTTTTTTGTTGTTTTTTTTACCAGCTGTTCTCATTCCACTTCTATCTTCTTCCCTGACAGGCGTTCATGTGAAGCGTCTCTGTTACTACCCAGAAGCATCCCGTTCATTTGACCAGTCTATTAAAATATTCTCTTCTGTAGAAAGAGTTTTGTCTGACGTCTGTGTGTTTTAATCCTGTGTGGAACGGAAACTGTCAAAGGGGAAGGATTTTGTTAAATTTAGTATCAGTGAGGGAATAATTTGTTAGTTTAAATTGGTGATTGGGTTGGATTAAAAAAATAAAAACGAGAGAATTATCCCAGAGATGAGAAGGAGCTGACATTGAACTTTTATGGAAGTTTGAAGCACAAATGATTCCTAAATGTATTTGATTGCAAAATAATATTAAATATTAATATTATTAAATGTGAGGGTGCAAAAAAATTAAATGGGAGATAAATGTTTTAAAAATAATGAAAAATTGACTGCAAGTTAAAACAAATTTTTTAAAGATGTCTGGCTGTGGTTCTCCACCAGGTGGCAGCACTTCCTTCTGTTTAGTCTTCACTGAAGTTCATCCATCCATCCATTCATTCATTCATCCTGCAGCTGATTGTGTTTCCATTTTTTCCTCCATTTAATCTCCTTTAACAGATTTATTCTATTTATTACATTTATTCCTCTTTTTTTGCACCTCCATGGATGGAAGCGCCTCCGTTCCTGTTAAACACCCACCTGATATGACCCCCCACCCCACAGGGAGAAACGCCTCGGGGGTTCTTACCTGTTACGTCAGCAGGAATCCATCCTCCAGTCCGAGTCCAACATCCATCCAGTTCCACTCTGAGGGGCTTCAGTTCAGTCCTGTAAACAAACAAACAAACAAACAAACAAACAGGAGCGCTGGTGAAAGTGAAGAAGTTACCTTTGAAAAGTCAGAACCAGAACGGATCAGACTGCACCCCCCCCCCCTCAGGAAATGCGTCATGACGCTGCGTCTCCTTGACAGCACAGCAGTGTTAACACGACTTAATGGGGGGGGGGTCCTGGGGGGCAGCAGGGAAAGAGCTGAGGGGTAATTAAACCCTGGAGGTGTCGTCAAGCAACTACTGTCTGTCTGTCTGTTACCTGTCTGTCTGTTACCTGTCTGTCTGTCTGTTACCTCTGTCTGTTACCTGTCTGTTACCTGTCTGTTACCTGTCTGTCTGTCTGTTACCTGTCTGTCTGTTACCTGTCTGTTACCTGTCTGTTACCTGTCTGTCTGTTACCTGTCTGTCTGTTACCTGTCTGTCTGTCTGTTACCTGTCTGTCTGTCTGTTACCTGTCTGTCTGTTACCTGTCTGTCTGTCTGTTACCTGTCTGTCTGTCTGTTACCTGTCTGTCTGTTACCTGTCTGTCTGTTACCTGTCTGTTACCTGTCTGTCTGTTACCTGTCTGTCTGTCTGTTACCTGTCTGTCTGTCTGTTACCTGTCTGTCTGTTACCTGTCTGTCTGTCTGTTACCTGTCTGTCTGTCTGTTACCTGTCTGTCTGTCTGTTACCTGTCTGTCTGTTACCTGTCTGTTACCTGTCTGTCTGTCTGTTACCTGTCTGTCTGTCTGTTACCTGTCTGTTACCTGTCTGTCTGTTACCTGTCTGTCTGTCTGTCTGTCTGTTACCTGTCTGTCTGTTACCTGTCTGTTACCTGTCTGTCTGTTCTGCATCCTTCTCCTTCCAGGCGTCAAAAAAATAGATTTGATGTAAGATTATTGTCTACTGGCATCTGTGTGTGCGTGTGTGTCTGTGTGTGTGTCTGTCTGTGTGTGTGTCTGTGTGTGTGTGTGTGTGTGTGTGTGTGTGTGTGTGTGTGTGTGTGTGTTGGTGGTGATCCTCAGGCTGTTTGTTCAGTCGTCACACTTCTTTGGTTGATCATGAAAACACAGCGATCCTGTGAGGCGTGACACTCGTCACGACACACAGTCCAGCACACGACACACACTCCAGTTCTCCACACACACTCAAGCACACGACACACACTCCTATTCCCTGTCGTTTCCTCCCTCTGGGACAGAGAAGCAGCAACATTTCTCTTTCCTCCTGATTTTCCGTCTTTGTTTCCACTGATCTGAAACATCCAACTGAACCAAACTGAAGCTCCAGGATCACGAAGATCGACCTCCAGCCACGTCTTCAAGGTTCTACTGGGAAGAAAACCAGTCAAGTGAAGGAGAAGAATTCCCTTAAATTGTGTTTTTATCCGTGAACCTTATCACCCGGTACGTCATGAGGTCACAGTAAACAACCATCAGTAAACAACGGCTGTTTACTCCTGTGTGGAGGCTGACTGTGTTTACTCGGCTGCAGGGGGAATCTAATTATTGATGACATATTTATCGCATATTAAATTTGGAGGCTGTGGGATGGATTTAGGAATTCAAATATTATAATTACAACTCCAGCTGCAGCGCGGCTGAACAATGACGCTCAGCGCTTTGTGGAAAAGGGTCCTATGGCGTTAACGCCCAGAGGAGGGGCAAAGGTGAGCTGAGGGGTGGAGCCTGGAGAGGGGGTGTGGTCAGGAAGAACCTGATTAATCCCCCTTTGAATTAACAGCAGCAGCTAAAAATATAAATTCCGTCATCTTTATCCTGATGCAGATGGAAACAGATGGAGGATTCTTGCTGACTCACTCAAGCGGCGCCGGCGAGCTAACGCTTTTAGCTCAGAGGCTACGGCGACGGTGTTTTTTTTCAATGTTGTGTTTGTTTTATAGAACTTTAAAAAAAGCGTCGCCGTTCAAAAGTTCTTTGCTTTTTTTACGACGCGCAAAAGCAAACGGATCTCGACCTTCCATCGACGCCAGGATGTGAAGAACCTGGCTGGATAATCTATATTTGGGGGACCTGTTCCTTTAAGTGTTCACATCATCATGACAACTAAAAAGGCATCATGGGAAAATGACAGCTGCCTGCTGCACGCCTGAACGCCTTTATCGTTTGTGTAAACTGACGACTCAGCTGATAAACTAAAAAAAAAAAACCAAAACCCCACAAATAGTTCCAGCTTTTAGGACGTGGAACACACCCGAGCCCCTCATGAGAACTTTCTCATCTCTGAATGAGACTCGTCTTCATTTGTGTCGTGCACGTCGAGCGTTATTAAAATGCATAATTAAAACTCCACTCGCCATAAAAAGAATCTGTAATTAGAACCTTAATATACACTTGACGCACACGTTCATCCAACGGGGACAGCTTCTAGTTAACTTTAATGACCACTTAAAAAGTAGGACAACAGAACGCTGAGCCATCCGCCGGCCTTAAAGGAGCGATCCTCCTGAAGAAGTGAAGGCGTCTGCAAAAACTTTCATCCGTGCAGGCTTTTGGGGTGATTTAATGTTCCCTAGATGTTTATAACGCAGGAAATCGTGTTTTATTTTCCCGCTTAAGTCTAAAATAGGAGTGTGACGCAGTGACAGTTCTTATCTGAGGCCGTTTTTCTTATTTCAGCAAAAGCAAAAACGGTCTTGTTCCATTTTTATCTGACGACAGCGATAAGGAAGAAACCGTATCCAGTATTTCTGCTAATCTCTTATTTACTGACACCACGCTTCTCAATCTAGACATTATTAGTCTTGGACGAGAGTCGCTGTGGAAGGTCAACTCTGGTTTTGTGCTCACGGGGGATTTAAAATTCTAGGATTAAAAGATCCCATTCGTAAAGATCTAGGGATTAGAAGCTGAAGGTGTTTGTCATTGGACCTTCAGAGGAGACCAGATGTTGGTTCCCACAGAGGTTTGTGAGGCTGTAAATGATTCATCCTCACACCGGTGGTCTGATCTGACTGGGGGGGGGCTATAAGAGCCTGAACCTGAACCTGGGGTTCTTGTTAACGACATCCCGACTGGTTGCTGTCAGAATGGTCCGTCTGTTCTCCCTCGCCGCCCTGCTGGCGCTGCTGTCTGCCGGCTTCTGTCTGGAGAAAGCCGTCCAGCAGCGAGCCGGCTCGCTTTTCAACGACAGACCGTTCCGGTCGATGCTGACCGTCACCAACGGAGAGAGGTTCGGGAACTGGACCTGGCCTGAGATGTGTCCCCACGAGTTCTTCGCTGTTGGCTTCAGCGTCAGGGTAAAGACAGAGACTCCGTCGCTCGTTGGGTTTGGTAGAACACGTGAGGTCTACCTGGGTCTCGGTCAATCTTTGTGTTGCTGTTTATCTTTAGTTGATTCTGGATCCCTCTTGACAAGTTAAGACAAACAGATCTTTGTCTTGTTCTGAAAGTCGAGCCAGTTGGTGATGCGGAAATGGTTCACCTTAGTTTCCATCCTGTCAAGTCCTGACGACTCAAACTACAAATTCTGATGCTCAACTCAACGACAATCAAAGAACACAGGTCGTTTCAGTTTAACGTCACTTTTGTTTGACTCTAACAGATTTGTCTACATATAGATTGTTTTTTTTTTGGTATTCCTGATTTACGGCGTTCTGTTTGGGTTAGGGTTTGTGCCGATCGCCTTGTTGGTAACTCCTGTCCCAGAAGAGACAAAGTCCACTCTGATATCTTCAGGATAAGAACCAGAACACGTAGAACTGATGTTAAACATCAGAGTCAGACCTGTTCAGTTTCAAAAATGAAGACCAGTCAGGGGTAGTCCAATCATATTAGCTAAATTTACAGATCGGAAACACTTCCTGTGTTCCTGGTCTTCCCTGGAATCACTCAGAGGGAATCTGTTCTGAGAAGAAAAAACTGATTTATCGTCTAAACACGGAGGACATATCCGAGGACAGGAAGCAGATACGTCGTCCTGTGAAAACTGGAGCGTGTATCCGATTATGTTCCTGGTTGGATCACCGGGCTGAACTCTGGTCCTGGGTTGTGTTTCCTCAGGTGGAGCAGAACCAGTACGCGTTGGACGACACGGCGCTGAACGGGATCCGCCTCATCTGCGGCAAAGGAGAGGACAGAAGCTTCCTGTACACGGTGGAATCCCACACCGGCTAGTAAGTCAACAGAACTCGTTCTCATCGTCTTCAGTTCATAACGAATAATAGTGACGCCTAAAGCTTCAGATTGGATGGGATTATTTAGAGATTAAACTCCCTTCAGTTCAGTCAGTTCCAAATTGTCCTCAGGTGTGTGTTGCTGTTGTTTGTCTTTTGTGTGGCTCTGCATCGCCCTGCCTCATGCCCGCAAGTCTGCTGGGAATAGCTCCAGCAACCCCTGTGACCCACCAAAGCGGGAAAAACTGTTCTGATAATGAATAAATGATTGAATGTTTCCATCTAGTGGCTGTTGGTGGTATTGCAACATGAGCGGACTAAGGCTAGCTAGCTGCAGGAAGAGCTTCCAAAAAAAAAAGTTTTTTTTAAAAATTAAATGAAACATTTCTATTTCAGCCTCTGTTGTTTTTAAAGTTGGCATCGCCGGGCGGAACAAAGGTTAAATAAGAGTAAAATAAAAAAGTCGGCAGGAATCAGGATTTAAATTGAAGAGACTGGCAGCTTTCCATAAATTGCAGAGGGAAAATAAAAGCGCCGTGTTTGCCAGGACTGACAATCTTGTGGGCGTTCCTTCAGACATTCCCACTTACCTTCCCTCCTCCCCCAGCTACGGCGACTGGTCCCAGCCCCAGTATTGCCCCCGGGGGGTGCTCTCCTCCTTCCAGATCCGCGTGGAGCCCCATCAGGGTCTGTTTGGCGACGACACGGCCGTGAACAACATCAGGTTCCGCTGCAGCAGCAACCCCAGCATGGAGGCCCCCGGCATGGATTGGGGGGAGTACGGCTCCTGGAGCGACGAGTGCCCCCATGGGGGCATCTGCGGCATTGAGACCAAGATGGAGGAGTACCAGTACGGCCTGGACGACTCCAGCCTCAACGATGTGCGCTTCCATTGCTGCCCCAGGTCACAGCAGGTACGACCCAGGGGGGAGAAAGTTATGTGGGGGGGGGGGGGGGGGGGGTTAGGGAGGATATCAGAAAAGATCGGCTGAATTTGATGGAGGTGCTCCAATGAAATCTGGATGACCTGTGTGAAGATGGGGTCAAATCTTAGCTGGTAATAAGAGACTGGGATACCAGTGGAATCAGGAAACGTGTTTTCACGACACACCAGAGGTTTGAGCATCCTCAAGCCCTCGGCCAATCGAGTGGCAGCACTTGAGGATTTCTCATTAACTGGAGGGCTTTTGATGATGAGATGAGGTGTTCTCCAGATGTTCCCAGACGATGAAGAAACAACCAGCTGTTCCTCCTCTTCTGACGTGAGAACGATCAGGATGGGGATAAAAATGTTTGGTTCAAGAACCACTTTGTGTGATTTAATAGTTTGAATGGATGCTAACGTGTTGTTGTTGTTGTTGTTGTTGACTTATTTATGCTGAAGCAGCTCCCTGTTCTCCACTGATAAAACACTCTGGAGGTTAATCCCAGCTGCATGGAATGGAATTAAAAAGGAGAATTCAATCTTCTCTAGGTCTTCAACTGAAGAGGAGGATGAGGAATTAGCACAACGCGACCTGTTTGACTTCACGCCTGCAGCATCTTCATCCGCAGCACATTTTAATGACTTATTTCATCCTCTGAAAACAGTCGAAGTTTGAGAGACGCTCACACACTCTTCCTCATCATCATCCTCGTCATCAGTGTTTGCTTTGATGAAATGTTTGTGTTTTCGTTGACAGTGATCGACGGATGAAGACGAAGCGGATTGCGATCCGATCCGACACAAGTTGAAGTCGATAAATAATAAAAAGCTTTTCTAAACGGCTGCCGTCTCGTTTTGCGAACACGTTTAGCAGAATGTGACAGAACTGATGTGTGTGCCGTCGTCTCTTTCCTTTTCGTCGCGACTCAAACGCTCCCGGCTTCATCGGGAGGAGGAGGATGGAGGAGGATGAAGGAGCGTCTGGTCACATCGAGCCGTCGTGTGAAGCCGCCGCTGTTCGCCTCGCGCCATCAGCTCTCATCAGCGTGAGCCGGCACGGTTTCATTTCCTGTCTAACGGACCAATGAGCTCGCAGCACACCGAGCGGCCGCTGACTCAGGCGTTTTCCCAGAATTCCTGCTGGAGCCGAGCTAATTAAGGAATGACAAGAGAAAGGGGGGCGAGGGCGGGGGGGGGGGTATTAATTCATTTACAGTTTAAGGCCTGACAAAGGTTGATAAGACGACGATTGGCACGCGCAGAAGGTAATTGTGTTAATTAATCGGTGAGCGGTTAATCTGCTAACAGAGCGTGTTGGGGGGGGGGGTGTGAGGTGGAGGGGGGGCTGGAGGACGTTATCAAACGCTGTGGGGAGGGGTTTTCACTAGATCAAGAAGTAATTGTAGTCTGGAGCACACAGCTCCAGAGGACCTGTGTGTGAATAAACACACTCACGCTGACCTCACAGATAAATTCAAAGTGGACGCACTGGAGGCGCTGAGGAGCTCTCAATCCGCTCGGAAAAACACGCCAATCTGAGCAAGAGGAGGGCGAGCGGTGAAGAGCGAGATTATTTAATCCCATAGAAACTCCTTTCAGCATTTGTTGGCGTCTAAAGGGTTAAAAAATCAACGCACAGCGAAGGTAAACAACTTAAAGAGGCTGTAGTTCTAGTGTTA
The DNA here is from genome assembly GCF_040054535.1 of Antennarius striatus. Lineage (NCBI taxonomy): Eukaryota > Metazoa > Chordata > Actinopteri > Lophiiformes > Antennariidae > Antennarius > Antennarius striatus. The sequence continues at coordinate 22,623,898 of NC_090784.1, read as the reverse complement.
AACATCATGTAGCGTCACGCTGAGTGGAAACCAACCGGTGGGTTAATGTGACCTCACAAACGATGGGGTCAGAAAGGGGTCAAGCTTAAAAAAACAACAACAACCTGGCTACTACATTTCCCACAATGCAGCTCAAAAGTATCTCACGTCAGCTCCCAGTTCTTACCTGTCTGGTTGAATCTCATACTGATGACATCGGCGTGATGTCACGAGAGAAGTGACGAGACGATGTCATTACAGGATGTGGCCACTAGGGGGTGAATCATACGTTACGTACAGAGAAGTGAGGGTGAAATGTGAAGATTAAGCTTTTAAAAATGCCAAGACATTCATTTCAAACTGAAAAATTTGGAATTCGACATGTTTTTAAGGTCCTCGACGAATTCTGATGGCGAGCACTGAAGTTGTTCCGCCACTAGATGTCAGCGCTGCGTCAACGAGAACATCGGCTAGCGGGAACGCTCTGGACCGATTTAATGGTTGTGAGGAATCCTGGATCAACCCTGGAACACCTGGGACACCAAAGCAGCTCCGCCCCCAGGCGCCCCCCCCCCCCCCATCCACAGGGGCCCCCATATTTAATCAACGCCCGCCCCGCCCGGAGCGCCGTCACGGCCTCCTGAACCTCAGCACGCCTCCGACTCACACAGAGGAGGTGCTTTATTCTGAAAAGCACCTCGCTCAGCAAGTAGCTCCAACATTACCTCTGGGCACCCCCGTGGGGGGGGGGACGCCGGGGGGGGTCATGGGTTTAATACCCCAACCACAGGCTCAGAGTGCCTCTGACCAGCGCCGTTAACGCCAGCGCGTGCCACAGTGAACTGAATGGATTTGTGTTTGTGGTCGGGGTGGAACGCCCCCCCACCCTTAATGACCTCACATCCTCCGGGCTCTGAGCTCATGATGGATCACAGAGGCCGCGCTGTCCCAACTGTAAACACGGTCCTGTTCATCAGCAGGGGGGGGGTTATTATCACGGGGGTCGACCTCGGGGTTTATGTGGAATATCAATTTGGGAGGGGGGGCAGCTCTGAGGCTAAATGCCCTTGTTTTGATCTAAGGGCAAAATGAATGGTATTGTCGTGTTGTTGTCATGACGATAAAGTTGATCTATTCTGAGGGTTCCGCCGTAATGAAGGTAATAACCAGATGGTGCTCGTCTCCCCCAGAAGATGCCGGCCCATAACGCCCCCCCCACCCCCCAAAAGCCTCCAGTCTGACGCTTCCTGTTCTGAATTCTGGTGCAGATCTGGACCTCCTGCAACACTTTGAGGGGGTTTCAGGGTTTTTTCTTTATTTTACTAGAATAAGTTTATAAATATTACTTCATTCTGCAGGAAAAAAATTATTTTCTCATTGAATTTTAAACACAGGAAGAAAAAATCGAAGCAAATCTTCACCCTCGTCTCCGGCGTGACATCATTTATCTGCTCCGCTGAACTCCTGAGTGGTTTCCTCTTCAGCTGGTCTCTCTGGGGGGCAATAGCAGGACATCAGTATGAATGAGACGCCGTTTCGGTCGGACTCGCCTCGGCTTCGATTTAAGCGGTCTTGGTGGCCCAGGAGGAACATCTGGACCAATGAAAACACCATTAAAACAACACGATGAGCTCGATCCCGGCCTCACGCCCTCAGAACGCCTCCAAAACGGACGCCGCTTCTCCTCCGGAAAGAAACGAGGGACACGGGTACGACATTAAATATAAATCCTTTTATAATATACAAATTGTACAGATGTCATGAGCAAATAGGAATGTGGACATAAAGAATACTTTTTTTCTTCCTCGATTGCAAACGCTGCAGCGCCAGCGAGATCAGCACACGATTAAAAAGATACTCAACATTCAAGACGGCGGCCGAGGCGATCGGATGTAAAAGACAAAAAAAACAACAACAAAAAAAACCTCGGAATGCATTTTCCAGAGTTTGTGAGCAAGCAAAATAGTGACAACAGGGGAAAAAAAAGTAATGACGGCATCATATTGTGTCATGTCTACTCTGCCAGCTTCACATCATAGTAGCACACAGGAAATGAACCTTTACATAGTTTATCCTTTTTTTTTTTTTTTTTTTTTACAGCATCACCAACGATTTGCACCGGCGCTACGATCGAGGCTTAGAGACAATAATGCAGATTTAAGACAGAAAAACAGAATTCTTCTTCTTCTACACAAACGTTGTCGCGCAGCAAACATCAGACGGAGGTCTACTTCCTGTCACGGACGGCTACGCTAACACGCTAACACGCTTCAGCGCCGTCTGACTGACGACGCATCAACATCCCGTGTTTTTCTTTTGCGTAACATCAAATGAAAAGAAATCGCAATTACCCACAATCCCCTGGAGTGCACTCCCGCCCCCACCCCAGAAGGCCGCAGCTCCAGCTCAGACAGGCGGACACTGGGTCCGGTTGTACGTGTTGTCAAGGTTACGATCGGCCGTGTTTACGGATGTCCGACAGGAATGTGGCGGGAAAACAGTTCCGCACGGTTTTCCTGTTTCCGTAGGATGCTAACAGAGGCTAACAGGATGCTAACAAAGGCCACAGATCAGCATTGAACAGCAGAAGGAAAGGAAATGTGAAGTAAAATTAAAAGAATACATCTTAAGGATTCGTCAGCTCTCAAAACGGTGTCTGTAGGAGTGGGATATTCTGGAATATATGTGGAATAAGTGCCGATAAAAGCTCAAACAGCCGAAAGAGCAAATAAAAATAAAGAAAATACCACAGAGAACGTTATAATAATTCAATATAGTGGTTACTACTCGTGCAAACTCCTGTTTACAGCTGTGGGAAAAAAATCAATCCTGGCTCAAATACGACCTTTGACCTCGTCTACGCTCACGGATCCCGGTTCTGTCGCAGCGGACAAGCGTCAGTTTCAGGAGGTCGGAAACCGACGGCGGCCCTCAGGAGGTAGCTTGAAGCGTCAGTCAGAAATACTTTTATTTTTTTGTGTGCAAGTTTTAGCGGAAACAGCAGAGGCAAAGGAATTCACGACAAAATCAAAAAATGAAACAGGGAATGGGAAACAGCTCACCTTCATACGAACACAAATCTTTTATTCCCTCGGTCGGGACGCTAGGAATAAAACAACGGATTCAAAATACCGACACCGACTGCAGCGACCCGTCCCGTCGGACGCGACGAACACGAAACACTAAACCGGTGAGCCTCCTGAAGGCGCCGCTACAAGCAGGTTTTGGGCCATTTACAGTCTGATAATAAGGCCAAGCTGGTCACAGTTTGGATTTTCTACTCTACACAAACACAACTGACGTTTTACACTGAAGGAAATCTCAGCGGCGACGGATCCAGAGAGGAGAGAGCACTTACTCAGCTTCATCGACCCGACTGGGAGCAAAAACCTCCAGGAAGGAGACGGCAACAAATCGTCTGCAACAAATCGTCGTCTAAAGGAGCAAACCACAGTGTGTGTGTGTGTGTGTGTGTGTGTGTGTGTGTGTGTGTGTGTGTGTGTGTGTGTGTGTGTAGCAGGGCAGGTAGTTCAATCCGACGTGAGCGGTTTAAGGTCGTCTGACGTCCTTTTATGACGATGCTAAATGCTAAATTTAGCATTTTCTAGCTCCTCCCACGCGGTCGATCTGAAGGCTGTTTGCGTCACACGTCTGTTGGCGACGCCTCCACCTATACGTGACCCCCCACCCCCCCATTATAAATGCATGATTCCTGTTAGATACCCCACTGACAAAACCCATTAGTGGGTTAATGAGAGCTTCACAGCCCCCCTCCCCTCCCCCAGCTTTAAAAGGGAAAGCTGTTTGATGAGCATTATGACTCGCTTATTATCAGTGGGAGGGGCTAAAAACCCTGCCGTGACCTGAAACCAATCCGTCTTTTTCTTTAAATCGTTCTTTTCTCCTCTCTGACATTTTTTCTGGGTTTGATCCTGGTAAACAACAACAACAACAACAACGCGTCCCTCATCGTTGTTCTTCTGTTTGTGGCCTTTGACTGTAAACGTGATTCAGAACGCAGCAGAACGAACTCGAGGTGTTTCCAGCGCCGCCGTCAGACTCGCCATCGCGTCAGAAACCCTCTGTAAGCGAGGTGAGCTCGCCACACACTGATTATCGGCTCTCTTTGAAGCTCTCGGCGGCGTAGAGCTCGGCGTAAACAAATCATCTCCTCACACCCGCTTCGGATTGCCTGTCGCAACAAAACGCCTCCCCCGTCACCTTCACCGCTGTTCTCCTTCCACTTCCTGTCGCATCACGACCTCACCGCGCCGCCAAAACGACACGCGCGTTATCCTGCTGAGGTGCTTCAGCATACCCGCCTTCGTGTTGTCACCCCAGCGTCCTGCCGCCATTCTGCTTGGTGAGTTTTGGGAAAAACGGCTTTTCAAAGGGCTGCTCGGCTGTCAGAGGACTACACCCCCAAACGGGCGCCGTTTCTGACTAGCTAGCTAGCTAAGTCTCTGAAAACGTCTCATCGAATGCGAGCAAAGAAGGTTTCTCTGTGACAAACGAGTTAACGTGAAACATCCACGTTAGCCAAATGAACCCCAAACCGTCGACGTGTGACGGCGAGCGTCGGTTCTTAAAGACCCGGTCACATCAGAAAGGGTTAAATCTAGAAGAAATCTGTAGCTGCAGATGCTAACGCACTAGCATTCAATCCTGCGTTTGCAGTTCATCTCACAGCTACGATAGCATCCCCCATGCTAACTCTATGCTATTGGTCGACAGCGTGCATCCATGTTAAAACGTCGTGACATTTTTCAGACTTTCACTCCTTCTAAACGTGACCGGATCTTTAAGCTCTTCTCATTCTTAAACAACAGAACCCATCTGACCCCCCCTGGCTGTTCCACCTCCGTCTGACTCCGTCCGGCTCCCCCAGTGTCTCCACCCCCCCCCCCAGCAGCTCCTGTAGATCCTGGTTTACATTCATGTGTGGTTTTACAGTCGGGCCGACGCCCGCGGCTAAAATGGGCGGTTCTGTTCTGGTGAGGGGATCGTCTGATTGGACGCAAGGGGAGTTGGAGTGGCAGATCAGGGGTGGTGGGGGGCATCTTGATTTCTCAGGGGTTAGTCTTGAGCCCCCTCTGGGCTCCCATTGGTGGGCGTGGCCTGTGAATCAGGCAAGATCTCCTTGGCTTTGAGCTCCACGCCCGGCGGCTCCTCGTCTTTCTCCTCGTCCGACTCGATCCCGTTTTCCATCACGACGTCCGCCGCCGCCTCGTCTTTGGTCTCGCTCTGCGCTTTGACGTCTGCGGTCGCCTCCGACGCCCCCCGCACGCAGTTTTCCCCCGGATCGCCGTTCCCTTTGGGCGCCTCTCCATCTGTGCCGTCGCCTTCTCCTTTATCTTCCGTCTCCACGCTGACCTCCGCCCCGTCATCCATCCTCTCGCCGTCTGTCGCCGTCTCTTCCCTCACCGCCTCCTCGTCGGCCGCGTTCGTCCTCCCACCGTTCTCCTTCTCCTTCTCCAGAATCTTGGGATCCTCCACCACCTTCTCCGTTTTCGCCTCCTCCTCCTCCTCCTCCTCCTTCTTCTTCTTCTTGCTCTTCGCCGCGTCTTTGATGCAGTTCTTATTGGACTTGCTTCGAGGCTTGAAGATCAATTTCTGAAACATTCACAGTTTATATCAGCGCGTTAGTGGAATGCATCGCATCTCTTTCAATGCGCTTTTGGGCACGGAGACGCATTCATAGACTTAATTAAGAACGGATCACTGGTGGATCTAATATTGTTCAGGGATAATGAGCTCATTCAGACGAGTCTCATTGAAGCCAAAGAGGAAATTAAGGCCGTTCTGACGCTCGCCATCGGTCGCCTGAAGCTCCGCAGTCCCAACAAACAAACATCCAAAATGTCCTCATTTACTTCAACAACTTTTGCAGGACTCGACGGAGAAACAAACGACACGCGAAGACACCCCCCCCCCCGACTCTGGCGAGACGCTCTTGACGGCTATTAACCGTGTTATTGAAGGCAGTTTAAACCGAGGTCACAGACGGAATCAACACGGGTTCATTCCGCCACAGACGAACGATGGTTTAAGAGGCGATTACAACGGTTTCAGGGTCGCCGGGAGGTCACCGACGAACCCGGCGACCCACGTTAAACGTCTGTCGGTGAGGAATTCCTGAAAGGACGCCGCCAGCGTTCGGCTTCGTAAAGCAAAGCCAGCTGTAGGGGGGGGGGGGGGCGAGACGGAGGGCCCCACGTACCTTCGAGTCCTTCCTCTTCCGACTCAAGACGGGCCTCTGGAGGAAAACGATCTGTTTGGTGGACAGACTTCCATCGCTAGAAGGAGACAGAGGCAGAGAGGACGTTAGACGCGTTTAAACATTCAAACGTTTGAAACTCTTTCCAAACAGCCGACAGCTCCTCCAGAATTTATCGTTCTTTCTTTGCTTGAAAAATTGCGGCAGAACGTTCCGATAAAAAACGTGTCATTAATCTCCGTCGAACGCCGAGCGATCCGCACGCCGTCTTGACCTTCCATCAAGATAGTCCAAAAGATCCTCCAGACGCCGCTCATGCTTCACGCTTCTTATCTGACAGTTCAAGGATGCCGCCTCACGTCGGGGGAGGCTCGACCTCATCACCGCCGTCATCCATCAGCGTCACGTCCCACTTTAACTCCTCCCATCTGGAATCATTCCACACACGCGTGCGAAACGCTTCAGCTCCTCTCAGAAGCTGCGTTTCTTCTCTTTTTCACGACTTCCTGGATTATAATCCTCCGTCCCGTGTGATCGTCTCACGCCGGTGGTCTGAAAGGGATAATCCGCCGACTCTCACGCTCACTTCCACTTCACGTCTTCATCTGCTCCTCTTCGTCACGCACAAACCCCCCCCCCCCCTTTTATAGTCGACTGCTGGGCTTCACCCCCCTGACAGCTTTATTGTTGTTTCTGCTTTATTCCCTCCATTATCTCCTGCTATTATTGGACATGGCTTAAAAGGAGATATCTTTGTCCTGCGCTTCAACCACAACAACACACACACACACACACACACACACACACACACACACACACACACGCGCACACACACACAGAGGTTAGATGCCATCTGAAATCAAGCTGTCTGCTTGATGTTGCGCATGAGGAGAGCTGGCAGCTTTACGATCATCAGCCGAACCCTAAAAGCCTTCAGCAAAATCTTCTTCTTTCTCAGCATCCGGTGTGTTTTTCTGCTCCTCGCTCCGATCGGAACCATCTAAAGCCAAACCCCGACTTATTTTTTTATTTTTTATTTTTTCCATTATCTCCTTTCCTTCCACCATTTAGCCATTTGCTATTTTCTCCCAGCCTGCACCAGAATACTGGATGACTTTCCGGCGAATCAAAGCTGAAAACCAGAGAAAAAATCCGCCGCCCATTAGTCCAGAAAGGAGAGGCTGGCTGAGGTCAATACAGGCCTGTGCTGAGGCCCCCGCAGGCTGTCAGCGACCACCACACTGTTACAACTGGAAGCCAAATAGTCTGCTGGGGGGGGGGGGGTCCTTCAGGGGGAACGTCGCTGGAAACACAGGTGTTTATTTTACACGCATCACCCGATTGACTCGCGTCGCCTCCAACGGGGCGATTACAGCGGAGGAACACGGCCGCGCTTCGGTTCACACGAAGAGAGAGGCCTTTAAGTCTTATTTTAAATAACGGCGCCGTGACGATTCGTTAAACATCGTCTATGATCGCCTCGCACGTCCAACACTGATGCATGATGGGTAAAGCAGGGCGTCACAATCTCACCCACACTAAGATAAAGACTTTTATATGTTCGCCACTTTCAGCCCAATTAATTGAGATACCTGCAGTAATTACCGAATTCATCCAGACCTTCTGGTGACGGAAGCTCACATTTACGCTTGTAAATGTCTCCAGCATGTAATTAACCGCCGACGCTAATTGAATGCAGCAAAACACGAATGCATGCTCTGAGACGGCCGCGTGAATTAATGTTGTGTGGAGACGCCGCTGAGCATCAGTTAGCATTCATTCCAGACGCCGCTGAGATCACCGACACTCATCCCATCGCTCTAGATGAAAAAAAAACCTCCATCGGCAAAGAAAAAAGCTGGCGTTTGTACATTTAACACATAAAAATGGAGGAGTCAACAGCACAAAAACAAGTGTAATGAGTATTGCTAAGCTAAATAGATCATCAACCATTATTCTGGCGTGCAAAATGTTGTGGAGGCAGGGAGAGGAATGAGCTCCATCTCGTACCGAATCTGGGCCGACGCTGATTAATTAGCCGTGTTGTGATGTTGTGTTGAGGCGCTTTGAAAGAGAGAGAGAGAGAGGGAGAGAGGGACAGCAGGAAAACAAAGGATGAAAATAGAGAGGTAATTAATCAGCCCTGCTGAGAAGCAGCAGCTAAACATGACTGGATGAGGCGGGGGCACGGCGAACAGTCAGTCAGCGCCCTGATGGAGAGACTGTGGGCGACCTTCATCAATACCTCAAACAGGAGGGCCAAAGAAAAGCTTCACATGAAAAAGAAACCAAGTTAAATGTGAATTCAGGCTGTGATTGGTCGGCGTGAGATCCCTCGCTCGTAGGATTTCCTGTTTATTCTGTTTTTTTAAGGCCGATTTCTCCGGTTTTCTTTGTCTTTAGCTCGTCCGTCAGCTGCTTAAAGAACACATTCCGTCTGGAGGTAAATCTGCGTCCGCGTGACAAACGCGTTGGGCCTTTCGACCGTTAAGCGGCTCACAGCAGCAGCCGTGACCGATGAGTCGAGGGGACGCCGCGTTTTCCGTGAGGAGATTTTTTCCAGCCGGAGTCGGAGCTGCACCTCCGCTGGAAGCTGAGCCCGAATCGGAACAGATTTAGGTCAATGTTTTCTAAAGGCTGTCATATTTCTATGAGGGATAACTTGAGCGGCGCGCGTGCCATCGTTTATACCGTGTTCCAGTTTTCCCGGGGAGATTGTAGAATACAGGAGGTTTTTATGCTCCGGAAACTTTCTTTGGGTTTTAACTTAATATTTCACACCAGTTCAGCTTTTCAAACTGGTATTTTTAAGGGAAGCCGTGAAGCCGCCTCACAATAGGACTAAAAATAACACTTTGCTTTTTTCATTTAAATCACAGGACTTGATTTATAAGCTTGGTGGCAAGAAATAAAACTTCTTGTTTATTGTGTTTAATCTACTACAACTAATATTTAATTTGATTATTTCTAAGTTCTATTAAATGCAATCTTTTGAGTCTTTTGCCTGTTTTGCTGTGTTTTGACACTTTCACGTGCACAAATTTTTGAATGCCAGACCTACTTTGTAATAGAATCGCTATATTTTTGGCTTTTGTTCTTTTATTTCAGTGAAATCTGTGACGACCAGATGTTGGATTTCATTCAAAGGTAAAAGCTCGTGGTCGCAGCGGATGCAGTTCCTGCAGTCGGCCAACAGGGGTCGTCAGAGGTTAGAGATTCTTTAATGTTCCCCTGGAGGTCAGAGGAGCCTCATTACCTGTTAGTCTTGATTACAGGTGTTGGCAGCACACAGGTGAGTCTCCATCCGTAGGTGGCGAGGGACTGAAGCAGAGGAATATAATCTGCCTTCACCTGTAGACCCTGAGGAGAAAGAAAGTCCAGATTAATCCGAACGATCCCCAACCTGCCACGTAAACAGTCTCCACCGAGATCGGGAAAATAAATCATCAAGATTTAAGATGCAATCAAGCGACGTCAGCATCACACAGGAGCTCAGATCGTTAGACCCCCCCCCCACTCTGATATAATGGTTTTAACACGGGTGTGGGCGCCGCCTCCGAGGCCGTTCATCATCAGCAACATGAGTGTAAATCAGCCGCACAAACTCCCAGAATGCCGTGAGGCAGCCTGGCAAACCCGCCTCCATTCATAACGAGTGTGCGTTGGCGCAGCGAGGCCTTGATCAAACGCGACTGCTCGCTTAGCGGCTAGCGGTTAATCGCCGTTAGAGAACGTTCAGACGAGACCTCGTGGCGTCGTCTCAGCGGCGGATTTGAATCAGGACCGGATGACGAAACAGGAAACAACACCGATCCTGATCTGAGGGGAAGTGAGCTGTGATTGGACGATCTCATCATGCTAGGCACCTGCTGAAAGCGAGAAACCGCCATGCGTGTCGTTGACGCGTCCACAGGAAGTAGAGGCCGCTCTGTGTTCGCTAAACGGACGTCTAAATGAGGCGCTATGCAGATTAAGATTATCCTAAAAGACGAGAGGAGAGTAAAAGTTGAAGCGTTTTGGGCTCAAACCTTCATCTTTTCCACATTTCTGAGCAGCGTCGGCGCCGAAACGAGCGGCGAAGGCAGCCGACGTGAACAAAGTGCACTTCAGAACGGAGTCTATTCATAGCGGGGGTGATTGATTCTGCGAGAACAGAGACTCGAGAACACATCACACCCACTTCAGCCGTTACCGCGCCGGAGTGTGAACGTCTCCTCCCATTGCAGGGAGACGGATTATCACACACCAGCGTTTCATTTCCAGGTTCTGATGACAGACGCGTGTTTTAGAGCAGGTATCTGCAGCACATGCAGGAGGTTATTACAGCTGCACAGGAAGGAGTGGGAGTCACTTCAAAATAAAAGCTTTTATTGTGAAGGAGAAACTGTAAAAACCTTTAAGGTGTTTATGTTTATTCTATTATTACAGTATTTACGTGTTTAGACCTTTAAAGGCCCACACCGCGTACAACCTGGTGGTACATTACTGTAATACTACCAGGTATCTTTAACCCTTTAAAGTCAAGTGTTTCACATTTGAATTTAAGACTTCTACTTCATAAGTTTGATTATTTGTTCCTGAAAAACCTGAAACGCGCCATCAGACGGATGCATCTGCATTTTGTGTTGAAAACAATTCCAGATATAGCTAAAAAAATTATGCTCATATATACAAATTCACCTTTTAACTGGTAAACAACAACCGTGAAAGCAACAACATTTATTTACCTGTTCCTACAATTAAATGAATCCAGGATTCGACTCCACTGTGACGCTAAATGAAGGGGGGGGGGCGTGATGCTGTGAGAACATCTAGAACTGATGCTGGTGATGATGACGGACAGGAGGAGGGTTGCCTGCTGATGGCGGCGTAGAAAGAAGTCGTTCAAAGATTCAGCAGCAACAAATGTGGTGAGAGATGTCTGCGGTCAGTTGTTGGTGTGTGTGTGTGTGTGTGTGTGTGTTTGTGTGTGTGTAGTTTAAATAGTGGGAGAGCATGAAGCATGCTGGTCCTTCAGGCCGAACCGGAGCTGCTGTCCCAACACAACTCCCATCTCTTGGTTCTCCCACCACCGCTGGTCGGATTACTTTTGGGATTACAGTACTCCCATTACTCTGCTCATTCTGAGTGGGATTATTTCTGATTAGCATACGGCGCTCATTTCCCACCACGAGCCAGCCTCCACCCCCCGGAGCGACGCCTCGTTTCTCCTCCCCGACCGGGACGACAGAACGAACGCACGGATCAAGCTGGACGCCGCCGACAGCCAATAATTAAAAGAGGAGACGCCGCTCCAGACCTTATTTACACAGGATTACTTTGTGAGTCCGTACTGGGAGGGGCGCGACCGCATATTTCTCTGGTTTGTGTTGGAACCCCTCCCAGAAAGACGCTCTCGCTCAAAAGCCTGCCCGGAAAGCAAATTGAGAAATAATTCTTCTGTAATGGCTCGCTGTTCTTTTTGAAGGAGGTGAAAGTTAATCACACTCCCTGGAGTCTGGCTCCCCTCTCTCCACGACTTATTATGCGGGGGGGGGCCACCCCCCCAGCTTCATCAGCACTAAAGCAAGCCGGAAAAACAAAGCAATCCCATCGCTGTCTTTGTCTCTGATGTTATCAGAGCAGCTATAAAGACGGACCGCGGGGGGAGAGGAGGGCGGCGGGCTAAAGGCGGTCAAAGCTACTGGACATTAAACACAGGCTTGAGGTGGGGGGTTGGAGGGGTGAGCGTCGACCACCTGGCTTAAAGGGCATCGCCTCAGGAAGGAGGGGGCGCGCCGGTCCGTAAATCTCCTCTCGATCGATCCCTGATCAGCTTGGGCGTCTCGTGCCGTCGCGTTCGTGTCGACTGGCGGTTCGACACCACAAATAACGATCCTGGTCCTGCAGCTCCTGAGGTCAGCCGCGGCTCTGCAGACACGGCGCCGTAACGATGAAGCAAATACCTTTAAAAAAGGGCCGTTCAGACAGACGCAGGTCGAACCCCGGAGCGTTGTCACGGCAACGGAGGATTCAGCATCCGAGAGGCGGATGTGGCCGTTTGGAAACAAATGTTTCACATTTATGTTTCCTTGAATGCGTTCTGCTTTAACGATAACAGCTTATTGATAACTTGGTGGTTGGAGCGTTGTGATTGGATGGAGGGCAGGTGATCGCTGATCAATAGGTCATCATTCTATACGTGTTACAGCGTCTTATCTACAGTCTGATTTCATTCATGACCTCCAAGCAGCCGGCGCAGCTTCAGCGGCGAAGGAAAAACTCTGACCATCGGGGGGGGGGGCAGCGGTTCACCCCCATATCTCCGGTTTATTGGCTTGTTAAATTAGCCTGCCAGCCAGTTTGTAAAAGACGTCTCGACTGATTCTGCAACCTGTTTCTGATGAAGAGGCGACCCCGGAGAGGAAGACGAAGCGTTTCCTGTGTCTCAGCCCCCGCCCCTTCATCAGACGCTTTGCATCTCCTCATCGCTTCATCTCCCGCCACAGCGCCGCGATGTCCCTTCATGGCTGCGCCTATATTAAGCCTCCATCGGAGCATCTCTGTCATGTGGTTGCTAGGCAGTGGAGGAGGAGGTGCTCCAGCGGAGCAACAAGTTCAGAGATGAAGCAAACACGAATCTGTCAGTTACTCATTATTGTAATCTATTACTCTCTGATTCACATCCTACCAGCTGATGATGTCACCCAGACGCCTCGTCAACGAAACCAAAGTGAAGTTCACGCGTCGACGTCTCTGCTGCACTTATATTTTAACCCTTTAAAGCCAAGTGGATCATATTTGACGTAGGATTTTTGAGACTTCCTCAAGGGTTAAAAACATGAGGTACACAATCAGACTCACCCATCTGCATTATGCATGCAAAAAAAATTCCGGATTTAGCGACAATTACACAAATTACAGCTCATATATTTGAATTTGTCTTTTATTTTTGGCAGGATGTTCCATTAGGACCTTATTTTCCAAAAATTATGGCACTTATGTAATAGTCCAGGCTTTGAAGGGTTAAAGGAGTCCAGCCTGTGACGATCAGCTGATTATAAATCCACCTTTTAAAACACTAATCATACGTAGCAGCATGAAACTGAAACAGATTTGTGCTTCAGTGAAGGTTCTGGACGTCGGTTCATGTAATTACTGGTTCCAGGGGCGTCGAGCCGGTGACCTCTGACCCCTCCATCGCTTCATCTTCCTGTCGTCTGACGGGGCAGAGCGATCTCTCACCGGTGCAAACGACTCTCCTCCGATGTAGGTCAGCGGTTCTCTAGCCCGAGTCAGACGGGATGGAGTCGTGGTGGACTGGTGGGGGGGGCCCTCATTAACCAGCAGCTCTCTGCACGCCGTCACACATGTAGGACACAGCATGGATCCGCCACGGGGGGGGGGGGGACGTAGCGGATAATAAACTACATTTTAAATACGGCACCGGCGCCGCGTTCTAAACCTGCAGCGTTCGTAACACGTGTGACACTAGTGTGTGTTTCTGAGTTCCTCTCTCCTAACCAGCGCGATTTTGTGACACTGGGGGGCCAAAACTGAGTGCCCTCCTGCAGGAGCATACACACTTTCTCCTCCACCTTCCCCAACGGTTCTTCTTGTTTTCCAGATCAAGGGGGGGAGCTCACGCCATCGTTAAACCGCACATCTTGACCTCCTGAGACCCGTGGCGTTCGATGGATGAAAACATATCGGGGGGGGTGTGTGTGTGTGTGTGAAAAAGCTGGATATGTGTAGAACACACACACACACACACACACACACACTCCTTATTACATCTGTTCCAGACGCTCGACTGTCTGATTTGGCTTTAAATCATCCGAGCGAACGCCGCCTCCTAACCGCCGAGCTAATAAAGCAGGTGACCGGGGAGCCGCTTCGCGTCCCGCTCGCCGCTTTTATAAGTTATGTACAAACAATGTGCAGCGGCCGCCGTATGCAGACGTAATCATTTTCCTATCGATTCTCTCCCCGGCTGTGATTACAGATACGACGGCCCCCGCCGCCTCCGCTGCAGCCAATTAGAGTAACAAATGCTCACGCCGGGATTATTCCTCCGCTATGGAGGGGTCAGCAGCGCCAAACATTCCCTCATTTACCTCCAGTGTTATGTGGCCTTGCAGGATAATTTAATTTTAATGTGTTGAGGTTGGGGGTGGTGGGATGGGGGGGGGGGGGTGTACGGAGAGTCGTGTTGACATGAGGTGAATGGACTCCGGTTTTGTGCCGACCGCGTTCCATTCTGCTTCTTTCTGAGGTGGAGGCTCATCAAAATGAGATTGTCTGCACAGCCGGGCAGCAGCTAGTGTGTGTGTGTGTGTGTGTGTGTGTGTGTGTGTGTGTGTGTGTGTGTGTGTGTGTGTGTGTGTGTGTGAGTGAAATCATGCTCTTTGGGGATCCAGGTAAATTGACCCTTTCTGGATGATCATCTCCAGAACCCGGCGCTGCAGCTGTACATTGATTTTTGGACCTTTTATCTCACATTTCTATCTTACGGGGACACTTCACCCAGATTATACGTCTGGTCCTCACATGGGGGGGGGGGGGGCACTCTAAAACCTGCTCTACTGCTCTCTCTGGAGGATGAGTGTCAAGTCTGAGAGAACCAGAATAAATTCAGGTTCTTAGAACAGACGTTTTACAAAGTGTGGCTGGGAAAATTCATGATTTTTAAGCAGCGGAGAGAATTTGAGGAAAGACAACAAACCTGATCTTTTTAATTGAGATTTAAACTCTTTTTTTTTTTTTAAGTTTAAATACAATTTGAACACAAGATGCTCACATTCGTACGAGAACGACGTACGTACGAGAAGTATTCAGATTTATGAGGCTGATCTGTCGGCTGAGGTGAAGACGTTGCTGCTATCCGCCACCCCCCCCCCGTGAGCGTGACATGACAGATGCGTCTGTAAAATTTTAGTACTGTCTTGAGAATCGAGGATAAACCTGGTCCCCCCCACCCCCACCCAGCATGTATCTGTAATAATGGACCCAGCTCTCTGCGTGGAGACTTGAAGTGGATAATGGCGCGGTAAACAACGCTGAAAGGCTTCTGAGAGGACGTTGGCGGCGCTGAAGGTGAATATCAGTTCATCTTTTAATAAAAACACACATTCAGGGATGTTTTTGTGACTCCGGCGCTCCTTTACTGTTTTTATCCGGATGCAGAACGGCTGAAACACGAACATCCTGCTGCAAACGCACTTTGCTGGTCTTTATAAATACATTCTCACCTGACTGAAACCTGAAAGAGGACGTGTGTTGTTGGTTCTTTTGTTTTGTTTTTGGACAGTAAAGATTGCTTCCATTCCATTAGTTCTGCAGCAGCTCCTGCATTGATTTTCCCACAGGACACAATAAATGAAGAGCTGGTCCTAATTGGACTTTCATAGGCAGACCCTCGGTGATGTAGATCCCTACATGTGGCTCCAATTCAAGCCAGAATGACTCCAGCAGCAGCTGCATCACATTCTCAAGACTTCAGCCCCAAAAATCTGCTCTTTATCTGTTCCTGATAAAAAGGAACGTCAGAACGCGCCTCTTTAGCGCCGAACACGTTCTAACGCCGAACACATGAATCCTTCTGCGGCGTGTCGGCGTGTTATTTCTGTTGCGTTGGCTCCGGGCGGTGCTCTGCTGTTATTTACAGACGGGTTTCACACAGAATCAGAGTTTGTCAGGTTGACACTTATTTCTGTTTGCTTGTTTTTCTTCATTTCTGTTTTTTTCTTTTATCGCGCTTCCATCGCTTCCTTAAATATTTCTGCATCTCATCACAGTACAACTCATCTCCAGGAACAGATTGCTTCAGGGTGGGCTCGTGCAAACAAACAGGAACAATTTTAAAAAAAATCTAACCAAAAACATATTTCAATGTGAGACGGGGCTTTTTCTGATTTTTTTAAATTTTTTTATCAGTTGTTAAATGACGACTAACTTGGCGCGGAGCGGCTCATGTTTCTTCTGTCTTCATTGTGTTTCTCGGATGATATTTCAGTCAGAACCCAACACACACACACACACACACACACACACACACACACGTTGTCTATGGGAGGCCAGTTATGGAGAAGGGACAGCTTTATTGGATTAGGTTGATAAACTGGAATTTTGATCAGGGTTTAATTCGATTTAAAGAGACCCCCCCCTCGGCGGAGGAATGTGCTCCACTGACTGATCCTCCAGTCGTAACTCAAATCGCTGTTCAGCTTTTCATGATGATTAAAATGATGATTCGGTTCAGTCTGAGGCCTTCATCCCACAGCCTTTAAAAGATCTTCCGCTCGTCTTCTTCATCTCTGAGCGTCGCACGTTCCACCGAAACGAAGAGGGAACCCCCCCCCCCCCCCCCGACCTGCAATCTATTTATCGTGCTCCTCAAACAGTGAGGGACAGCCGTGGAGACGCTGCGAGGCCTCGATGCCGATCAGGTTTGGATCGGTGCCGACGGCGCAGGTGAAGCCGTTTTTGATGAAGTCCCAGCGGACGAGCTGATTGGCTCTCCTGGAGCACCAGGTGTCAGTTTGGCCTCGTTGGAGGAAGCCCTGAAATCCATTAAGCTGTAACAGAATTACTCTTCATCCCAGAGGGTGTGTGTGTGTGTGGGGGGGTAACTTCCTATTAGCACATGTGGCTAACGCACCTGGCTGGACAATCCCATAAACTGGGATTTGCCTGATGGGCCTTTGGAGTTGTTGATGGGTGGAGCGGGGGCTGATGGGTAGGATGATGTCAGAGGTCCGGCCTCTAGAAGACGATTCGTGTTTTAAATACCGCCGCACACGCACTGAATGTCACGTTTATTAATAAAAGTCTTTCTCAGACACCGTCGTGACAAATGAAGTGAAAAGCCGCCATAAAGGCCACGAGCCGTCGATAGCGGTTCGTATTGATCCTGCAGGTCGATCAACCTCCACTGGAGACATCGACTCTGTTCTTTAGAAGAGTTCCTGTTGTGTTTTGTATTCATTTGTTTGACGACGCCGTTTCCAAACCTGTGAAGGTCACAGCTCAGGATTCAGTCTGGACCTTCAGGTCTGGCGTCCTCCTCCAGCGTGTTTCTCCTTCATGTTCCAGTCAGGTCAAACCTTCAAATAGTAACGGCTGCAGCGCCGCAGGGCCAACGTGTGGGTAGGAGCAGGGAGCCATTTGTCAAAGTAAACCCCCCCCCCAAAAAAAAAACAGAGGGGGGGGGTAATCAATCAACAGGGCTAATTCTTTTCTAGGGTAATGGTCCTGTGAGTTTAAACTCATGTTTAACACAAACCTAAAAAAGGTTTGTGTTCAAGGATTTAGCCCCGATGCTAACGGTTTGTTAAGTCCCAGAAACCCCCGTGACCCACGAAGAGGAAAAGAAGCGGCTGCAGACGGCTACGGTCGTCCCCCCCCCCCCCCCCCAGGTTAAAATGCATTCAGCAGAGGTAGATATGTAAAAACCAGAAGGGGGGGATGATCAGGTTCAACATTAGTTTGGTTTGATGCTACATGTTAAGCACTCAAATTAAAATGCCCCCCCCCCCCACTCACGTCGATGACGGTCCACTGCTCCACCACGATGGCGTCGTACGTGGGGGTGGGCGCGTTGGGCTCGCCCTCGCTCCCCTCCTGGAAGATGAAGACGCTTTCTACTGACTTGGGGGGCAGATCTGCAGACAGGAGAAAGGGAGAAACGGTCTTTATGTCTTCTGCTTACGGCCCCCCAGGCAAGAGGAAATGGAATGACATCAGTCAGGTTCACACACTGGCCTTATTACATGAGCAGCGCGCTCGTATTCATTATGCAGGGTGACAGCTGGGGGGGGGCAGGGACGTCTCTTCAGGGACGTTAAAGACATTTCATCTCATTTTTATTTATTAATTTAATATAATCAGAATATAATCTGATAATCAGAATATATTCTGATAATCCAAATTGTTAACGCAAAAAAAGCTGCGTATTTCACCTCTTAAAAATAAATTATTTTAGTGGGGGGGTGAACAATCACAGGTTCATCACTGTGCCCCCCCTCCCCCCATCGGGAGCCCCCTCTCCATCCAGCGTCACTCCCTCTGCATTTGCTGCACATTACATGCAGGCAGGCTCTCAGGCATCACACACACCGGTGAGGACCACCCCCCCCCAGCCCCTGCCCCCCCCCCCGAGCTCCCGCCCCCCCCGGCCGGTCTGAGTGCTTTCTCATTAATCCCACTCCGTTTCCACACTAATAAAGTTTGCTGGGGGGGCCGGGGCTCCAACACTACACACTCCACATTTCATTACCGGGGCCAAATAATGGGGGGGTGAGAGGCAGGTGGAGGAGGGAGGGGGGAGGAGGCACGACAGGCTCTTAAATTCCCCCCCTTGAAAACCCATTTAGGACCCGAGCACGCTCAATTGAAGGCATCTCTCAGGCGTCCAGCGGCCCCCTCCTTCATGCAGACATCGTTCACCCCCCTGTACCCCCCCCCCCAGGACTTTCTCCACTTCTTTCTTCAGCCGTCGGCAAATAATTGGAAAGACATCCTTTATTTTTTTTTTTGGTAAAACATTTGTCGGTTTCCTGCCCCCCCCCCTCCCCGTGTGGATCGCTCAGGTGAGATCCACATGGGGGGGTTCGGTCTGGTGGCTCCGGGGGGAACAGCCTGTCTGTGGAGATAATGCAGATGGGGGCTGAGCGGGAGGAGAGAGAACCAGAGGAGTGGATGAGAAGGAGTCGGTTGCTGGGGGGGGGGGAGGATGTGGGGTGGGGTGGGGGGGTTGCATGCGTGAATAAACATTATCTCGCTCCTGTTGACTGAGGGCTCAGCCCAGCTGCCCTGGGGGGGCCGATGAGAATAAGTTGTTTACACTTGCAAAAAAACCGCCGCGTGCCCCTCAGTGAGATTGTTCTACTCCACCCCCCCCCCCACACACACGCACTCAATCCCACCCCCCCACTCTGACTCACTGAAGGTCACAGGGTGAGGCATGCAGATACAGCATTAAAAACAGGAAGTGACAGCGCAGGGACAGGAAGTCGCACCCCGTTAGACGTGAGCGACACGCCGGAGCTGGAGTCAGCAGCCACGTGACGCGCGCACACACACACACACACACACACACACACACACACACACACACGCACACACACACACACACATGCACACACACACATACACACGCACACGCGCACGCGCACACACACACACTGAGGGTTACCTGCCTCAGGTGACGTCTGCAGACATGATTTAAACATGGCTGCTCGCCCCCCGCCTCACAGAGCCAAAGGAGGGGGGGGCTGACAGCTTATCTATATTTCAAACGTGACAAGTGGACATCCAAGGAGGGACAGTTGGACACGGAGGGGGGGGTCCTCGTGTGTGGGCAGCTCTTCTCCACGGAGCTGAAGGTTTGGCAGGCGGCATGCTGGGAGCTGTGGTTTACTGGGCAGACTGGTGGAAGCAGAGTGGAGGAGGGGCAGCGGGACGATTCGAGGGGGGGGTGACCAGTGGCTTTGGCCTGAATGCAGACGATGAGGAGTGAAGGTAAGCATGGATACACATATTGATCCACAGATATTCCCAATATGCAGATGATGGACCGTTTTCCCTCCTGATGATGCGTTGGAGGTCGTCTGGGGAGTCGAGCTGCAGCTGAATTAATCCCACCTGCGTGTCGCTGAGGTAATCCCATCACGTCTGCTGACTGTTCGTCAGCAGGATTATTATTATCTGGAAGAGTTTCCCTGAAACCAGAAGGGACCGGGCTACAGCAGATCCAGTTCAACTAACATCCCATAAGAAAAAAAAAAAAAGGTCGCATCCAAGATCCTCTTTGGCAACGCTTTCTGTAAATAGAGTTCACCAAACATTTGTCGTCCTTCTGCAGAAACCAGCTGACTGGATTTCCAGGAAGCAGCGGAGGGGGCGGGGCCTCAGGGAAACAAGCAAATCCGTTATTTTGGGATCCAGGCCTGGATTCTCACTTTAAACTAATGACACCAGTTTAACACATATGATGCTCGTCCATCACTGCCTTTCCAACAGGAAGAGGAAAAGGAAACCTGATGTGACTTCCACATTTCCTGCACACCCCCCCCCCCTTCCACTATTGGCTTGTTTGACTGTCGTGTGTACGAATAACTCAAAGGACAGCTCTCCATTATTGTCGCTTCTTTTGGCGGAAACAACCTGAACTCCAGGGAGAGATTGTGAACTTAAATGTGTGTGTGTGTGTTTACAGGCAGTGTCTTGGTGTGTATGAAACTTTAATGCATGTTTTATGACAGTGGGCCCTCCCTTCAGCCTGAGGTCTGTAAATTCAATCCTATACCGCTATAGTATCCCGTCAGAGTGTGTGTGTGTGTGTGTGTGTGTGTGTGTGTGTGTGTGTGTGTGTGTGTGTGTAAATGTGTGTCCCTCTGGACAGCCGACTATCTGGAGGCGCAGCGTTTAGGAAAAAGGCCCAGCGCAGCAAACAGACCAGCAGATAACGTGAGAACTGCAGGTCAACGAGCAGCAATATGAACAACACACACATGTCGTTGTCATGGCAACGCATTCTCTCAACGTTTCATCCAACAAATTCAACTGTGTGCAAAGAAAACATCATTGAGGGTTATAAAGTCTCTTTTAAGGTTGGAAAAGGTAAACAGATGCTAATCGCTGTGCTAGCGGACCTCATTATGGGATCATACACTGAAACACGACTGCAGTAATTATGTTTCCTTATCTCCACCAATGAGGTCACGTTATCGCCGGCGTGTGTGTGTGTGTGTGTGTTTGTGTTTTAGTAAAATTCTATGGAAATTAAAGGTGAGAAGGTTGAGCGTTCGATGGGGAATGGAACCTTCTGGAGAAAACTTCCATTATTAGGACGACTGATGATGATGTCACTAGAGGGTGTCGAGGTAGCCATGTCCTGGGGGTCAACAAGCACTGGAAAGTATTTCAGATGAACCTCCGTCAGGTCAAAGGTTAACGTGATCTCTGCCTTGGCGTTTTCTTGTGGATTCTGAGTCCAAATTAATCCCTTTTCCAAAAAGCAGAAAACGAAATGAGACCACATCTGTCTATAGCTATGATGCATTTAGGGACTCCGGGGAAATCTGTTGTAATTTCATAATCTGTGTCAGATTAGACTTCAAATTGTCCAATCAGGAAGTTTTGAAGGGTTTTAATCCGGGTCAGAGATCTTCTCCTCTCCCATCGTTCAGCCCTGGTGAGGCGTGGACCCCTCTCCTCCTTCGTTCTCCTCCTCATCAGTATTTAAACCCAAACCCTCCCGTCACTCCACCACAGATCTCTCAATCCACTCGTGCAGCAGAGCTCAGCTCTCATTTACTCTCATTTAATCCTTGACTCACTGCTTTGACTCACTTTACTAATTTGCCTCTTTGCCTTCCCATGCTGGGGTCCCATCCATCCATCCTCCAGGATCAATGCTGCCAGAGACTCTCTATCCAGCCCAGAACCTCCCGTGACCCGCCTCCCCACCGCTCACCCCCCCACTCCCAAAGGCATTGAACCAACAGACTGCGATCCATAAAAACACTCCCCCTGAAAGAATAACTTCTGTAAAACAGTCGTTCTTTTTTTGTTCTCCGTGGATCGGTTTATATTTTCATGGACCGTCCTTTACAGTAAACAAGGTGTGGAGGATAAATCCTACAAAATAAAACAATACGACCAGCATAAAAACTGTTTTATTCTAACTATAATAATAAACGTGAATCCAGTTTGTATCAACTTTATTAGCAGCGTCCTTCGTAACGTCACACCAACATTTGTTTCTTGTTGGTTCTGCTAGCTTGGGAGTTTCAGTTTATTGGTATTGTGTTCTGTGTTAGCGATCACATGACCACCTTTAAGAAGGTGGTCATGTGACCGAGGCAAGCATCTCCACAAGCATCAAGAGTGACTCAGAATCCACTCATTTAAAAAAAAAAAAGGTACATAATCAGATCAGAAACAGAAATAAAGGAAGTTCTGCATTCTTTCTGTGTGTCCCGGTACCGACTGACCCACGGACTGGTACTGGTCCACGACCCGGGGGTTGGGGGTCTCTGGTCTACATGACAGCTGAAGCATGTCACCAATCTGTTTTCCCTGTCCTCTGAGTCCCTGATGTTCTTTCGATGCTCATGAGCTTCAGATGTTTCCTCTCATCACAAAACGCAGCAACTCATCTCAACAAAGTTGCTAAATATAGAAGCGGCGTGAACGGATAGCGATCCTGAAGAGGCGCCGCGTGGCTGTTTGATGTAATTAGCTGCCGACAACAAACGGAGTGGCGCTTTTGATTCCATGCCGCCAGCTGCTCCCCGGAGGCCGAACCTCACAGAGAACCCGATCTCACCTCCGTAGAGTACGACCGCGTTCTAAAAGGCGTTAAACTTCAATCCTACACGTCGGTGACGGAGACGCGCTTTCATAATGCAGCTGCTGTAATTTTACTGCTCAAAATATGTGTATCAGTGCATGAAAAATGCAGGATATGTGGAGGACTAATAGATTGAAAAAAAAATCAGAATAATGCACTTCATTACTTCATTCTCAGGACATAAAATATGCAAGGAGGCGCTAATTTGTTATCAGGTTCATTATCTAGTTTTCAGAGTTGCTGAAGCGTTCACTTTCCCACATTAATGAATTATGACTCTTATTTAAACTGCCTGACGTTTTCTTTCTTTTTTTTTCTCCAGCGTCAGAACGAAACTGAAGCGTCTTTCTCTGATGGAGGACGACGACACCCAAACAGGAAACAGTTTAAAAAGACGATACCAAAATGCTCAGAATACAATAATGTCATCTGCAAAAAACAGACGCCGACTGATAACATATCATTTACAGCCTCGGCTTAGACCCGTTTAGCTAATAATCGTCATTTTTGTCGACTGACTGTAGTTTTTGCGTCGCTCAGGAAGCGGCGGTCACTTCCAAGCAGAGCCGGTTGCTAATCGATGACATCACGGCTGGAGTCGTTGCAGCCATCCGATGAATGTTTTGAGGTAGACAGAACTCCATGACACTTATTGAACTGCATTATCATAGACAACTGTTGTTTGAATATATTCTGGTTTTTATCTGCTGGAAAATAATGCATAATTAATGGCGGCAGGTCGAGGTGCATCGCTCGCTGCCCGCGGGGCTTTTTATTTCATGGAGGCCAATCTGAATCTGCCTGATGTTGACATTTTAATGCTAATACTGTGAAGGTGCAGGAAGGCAATTTGTTTTTTTTGTTTTTTTTTGTTTTAATAGAGTTCGTACGGTGGAATAATTCTAGAGAGGAGCAATGGCAGAGGTAAAGGCTGTTTGATATTCAAGGGAATAAAAGTATTTGTGTGGCTAATATATTCTCTGATGGTGTGATGGTAAAACTCACCGTTCGCGTTACCCAGGTAGAAGTATCCATCCACCAATGAGGCTCCGTTATTGAAGTGGTGGGTCATGTGATCCAGCCAGTTGGCCTCCACGCCCTTGATGCCCTCGTCGCAGTTCTGCACCTGCAGCGGCACCTTGACGGTGTAGTACTTCACCAGTCCTGCCCGCACCGGTGGGTGGTTGAACAACGCCAGCAGCTCCACACCTGCAGGGAGCAATTTTAAAATTTTTAAAACATTTTCACTTCAAATCCAGCGTCTGTTTCTCGAATTTCAGCTGCTCTTCTTTTACAGTCAAGGCGTTAATGATAAAATTATACGCAGTAACTACAGTAATTCCCCCCCCTTTTCATTCTTTTTAAGTCATGGAGGACACTTTTTAAACTCAAACCAGTAAATTAATAATAATCAACTGAAAGTATTTCTCTGAAATACGCAAATAAGGACAGTAAACAAGATTCTTGGCCAATAAAAGCTGGCAGCGGTGTTCGCCGCAAATCAAACCGTGTTTTGCTTTCTTTTCCTTCCAATCATTTTGATTTGGTTTTTCTGGCACTACAGGTTATATATGTATGAAAAAAACTGGATCGCTAAAGTAGATGATTCATTGGTGTGGTTTTTTTTTTGTGGAAACATTCTGAATGCAAAGCAAGAAATAGCACCGACAAAAACAGAAATAAAAAAAGACGTGGAAATGAGTATCTGCAGATTGGGTACCATCAGAGCTCCGAAAGAAAAGGCGTTTATCTAAGATGTTATATTAACATTTTCCCCTGAAAAAGTCTTCCATTTTAATATTTATAAAAATTACAGATATTTGCTTTTACTTCTGCAGTCGAGATAAAGTTTCTAAGAACGCTGTGAAACAACTTCTGCAGCTGTTTCATATTCGTCTCTGACGTCTTGTAAACCTCCACGAGAGTCCTACAAATTGGCGTCCAGGCCGCTGTTGTGAAAGCGTTGACATCATTACCATACCGCCAACAAAAGTGGCACCTGGCAGGCGGGAAAAAAAAAAAAAAAAAAGGTCCGGGAATGAAAAGCCAATACAAGATGAGATCTGTGTTTATTTTCAGTCGCTTCTCCTTCAACAACAAACGTGAAGCGAATCAGAAGCTGTTTGACCGTCTCGGCGCTGGCAGCCATCCCCCGTTGTTCCTTTTTTAACGTTGTTTGGAATTCGTGTACCTCTGTTGATGCGGAACTTAAAAGGGCCCGTTTTCACTGTAACCAAGTTAATTCATAGGCTAACCTTGAATAATGCATTAAAAACTCTCCGGCTAGCTGTTGTTTACATCAGAAATATCCATAATGTGCTGCTTCTCAGGAGGGATATTTACCCGCCGTACCTGTGTCACCGCTCCGTTCTGATATAACGCTAAATCAAAGCGGAACGACTTTTATTGGATGTGATGTGAGTGGGTAAAATATTTGCTCTGCTTAGCTTTGAAAAACACACACACACACACACACACACACACACACACACACACACACACACACACACACACACACACACACACACACACACACACACACACACACACACACACACACACACACACACACACACACACAGGAAACATGAAATGTGAGCGGGGTTCAAATCAGAGGAAGCCTCTCAAACAGTCTGCTAGCGTTTCCCTTCTCTCCTACCAGTGCAAATGTTGGCCTGTCATTCTGCAAGTGAACCAGATGGATGAGCAGAATGTGCGGCCCTGTCACCCACACACTTAGACACGGGGTGGCGGGGGGTGGGGAGGGGGGAGCAGGGCTCAGTGGTCCAGCAGACACCCAGAAAGAATGAATCATTTATATCCATTTCTTGTCTGGCTCGTCTGACTGATGTGACAGCTGGCCACCAAATTCCATAAATCTCATCATTTGTCACTCGTGAGAAAAGTTGATTCTCAGCAGAATATTTACACCCCCTCCCCCCCACTTTCTTGTTACCAAGACAATATGGCGACCTTATCCGGGATCACACACGACGAGGACGAGGACGACGCTGGAACGCGTTTGGGTCTCCGTGGGTGAATGGATTTGGACGAGATAAAGCGATAAAACGGTTCGTGTGCACGAATCTGAGGCGTTCCATCGCTGCCGTCTGACCCGCCGATCCTCCGCGTGTCGGTCGGCCTCAGGCGGGTCATGAAAACCTTGTGTCTGACTGGTTTGCAGCCCTTTTTCCTGTCAGCGAGGAGTAATTGGATGAATTAAACTCTGTTCTGTAAAGATCCGTCCAAACGAAGGACAGAAAAACAACAAGAACCTCAGATACCGTTTAAATATTTGCATGCGCTGCGTGTTCATTAATTACTGATGACACCTTGAGCTTCTTGTTTGCTCCTTTTCTAAACTTTTTATCTCATCAGGAATTCTTTTTGGGTGTGTAAACATCTTTTCAGCAAAAGCTGTGTAAGAGGAGATATACCAGAGCATCGGAGGGATTAGGAGCTCCGCCTGAGGGCAACTTCAGCCGGCTGGAAGAGATAAGAAAAGACCATCTTCTGATATAAATGTGGAGGTGTGAAAACACCTCTCGGTGACGTCCACAACTGTGGGATGACAGCGAGTCAAAGAGGAGCTTCTTGTCTGACGCGTTTTAACGTTTTTAAAAAAAAACTCTGATAAAAAAACAGCAGCGATTTAAATAATCGGTGGAATCGATTCATTCAAGTTTTCATTTTGGGTATTATACACAGCAACGAGTCACAGCAACAATCACATGCTGTGACTCGTCTTAAAATTCATCTTACGAAACGGCAGCTGCGGGATCGGGAGCAGCGTGACTCACACGGCGGATCAGAACTCATGAAATGACATTAGAAATGACTTGATTACAGTGGAGGGTGATAAACGGGTTCTGTTCCCACGTTCCCTTCGACAGGCTTGAGACTCGGGGTGAAAATAACTTAGGAGTGGGAGAAAACTAGAGGAGTTCTAGAAGAACACGAGGTTTTGGAAAACTTGATCTTTGAGAAACTCTGTCAGTTGACGGTCACTGCAAACAACACCATGAATCATGACTGTGTGAAAGAATCAAATTAACTTCTCAGAGCAGTCGTCTGCTCTATGTATCTCCAGGAAGCAGCGGTAATAACGGTGCAGTCATTAGCTTTTTGAGATCTGAGATGTAATTGGTCCTCATAGATAATTTTATTAATGCTAAAGAGGATTATTATTGTCGTTTGTTGCTACAGGGCAGCAAACTCTAACTTGACGCCGTTAATAAGTGGCTATTTGGAGGTACTTCCTTGTGTCGCAGACACACAACCTCCTTTGAACCTAATGGAACAATTTCATTACATCAGCAGACGACCCCGAAGCCGTCCAGAATCCGGCCTTCGTGGCTAACCTGACTGATTGTCGCTGGCGGCCCAGCTAACGAGAAAACGAGCGCGTGAGTTTTGTTAGGAGGCTGAAGGCACGTCGCTTCAAAAGGTCAGCGTCTGCGACCCCCCTGACACGGGGGCGATCGCGTCGTTTGGTCAGTCCAAGTGGTGGAAAGACGAGAAGATGAGAATCTAGACTTTAGTTATCATCCGAGTTGGTTTCAGATAAATATAATCACGCTTTCGGTGCCCCCCCCCCATTTGTTCCCCATGGATAGTTTTTGCTCATTTGAATCAGTCGTATCCGCTGAATATTTACCACACATGGTTGTCTTATCCTGACATAACTGAGCAGCTGTCCCCACCATGTTACACTTTCGTTTTACCCCCCCCCCCCCCGAGTCGCTTCCATACAAACCATCCAAGTATTTAAGTCTCCCAACTTAAGGGCTCAGTTTCTCCCCAGAACTCCCTCCTCGGAGAAGGAGATCCTGTCTTGACCGTAAAGCTGCAGACTTTCTCCAGCTCTGCCAAACCCCCCCGCGCGGCGTTCACCTCGCTATCGGAGGATTAGCGCCGACAAGCCAGCAGTAGCCCAGACTTTTGGGCCTCCTTGGCAGACTGGGCATTAGCAAAGAGTGACATGAGAGTTTGGCAGGCTCTGCTAACACCCCAGCTGGCTGGTACACCGGCGCTGCTGGCGTTGCCACAGAGACTCTAGCAGGCGGGGGGATGAAGATGGGGATAGAGAGCTGTGAAGCTGAGGGAGGAAGAGGACGAGGCAGTGGGGGATTATCTCGCCGTGGGGACGCCCAGATGGAGCGGTGAGCCGTGGTCCGCTGTGAGACCACGTGTGTGTTATCGCACACGTATGAAGACAAAGACGCGGCGAACAAAAGAGCAAGAGCACTGATTACGTAACACCTAGTGGTGTTTTTTTAATTTATCCATTGTGCACATAATTACACACTAATGCTCCCGGTGTGCGCGGCTAATGCACAGTTTGCACATTTCTTTGACACGTATCACAAATAGGTTTTTGCGAATCAGGGAGGAGGGAGTGATGATGGTGGGCGCCTCCATCTGTCAAATCGAAAAGCTCTCGTAAAGCCTCAACTATAAACGCGAGTGCTAATTTCACCCGCGTCCCCACAGAGGAGCTGTGGCCACATTACGTCTCACTTTCCGGGGCAGATGAAAGTAAAAAATAATACATTTCACAGACGCCCCGCTTCGCAGGCTGAGAGCGAAGCGCATACGCGCCGCACCGCGGCTACGAGTCGGGTTTGCTTTTGTGAAACAGATAGAGAGGATTATTTCCCCGAGGCGGCACATTGTTGTGTAACAGCCAGGCTACGGCAGGAGTTGACACCTCCGCAGATGCCAAGTGTGTCGAGGAGGATCTGCGGCCCCACGCTGTGCTTTAGAGAAACAGCCAAAAAGGTACGGCTTCCAAAAGAACCGCAAAAGAAAAGACGTAAAGGCGAACAGACGCCGTGCAGATTAGAGGCTGCCTTTTTAGATTTCTATGGGAGAATATGAAATAGGAAGCTGGTTATCACCCCCCACTCCCCGACCCCCATGGCCTGTGGCAAGATGATGTAGTTGTCAACTGACGTTCATTCAATACCCCGATCAACGGTCCTGTCATCGCGTGAAGACATTTAATCGTCTTAATCATCATCTGACAGGTCTTTCTTTGTCGTCCGTGAAGACGCCTGTTTGGACCAATCAGGAATCGTCTGATGAGAATGAATAGAAGTCGACACACCTCCACCTGTGTCTGATCCCGTATCCCGTCCTCCTATCCCAGAGGTTCATTCATTTCTACTGCATTGAATACATATTTTATTTACTCAACACATTTCATGATGGATGGATTAGAGACAGTGGTGCGGAAAAGAAGACAGGAAGTGGAGCTGGAGGTGGAGGAAGTGAAGATGTTGAGGTTCTTTAGGAGTGACCAGGTTGGATCGGATCACAAATGAGTTCCTCAGAGGAACAAGGTGAGATGTTCTGGAGATAAAGTCAGAGAGACTCTGATGGTTTGGACGCGTCCAGAGGAGAGACGGTGAGGATGTTGGTGATGAGGATGGAGCTACCAGGAAGGAGGACAAGAGGAAGACCAAAGACAAGGTGGATGACGTAGTGAGGAAGACATGAGGGCAGCTGGTGTTAGAGAGGAGGAGGAAGAAGATAGGCCAACGAGACCCACAGGAAAAGGAGATTTCTGTTTATGACGGTTGCCATGGAGACCACTCACCGTTGCCTCTCCGTGGGCGGTACCTCGGCCTGTCCTTGGAGTCCGCGCCGCCGTCCTTGTTGTTGTTGTGGTACGACGAGTCGTCCTCCGTCAGCCCCTCGCTGTGGCCCGGACCCCCCTCAGATACTGGGGAGGCTGGAGGAGAAACCTGGTCAGGACCCCCCTCCATCCCCAAGTGGCTCCCAGCGTCGCCGGTCTGACCCGCCCTTCCGCCGGGCACTCCCTCCCCTGCCTCGCTAGCATCAGCTTTATCCACCGGCGCAGCGTGGTTCCTGGGGCTGGAGGGGTCGGAGGGGCTGCAGCTGCCCAGGGAGCCAAGCACAGAGCTGGGGCTGGAGTGCAGAGACAGGGAGGGGGTGTCCGGCTCTCTAATCCTGGTGCAGGGGGCCCCGTAGGGCTCCTGGACGAAGCCCACGAACATCACGCCCTGCTCTGCGGCGTCCTGGATCTGCTGTTGGAGGCAGAAACAAACAAAACCACCTCAGACGACTGTAAAATCATCACGTCTCAGTTTGGACTGCAGCTCAAAGAGCTCTCAAACTGGAATACAATTTCCACAATTACTTTGCCATCAATTATCTCGAAATGGAATTGTTTTTCCATTATTCTTTTCTGCATCTGTTGGGTTTTCGGTTCTCGTACCCCCCTCTGGTTCTCTCCATTCCCTCCCCAGCAGCAGCAGCACCTCCAATCACACAGCTGTTGATTAGATTGGAGGCTCGGGCCGCATCCCAAACCCTGCGCTTCATTTTTTTTTCTAACCCCTTCCTGCTTATTTTCATGGTGGTGTTTTATGTCAATGTTGGGATTCTCACGGAGCGAGATGGAATTGTTAACTGTCAGCGACTGTTAACGATGCCATTCTCCATTTCTGGCCCCCTCCTCTACCAATGAACCCCCCCCCCAAGCCAAGGTGGTGCCTGTCACTATCTGGAGCCACAGCGAGGGAAGAAAATAAAAATCAAATCAAATTTGCAGGTTATTCACTGTGAAATTAAATTGGAAAACAGTGGCATTGTTTCCCACCATATTGTTTAATATCAGTGAACGCTCTCCGGGCGCCGCCACATCATATTCCTCCTCCCCATATGTGGAAATGGAATTGCGGAGATAAAAGGGAGCAACTGTTGTATCTCATTTAATGGAAATGCAGACGGAGAGAGATGGATGGCTCTGACTGTTGATTTGAATAGAGGGCCGTAATGATCAAATTTATTTTTAGTACCATTATTATCGGCGCTATCAAATTAACAAATTCCTTGTTATCAAAGTAGAACCGTTCAATTTGATTTTTTTGATTTTTTTATTCTGAGGACGGGTCGGGAATATAATGAACGAGTAAAAGGGGAATAAATAAATTTAAAAAATAGTATGCTAGTTGATTAAATGCGCCGGTTCATATTTCAGGAGAGGGATCACATATGAATAACGAGCAGGACAGATCAGACACTGTGTTGCTGAAGTGATTAGTTGATTAATTCATTAGCTGATCAATAGAAAATGAATAATTCTGATAGTTAATCAGCATTTCCTTTTCTGGCTTCTAAAATATAATGATTTTCTGCTCTCTGTTTTTCTATTAAAAAGAATTTAACATTGGTGATTTTTGAAAGGTGACATTTACGTCTACATCCATGCTATCGGCTCTGGGAAGCTCTACTGTTATAAAACATGTTGCACTGAGCTACATGTTGACATGAGCATGCTAACACTCTCATGCTGAGGAAGCTAACATCGCTAGATCATGTTTATCACGACAAGGCCAGATGCTCTAGATGCTCTGGTTGGTCTAGATACCCTACTTGCTCTTGTTGCTCTAGTTGTAGATGCGCTGGTTGCTCTAGATAGCTGCTGTAGATACTGTGGTTTCTATTGCTTCTCTGGTTGCTCTAGATGCTCTAGATACACTGGTTTCTCCTACTTCTCGAGATGCTCTGGTTTGTCTATCTGTTCTGGATGCTTTGGTTGCTCCAGATACTCTGGTTGCTCTAGATACTGTGTTTTCTCTTGCGTCACTCGATACTCTGGGTGCTGTAGCTATTTTAGATGCTCTGGGTTCTGTAGATACTCTCTAGCTGCTCTAGACACTAACTGCTCTAGATGCTCTAGTTTCTCTGTTCTCAATGCTCTGGTTACTTTAGATACTCTAGTTGCTGTACATGCTCTGGTTAGTCTAGCTGCTCTAGATGTTCTGTTTAAGACAAGACCATTTCAAGCCATTTCCTCTCCTTAGCTGTGCCAAAATGGTAAATTCTACCAAAACGTCCAGCTTTATGGGACACCTGGGAATGTTTTTAATATTTGTCTGAATTTAAAACGCCAACAGCTCAAGCTGCCAACATCTAGACCTCAGTAATACAGATTATTTTTCTTTCAGTTCCCATAAAAGCACATGAGACACATCTGATCACTGGGTTAAGAGGAGGACAGAGTCAGCAGTTTGTAAAACTGATCAGACGTTTAGGAGCCTGTGATTGGCTGGGTCAGTCGTCCCGAGCTCAACAGCCGTCTACACACACATGTCCTTCTCCTCAGTCATCACCAAACACACCCTCCCAATCTGGGGCTCTATTAAAGCCCCCCAGCATCCACCTGGCAGCTCCCATTAAGGACTCTGGGAGTTTGCTCATCATTCCCCAGAATCTCTACACACACCTGTCTGCAGGGTGGGATGATGGCTACACACTCCAGCTACACCGCTGCTGTAATGAACAGTTCTAGACCACCGTGAGTCTGACCGGACAAAGAATTGTGTATTTAGGACAAACACATGACCAAAAGACAAGTCTAATATCACACATAGATCCCGATCTTCATCATCCTCGCTCCTCTTCAATGTTTGGGGGAAATGTCATGCAGATCTGTCTAGTAACGATCGTGTAATCTCGCTAACAAACAAACCCAACCAATCACGCCTTGTGTGACAGGAATTATCATTCTCCTCAGCTTCTTAATCTAAATGAACAGACGGGTCGCTCTGACTCAGGAGGAATCGTCTCAGGTCAAGAAAATGAGGTTCCGAGGTCAGAATGGAAACCTTTGCATCACATCATTTCCCTTCATTAACTGAAATGATGTCGAGCGTGAACTTGATGAAAAATCTGGAGGCAGCTTCCTCTATTCTGCCACCAGAATATCAACATCCTGCCGAGTGAAGAAGGGAAAAAAAAGAAAAGAAAACCATTTCAATTTTGAGTTGAGACCACATTTCCTATTTCCCCTGTAAGTTATTAAAGTGGCACCAGGAGGAGGTGTCTGAAGGTCAAGATGAAAACCCCAGAGAGAAAGATTGAGAGTGAGAGGAGAGATGACAGAAAGAGAGGCAGAAGGATCATAACAGATTGAAACAGTGAGGAAGAGAGAAGAAAGAAAGAAATGGGAATAAAAAACACCATCTGAGAGCGGGAGGCTGAGGGGAATGGACTCCACCGCTCATCCATGTCCACTTCCCTTTTAATAGATTTCTGGAATGGCTTCCTCCTCCTCCTCCTCCTATCCTGTAAGCGCTCAGTAGATTAAAACGATGGTGATGACCAACACTAATGAGGTCCTGCAGGACTGCGGCTGCATGACTAATCGAAGGGCAGAATATACGGAGAAGTTCAGGCGCAACAGTCGCTAAAATACAGATTAGGTAGTGGGGGGGGTGGGGGTGGCGGTGACGTGGAATGAAGAGCTCACGAGAGAGGAGGGATATTTCATCTGAAGGCTTTTCAAACAGGCGACATGTGAGATCAGGAGGATGTGCGTTCAGCTCTCTGGATCCTGTTAGCTGCTGTCATCCCTTCTATGGAACACATTGAAACCTTTAGATATTTGGTTTGCTAATTAACTCCAGCCTCCAGCCATTAAGGAAACACTTAGTTCAGAGTTTTACATAGACGGATCCAGACGCTGGGAAGAGCCGTAGAACAATAGGCCTTATCTTTTTTTAAAATGTCAAATATTTAACTCTCAGTCAAGCCAGGAATAAATATTTCCACCCTGAGAGGTCTGAGAGACGGATTTAGAAAGCTGCCGGAGAAAAATAAAAGCATAAATAAAAAGAATAAATGCTAGGATTTTACTCACGTGTTGCTCAGATAGTGCACTTAAGAGCTCTTTAGAGATACGTGAGCTCTGCTTTCATTTGGTGCCACTTTAAACACTTTTAATGATATCTCAGAGAAGAACATTGCTCCTTTTTATGAAGTCTAGGACTAACTTTGAAAATAAATGTAAAAAAAAAAAAAGGAAGCTTACTGCTAATATGATGCATAAGTGAAACGTCATTAGCCATCCTGCAGCGGGTAAATCAGGTCTGTGCTGCTTTCACTTTAATCACCGATGTGGAGGTCAGTAACTCAGGACCGGGTCGATGCAGGTCTGAATGAATTCAGTCTAATCAGGTCAGACGGGGTCTTGTAGGGCAGACAGAGTCTGTACAGATATGTTTATATAATATATACGACCCAAATGGATGTGAACACACCTGCCATCAGCTGGAGGTGCTTCATAATTCAAACCTGTTCTGAGGCGACTGAGAGCAAACTGTCAAATGCAGACAAAAATGATGTTGATGCTACTGCTTGTTAAACTGGGGTGCATCACCTTGTTATTTCCTCTATGGGAAAGGGGGGGTTGGGGGTGTCAGTGTGGCTGGACCTGGATTGAGGAAGCCGCCCTACCTTCTTGACGTAGCCCTGGATGAGCTCCGGCGTGGGCACCTGCTCCGCAGACAGACACTCCTCCAGCTTCAGCTTGTAGGGGGGGCTCGCCGGCTGGGTCCTTTCCACCCTGGGGAGGGGGGGGGGGGGGAGAGGCGAATGACATCCAGCATGGATGGACCAAACAGCCGCACCGTCACACATCGGAGCGTACGACATGCGAGGGCGACCACGCGTTCGCCGGCTGCTTAAAATAACAGTCGAACAATATCTACAAATTGGGAGACATTTGGAATCAGGCATCAAATGTATTCCACACAAATACCCCACTATCAACAAATTACCCCCACATCAAGAAGCTTTGTTAACGTTATTGTTGCCCCGCGGGAGGGCGGGGGAGAAATACATTAAAACACTTAAGAGAGACAAAGATGCAGCTGGATGAAAGAAAACACACGAGGAGGCAGAAAGCAAGAAATTCAATGCAAATCCTGCCCCCCCTGCCTTCACAACCCCCACCCCCCCCGCTGGGGCCATAATCAGTATTTTGAGCGGGGACAATCTATTTATATGGTGTTGTATTTTCCTATTCTGTCCTCTGGAGGAAATCCCAGAACAGACCCCGAGGACGCTAAAGCCCCAGCTTCCATCTCATCCTGTTGACAAGGGAGAAACGGCTGCACGCCCTCTCCCTGTGTGTGTGTGTGTGTGTGTGTGTGTGTGTGTGTGTGTGTGTGTGTGTGTGCGCGCGCGCTGCAAGAGCTTTGGTTTTACATGGACACATGATGTGGAACAGATGCATGCATGCTGATGTGTATTAAAGGCTGAGCTGTGTGTGTGTGTGTGTGTGTGTGTGTGTGTGTGTGTGTGTGTGTGTGTGTGTGTGTGTGTGTGTTGCTCTCTATCTACCCTCCCATTGGATGCAGACTGAGCCCATTATTGCATCAACCCTGACCGAAGGTTTTTTGCAGAACGACGACATGAAGGAACGGTTTGGAGGTAAATCATCCCAGAAATTGTTTACAGCTCATCTTTTTCTTTTCTGCAGAAATTAAACAAAGAAGATTTAATCCCTGGACAGAATTTGAGTGAGATCCCCCTCCCCACTTGTTACAGTCTTAATTCTAAGATAGGCTAAGCTAACAAGCTGCTGGTTTGATACAACAAATAAAGGAAATAAAAAAGAATTAAAAATATTACTTTTCAGATGAATTAAAAATCTACTCCCTGTGAAATAACAGAACTCTACACTCCCCATAATTAATGATTATTATCTGATTTAATGTCAGATAATGTGTTTTCATGGATCGGATAAATACAACAAAATAAAACGATGTGACCGGCAAAAAAAATCATTTTATTCTAAATAATAAAGGTGAATCCGGTTTGTATCAACTTTATTAGCAGCGTCCTCGTAACGTCACACCAACGTTTGTTTCTTGTTGGTTCTGCTAACTTGGGAGTTTCAGTTTAGTGCTAATGTATTGTGTGTTAGCGGCCGGAGAGGCCCCTTTAAGAAGGTAGTCATGTGACCGAGGCAAGCATCTCCACAAGAGTGACTCCTAGACAGATGTGGAGGAGAGAATCCACTCATTTAAAACTAAACATGCATGCGTGTGATTGATTGACAAACAAAAAAACTAGAGTGTGAGTTCTTAATTTCCCTTCGGGGATTATAACAGTGTATAAAATAAAAAAAAAGTTAAAATTATATATTTCAGAGTCAGATCAGAAATAAAGGAAGTTCTGGATTATTTCTGTGTGACCCGGAACCGTTTGAAGTTCGAGAAGATTAAAAATCTACACAAAGGAAAACTTTAACAGTCGTCAACATTTCAGAGCTTTACGTCTATTTAAAACCCCCCACATGTCAACACGACCGCTCCCGGTCCCTCAGTAAACAGAGTGTAATTGAAAACCTCACATCCACAGGATCGCGCCGCCGCGCCGCTAAAACAAATCCCAGAGAAAGCCATTAACAGGTAATACGCAATTAGTTGCCATGTGAACGCTCACTCCTGTGGGAGCGATTAGTCCAGAGCGAGACGTCCTGTGGCCAAACACAACGCTTAACCCATCTGTGGCCAGACAAGAGAGGGGGGGGGGGTATACTAACCCAGGTGGGGGGGTGTGGGAACGTTTGACACCCGTCTAACCACTGCAGACCTCAGAGGTTGACAAGCGGCGCCGCGCCCCGCATCACAAGTCACCGTTTCACACAGAGAAGAAGAAGATGGACTGGAGGTGAGACAGCTGCTATTTTTAACCAGCACCCCCCCACCCCCCGGATGGAGTGCACCTTTTGAATTGTTCTCAGGCGCTCTGATGCCAAAAGATAAATGTAAAGCGTTTGACAGCACGAAATGAAACCAGATTATAGCGTTCTCGATTTCTGATTGCAACTGGATCAGTTTAAATTTGATTGATTCTCCAAAAGGATTCCGAACATTATTCTTTCATTTCCAGCTGCTTCTTCAATAGCGCCTGCAGAGGGATTGCCAAAACGTGTTTTTGTAAGATTTTTAGCGCGAGGATTAACATTTACGACGTACAAAAAAAAGAAAGAAAATCCAATTAGTGGCTTCCACCAACCTACGCCGCACGGCGCGCTCCATCCTGGCGGTCTCTATCTCTACCTTCACCTGCGGTTCGTTCCCTGAAGACGCGCCTGGAGGTTGGCGGTTACATCCACGTTTTCTGACAGCGCCACCAGGTCTCTGCCAAGGCGCCTTTGATGTTGTGACAATGCAAAAAAAGCTCTCAGCTTGTTGTAATGAACGTTTCACAGAGAGGGTGAAGTTTGAGTCAGCCGACCCAGTTTCTGTTCCACTTTGTGCTGCGACAGCGATACGAGCACGGCGACAAACATCGGAAGACGCCACAGAAGACGTGTCGTCTATGATTTATTTCCAAGGGGTGGGGGTGGGGTTGTAAGTTTTGGGATGGATGACATAAGTTCCCCTCGGTGATGCTGTGAAGTACAGATGCTTGTGATTACAGCAACAGTTTTCTGTTGCTGTTTTTCTGTTGTGACAAAGACGGATTTTCAGGAGCGTTTCTCTGGCGATCTTTGAAGGCCAGTCGTACAACTTTGCAATGACAAAGTGATTTCACGAGCTGCAGGCGGTGTCACGTCAGGCTCTGTCTGACAAAATCACTCATGTTATCTCAGTTTGGGCTGGTTAAACCGATTTGTGGTGCAAAAAAGTTTGGAGACCACTAACCTAGAGACTTCAGCTTGAGCTAACTGCTAAACCCTACATGCTAACATAACAGAAAGTAGAAACTTGCTTTTGGATCGTCCCGTTTGCAATCGCCAAAGAGTGTCATCCTTTTCCCATTTTAGATGAACGCTCATATTTGCTTGGCAAAGTTTTTTGTGCAGGATGCCCTCTATATTTATCTGGAATGGCCTACAGTTGACGCAGGTTTCTGCCCCTGTAGGGCTGCAGATGCTGGGGGTTGAACCCGAGGCAGCATACATTCGAAGTAGGCGATCTACCACAGAGCTCCATCCCCGGCGATCTGATGTTTCATGAAGCCTTAGGTCCTCTCCCTTTATCACCCCCCCCTCATGTTTCAGCAGACCACAGTAGAACGGCAACATTCGTTCCACTGAATGAGACGGGCCTTGAATGTCATTACTTCCCAGCATGCTACCAATGCAAAGCACAAAGGGAAATTTTGATCTGATGGTGATGCAGAATGGAGGAGGATCAAAAAGATTCTCAGGAAATCCCTGAAGCCTGTACAAAATTGTATTCCTGTTCCGTAGAGAAGACATTAAAACTATTTCTATCAGTATGTAAAAACTTCAACCTGCTTTTTATAGGGAAAAGTCGGGGATCACAGAGGAAATCTGACTTCGTCTTCTGGGGACGTGACGGCGTCTATACAGAAATCCATGCGATCGTTTCCGTGACATTTAATTAAAAATCACAAATGTGAACCCCACCGCCGCATTGAAGGCAAACCAGGGGAGCGAGGGGCAGCTGTCCAATAGCGGCCCAGAGTAATGGGCCGACCAATCAACACTGACATCCATAAAACCACATTTTGTGTGGGTGAAATATAACTAGCATAGCCGTGAGGGGGCGGATGTCCAACGGCTACGTCATTCACACGCTCCGTCCCGTGAGGTCTGAATAACCTGGAACAGATGAAACCATGAAGTCCTGATTTAACCCGTCTGACTGCAGCCGACCGGAGCGACGCTGTTAGCATCTGCAGCGACATTTAGCATTCTGTTTAGCTACAACAGCAGAGCACAGCCTGCCGGTTTCACCTTGTTATTCTCCTCCCTCTATTCCACATGCACTCTGTTCCTCGCACTCCATCATCCTTTCAATCTCCTGCTTTCTCTGCCTGAGCACACGGGAGTTCCTTGCAATTACCAAATAATGATGAATGTATCCCATCAGGCATTGCCTGCCGAACTGTAACCCTCCATTCTGTCTCATTCCATTTGAACACAGGGAAATGTGACGGTTGACATTTAAAATATCACCCGTGGCGTCGGCCCGTGACAATTTGGCATCTGTGGTTTGAAGTTATCGCCCACTTTAACCGGTTGTGTCTCCGCGTTTGCAGATGACACGATGCTGTATGTTCACAAGCATTCCTGCAGCGTCACCCCCGTCTCTGCGAGGATTAGACTGTCGAGACTCAGGCGTGAGTCTTTCCAAAGACACATGGTGAACGCTAAATAAAGATGCCGCGCCACCGCTGCACGAGGTGCTACCTTGCCGTTCCCATTGTTTTCACAAAAAAGTGCTGCATGAATGGCTGCTCAATGTCACGTTCTCCATCACCACCACCACTCTTCTCCTTCTGATTCCTGACTGCCAAAAGGAGCCGGAAAGGAGAAGCTCCATTTTTTTTGGTTGGACTTTCATTTTTCCGTGGTGAAGACTCGGATTCCCCCCCGGGCTGGTGCTGATGCGAGCAGCTGTCCACGGTGACAGACGCTGGAGATAAAGCCCGGGCCCTGCTTTCGGCCACGGCCGTCACACGATGCCAGACTGCTTTGCCCTTTTTCGCTCTTTCTCTTTTATTTCTTATCCCGTTCTGCCTCCTCCTGTCTTCACACTTCAACTGTGATTTTCTCTCCCTCTTCTTCCCCTCACCGTGTCTTTTTCTTTTATTTCTCAAAAAGACGGATGCGGCGTGTTCAGCTTTACGCTTTTTTTAATATGAAATCGATCCTCCTGCTTTGCAGCAGTAGGGAGATTAGGCGTATCTGGAATTAAGTATGAATATCTGGGCATGTCAAAAGTGAACGGAGGTGTCACACAAAACAGCGAGGGAGGGGATTACTAATGGAGTTGGGGGTGCAGATAAAACTGTGACCTTCTGAAATATGGATGAATGCCTTTTCATCCCACCGTAGGGATGACAAAGTAACGAGAGTTTGTTCAGATATGGAGCATTCCATATCTGTTTTGCACAGACAATACTTCAGTGTGTGATTGGCAGCTCCAAGGCCTCAACTGTATAAAAATGAAAAAAATATCTGCTAGTTAGATTAAAAAAAAAAAAATCTGAGCGGTTATTCAGGATAAATGAACTGTCCTTGCATGTGTTTCAGTCAGAAACATCTGAGCTTAAAACCTCACGTGCGGCGTCAACGCCGAGCCGAAGCTGCAGCAGGAAGAAGTTCACGTCGGTTCAGCCGCAGACGCTCGGCCCAGTTGGGATTAATTCGGCAACTGTTGCGCTGGTTTTTTTCTCTCGTCTGAATTTACTTGGATTTACACCTTTGACTGGCTTCTTGGCTGCTGAGGCTCAGCGGTACCGCGGTATTAAGTCCCATCTGTCAAACCCCACTGATAAAACGAGGCTCACTTCGGCAGAACACCAGAAACTGGTGGCCATAGCTAATTAATTCAGGAGACTTACAATGTTGGATTAGAGGATGAGAAGGTAAAAAGTTTACTCTTTATATGTGCAAAAAAAAAAAAGGGTTTGATTGGG
Source organism: Antennarius striatus (assembly GCF_040054535.1). Lineage (NCBI taxonomy): Eukaryota > Metazoa > Chordata > Actinopteri > Lophiiformes > Antennariidae > Antennarius > Antennarius striatus. The sequence goes on along the minus strand of NC_090784.1, from coordinate 22,584,146 downwards.
AGGAAAAATCCAAAATACTGTTTTATACAATTTTGTTCTTGACTAAAGTGGAAAAGTTAGTAAAGTGGAGAAGAGAGAATGAAACCTGTGTTTTTCGAGAACACCTTGACTTTGCTTTTCTCCTGTAGACAGAACATTATTGCACTGTCACTCATAGTTAAGTGCTTTCACTTCAAAGGACACAAAAAGAAAAAAAAGACAGTGAGGGCAGACAAGAAGTTTCAGATGGTAAACTCTGCGTGTTAGCCGCAGAGGCCACAGACCATAAAATATATCTGGCTGAGCATCATGGGTCCTGACTTCAGGTCAGTCCTTCTCTGCTACGTGTTTTCTGTTTCGTTTGTCACTCACTTGTCTTCTTGTGTCACACCTCCTGCCCTTCCGATGTCTGCCCCCCTGTCTTGGCCTCACCTGTGCCTCGTTTTCCATCTTCAGTGCCTCAATGGATTTTGTCGCCTCTTGTTTTTTACTTGCGTACCTGTTTTCTAATTCTTAAGTATGGCTCTATTTTATTTTAGTCTAATTTCCTGCTTGGCTTCAGTCTCAACAGTATTTATTTATGATAACTCTTTACATACAATCATTATTAAAAAATTGTAATCCTGGTAAAACAAAAAGAAAAAAAGTTTGGCACCAATACAAATTTTTTTTTCTGGAAAAAATTTGACTGACAGTAAGTGAGGCATGTCGTGACACCTGGAGCTGCAAAATTACCCTTAATAATGATGAAACAGGAAGTTTGACAAAGCAAATTAAGTTGTCATGTTTGCTGTGATAAATTATCTCATGCGGCGGAGGTCGACTCTCAAACCAAAGGCTGTGGTTTCTTCTGAGGACAGGAGAGAAAACCCTGATAGCTCCGACAAAAAGGCGTGAACGAGGGAAGAGAAACGGGCGCTCCACGCATTTGGCACTGACTTCAACGGTTTTTCCCGAGGACACAATTTCTGCATTGCAAAATAGCAATTTAAATTATCGTCAGACCCAGAACAACACAAACCAATTAATTGGTTTGCTTCTAATTTATTTTTTTAATGCAATTTATTTACTGCTCGTATGTTTTATGTTTTTGTTGGAGGCTAACTTCACTCGTGTCCTGCAGTGAATCCTTTGCGTCGCGTACGACGAAGCGACGCTGCCACGAGGATAAACAAAGCTAGATCTTATCTCACATTCATCGTTTCACCAACTTCCCTCCAGCCGTCCTCCTTCTTTCCCCTGAATCAACCTGATCATCGATTCGTGAATGCTTACGAAAGTAACAACTCCTCCCTTCCTCTCCTTCGTATTCATTTTATAAGTGATCAGTTATCGGTTGCAGCAGAACCTTCAGGGAGTCGCTCTCGTCGGTGTTGGTTTTCTGTAGCTGTTGTGTCAGTGCTCAAGCTAATTGAGATGTCGCTACAGACTGGTGGCGGTGGTGTTGTGTTTGTCCTTGAGTGCTTTAAGCTGGGATGACTTTGTGGTGATGGATCATCCTGAGGAAAACGATTTTTAAAAAAAAAAGTACCCTTGAGTTTTAAAAATGGTTCTACCCTCACGTCACGATGAGTTTTCACTCTGTTGGGGGGGATAAACACTCCTCCAGTGATGAATTCCTGCACCTCCACAGGGATCTTATTGATCTTATTCAGTCTTGACTTTGAATGGGGACACTGCCAACTAGTGGCCTGGCATGCACATGACAGCGCTTTTACAGATCCATGTTTGAGAAGAGATGTGCGTCTTAGTGTTCTTTACATCTTCATCATTTTTGATTATTTTAAGTCATCAGGATATTTTCCATGCAGTTTTCACAGGAAATGGTTCTGAATGAGACGCATCAGCCTCCTGTCAGACCCAAATTGGTTTTTCCCCCCAAAGTCACCACAAAGTGACTCTTCTTTTCACCTCATAAAGAAATCTCCCTGTCCATCACTACATGGCCTTCAGCCACCTTTGGAGCTGCTCCCCTGGCAACCCCCCCACTAAACAGAACCCATGCCACCCCCACAGTTCCCAGGATGGAGAGGGGCTCGGGCGCAGGGCTGGAGGGCAGTTGTGGGGTGGAGGGGGTTGACTTTGGGCCGTGCAGCTGGTTTTTGGCCTGAGTGCAGCAGGAGCTGGAGACAGATGACGGAGGCGGAGGTGGTTGCTGACCGGCGTCCAGACGCAGCTGCCCACACGACAGCCTGCCGGGCCGTAAACAGATGTTGCGATGCTCTGGTTTTGATAACGAAGCACCACCACCACCACGAATACACCACCGGGCTCTGGTTATGGACACCTCTCTGCCGGATGTGTGCGATGTTATGAACCCGAACAGAACAAGTGATTGTAAACATTTTCATTCCACAAAGCCCAGAGCCGCTCTGCTGCACCATCCTGCACATAAAGATAAAGCCCAACCCGATCCCATCGAGTACTTTTCCGCGTAATGATGCTATTAAAGCTCATTAGTAATCAACATATTATCCTAAGTGACTGTAATGGCTGCGTTATTTCGTGAAAATAAGTCGTATTCTCAGGGGTGTCGCCGAGAAGTCTGAATTTCCTGAACGGACGGTTCCATCGGGCCCGGCCCCCCATCCGCCTCTTTAACCATCATAACTTTATTTCCCCTGATAACAACAAAGATTTTCCCTGTAAACGTGGTAAACAACACTCTTTCTTTACGTTTGTTCCTTACCCGTCGTTGAGCCGGACCAGGATGGCGCGGTACAGCTGGTGCTGAAGGCTGTTGGACTCGGGACCGCACGGGTGGACGAACGGGTGGACGGCCGCCAGAACAAACCCCTGCTGGTAAAGCTCCTGCAGCTGGCCGGGCAGCTCCCGCACCGACGAGAGGCGGAGCGTGGACGTCCCACCTGGAGGAAACAGGAAGAAGGACGCGTGAGAGGGCTTAGCCGCTAAGCGCTACCGGCACCGGGCACGTCGCGGATCAAACGGAGCGATGAAGAAAGCAGCTTCAGACTCATGAAAATGGACTTGTCTGTTTTTTTTTTTTATCTTGTGAGTCACTGCTCATGTAGGTAACGCTCAACGGGCCCCTGAACGCTCACCGTCGAGCCTCCGAAGTGGTCGCTTCGGCTTCGGATTCCTTTCAGGGAGAAGAACAGCAAATCGATTTCCTTCAGTATGAATTAATATCACCTGGCAACAGCCAAACCAACATTCACCGCTCGCCGTGTCTGCTTTACTTCTACCTGAACATCCCCGACCCCCTAACTCTGTCGTTTGCCATCTGCCGCCCCTGACCCACGGCGGTCTCGTCTTCCTGCACCGGCCGCAATCTGCTTCCTGTTAATGAGCGTAAGTCTTTTTCTTCTACATAAATAAGGCTCTTTTCCAGCAACGGTGACTTTGACAGGACGTAACACCCTTCATGCAGCTTTACAGAGCGGCGCTAAGAAATACCCGATCCAATCAGCTCCAGGACTCTTAAGCAAACCAACAAAAGGAATCCACATGAGAAATGTTTCCACCGCCTTCCTCGGTGTGTGAACTATTTCTGTCACACAAATGAAAATGCAAATGAGGGGGATGTAAATCTCCTTCCTCAGCAGTTAGCCTCTTTTTGATTTCATCTGTTTGTCTGATGCGTGTGCTGGTCTTTACTGCAGAAGGTCTCCTGCCAAACTTCACGCGTTTCTTAATGATAATAACGCCAAACGGCAAAAATGACGGAGGTGGAACCGAACTGGCAGACAAGTGAGAAAAATTGCTTTTGGGAAAAAAAAAAAAAGGGAAGAAGAAGAAGCTGATGATGATGATGATGATGATGATGGGGATTTGCAATTCAGATACCGGCGTAGAGTCATCCACCAGTTTGTTTTGGGCAATTAGCATCATGCTTTTCATTTCATCCCCTCAATCTGGGAGTTAATAAGAGTGGATCAAAATCCAATCAGAGCTGATTGCTTGGGCTCATAGCATCTCACCGTGTCACAGCGGCTCTGCGTAGCCTCACTCCGCTAACGATGCTAAGCAGTCCAGAGGACAGGCTTCAAAACACAACCAGCGAGTGGCCAGAGGCATCTGAAGGTGTTCAGTACACATAGTGGCCCCCAGTGGTCCCCAAACCCTGGCTACTGGACCGGTACTGGGGCGTATTTGAGACACGCCCCACACAATAAAGGGATTTGACACTGACAAACAGAGGAGACTATACCCCCCTCCATCATTTTCTTCTGCATAGCCCCCCTCCAGACCTCCCATCTCCCCCCCGGAGGGCAGCTGCGGCCGTCGGCCTCCGGTGACTACGGGGAGCGGCCAGCTGTGCTGCAGCTCGCCACACACAGCTTCTGTCAGGGAGCATCGGTCAATCGGGGGGGGGGGTTCAGGTTCAGAGATGGGAGCAATTAAATGAGACAAGAGTTGGGGGAGAGGGGGGTGATGGGAGGAAAGAAGAAAAAAGAACAGAGACGTCAATACAGAGAGATTTAGAGCTGCGCTGATGGAGACGCTTCTTGGCCCCCGGATGACGGCCGGGGTCCCAGAGGCTCGCCGACATTTACTGCAGGCCAGGCAGCCAAGGCACGTGGGAGGGGGCCGGGACAAAGAACTGGATGCAACACGCCAGACCACAGAGGGGGGGAGACGGGGGGGGGGGGGGGTCTGGTTGTCTGTGAGCTGTCAAAAGACGTGGGAAACGCCGCTGCGGCTAATTAGAGTCAACGAGGCGACACGGAAGAAAAGGTCCACATCCATGAGGAAAGTCACATACAGGAGTTCAACCAAAGGTCAGAGGGAGGGAGGGGGTCCTGTGGGGTGATGCGTGTGTATCTGGACTACACCAACAAGACTCCTTACAGTATAGCGTTTGGTACGGGTGGAAAAGGTGGAAAAGTCTCTCCGTGGAAACGCGAATACAGTCGTTCTGCGTAAACACCACCGCCGTTTCCGTCGCATCCGTTTCCCGTTTCCGTCCGGAATCAGAATTTACTCTTTAGCCATTTTTCTCAAGACACAACCGTAGGGCGGTTTGGACCTAAATCGGGTTGTTTCCTCCCTACAGACACCCAACGGCACGGCGTCGTTGTTCACATCGAGCTGCGCGGTCGGATTTCTGATCTGATTTGTGTCGTCGTAGAATCAGTAACCGATCACAGTTCCTCTGGAACGACATCATTATAATCCTCTTGTCGTGTTCCAATACACGCGTGACATTCCCGTGGCACGCTCTCAGCGGGGCCGCACGACAAAAAAAAGAAAGAAGAGGAAGGATTTCTGGAACAATTCTGCAAGTGTCAATCTGGAAAGAGCTCCTGTGATGGAGTCAGAGAACCGAGTCGGTTCAGGTCCCAGCTCTTCCTCCCAGGCACCGATCCAGAGGTTCATTGTGAGACTATGAAAGGAACAGAAGAGGAAGAAGAGAGGAAAAGAAATGGAATGCTGTCCCCTGAGGGAAAGTGAAGGCTTCGGCTAAAAATACTCCAAATTTCTCAATCACACTCCATCCTGCTGCGCCACAATGCAGGAGCTTTACCACTTAAAAGGCATGGAGGCATTGACACAAAGAAATAGGGAGCCATCAGGAAACTGCTGAAACGTATTTACCCCCCCACCCCACCCCACCCCTGGCCGCTCCACCTCCCTTCCTTTTCCCTCTCAATCCTCCACCCCTGTGCTCCGTTAGAAGTGGAATTAATCCATCTGTGATGTGTGATTCTGGGTTTTTTTTAAAATTCGTTTTGGTGCGAAACGAACACCCCCCCCCCCCCCAAGAGGGACACAATCTCATGTTGGTGTGATTCATAACGCAGCGGATATTAAGTCAAAAATAAAGCCGTCTTCCACCCCCCCTCAGTTGAGATGAGTAAATAAAGAATGGTTTCAATTAGGCGGTGGGAAGACAGCCGCCGGTGTCGTCTGAAATTGGCTTTAATTGCTGTGTGAGCTGCTAATAATCCCAACCAGAGGCCTTTAAATACACACGCTGTACATTTATTTATCAGAAAAAAATTATTTATCACGTCGTCCCCAGAGCAAAGCCTCGCCGGAGCGTTTTTGTAAGGATGTTTACTATGGCTATGTGCCCCGAAACGGCAACCGGAAACTGTTTGTTTGTGCAGATGAGAGCAAATTAGCTGCTCTAACTGCCATATGCAAGTGTCAGCGTCGATGTTTTATTATGGGAATATTCAGGCCCTAGCAGAAGTCTGCGCTTGATCAGACAAGGCAATCTGGGAAACTTTACATGGCAAACTGGCAGCCAATTACTTCATCGCCTCTCTGTGTTTACCCTGAAAGTAAATTCTCACGCACATCAACAGAGAAGAGCCCCAAACTCGCAGGAACTCAGGAACAAATCGCTTCGTGACAAATAATGAGAAAAAAAGAGGCTTCTGGCTGACAACCAACAAATTGGTTTTTCTGGAAAATTGTGTTCGCTCAGAGTCGTCAAACAGACGCCGCCATTAAACACAGAGGAGGAATAGTGTGTGTGTGTGTGGTCAGATTAAGTTTTATCATTTGAACATTACAGGTGTGTAAAAACACCAGCCCCACTTCAAATGAATGACGAGTTCTGGGTTTTTCATCCTCTTGATTCAGTGTTGATGCATTTTTTTTAGGCGTCTTTCCCCCCCCACTTACAACAAAGAATGTGTTTCTTTGTGGATTCGTTTATCAAATTAACACATTTCAAAACAGCTGTTCTGGAGATCACGTGACCTTCTTAAGATGCACGAGGATGTGCGAACGGCAGCGTTTGAGTCGACACCGACGTGACGTAGAGAATTGAACATTTACATAACCGTGGCAACGCGATCAAACTCCATCTGCTGGAGGAAGATCCTGAAGCACGGCAGAACGCTCCAGATGGAACCTGCAGTCGGATGGGCTTGGCGAGCCACCCCCGGTTTGAACCATCGGATGAAAAGCAGACGAAACGCCAGACGAGAAGCCGACGCGCTCATGAAAGGAACGAAGAGGCTCTTCATTTAAAACACGACAAAATAACACAAAGATCTCAGGAGGAGCCGAGTAACCTTGACAAGCTGTGAGGAACAAGACACGGGAGTGTGTGTGTGTGTGTGTGTGTGTGTGTGTGTGTGTGTGTGTGTGTGTGTACGAGCCCGTCTGGTTGTGTATTCAGACTGTAGGTGTAAACATGCAGCTTGAATATGCATACAGGAGCGAGTTCATCTGAGGAGCAGAATAAATATTAAACATGTGTTTCTATTTCTTTCTGACCGCGCTGACCTGCAGCACACGGCCACACATATGTAACTGACTCACGCGTTAGCGTTCAGCATCGCCCCGTTTGAATCGCGTCCAGACGTTACTGCATTCGTCTAGAGATCGGGAGCTAATGATGCAAACGAGGAATACCAATAACCTCCTGCTAGTACAGCAACGGCCTCTTCCTGTTTTGTATTTACATGTTGGTGCGCTCCTAAAAACCACGTCTGGAAACAATGAAAGAGCTTCTCCCTTAAGTGTTTTCAGGAATTGGAGAACTCCTTTATTTCAGACTGGAAGCAGCTCCAAATGGAATGGAGGAAAGACAAAGAGGTGGAGACCGGCCTAATACCCAGGATGTAGTCTGTTAGATTACCTGCCTTGGGGAGAATTCTGGGTAAACCCGTGATCACATATGACTTAGAAGGATGTAGACGGGACTGAAATGTGTCTCAGACCGCATCCGTATTGTGTCTGAGACTCCTTCTTGGAGGGTCAGTCGGTTTAAGACGCGGCGGGTAAAAAAAAGGCAGCAAGGAAACATTGAGGCTACCTGTTTGAATCCTTCAAAAGGCTTGAAAAGAGACAAAGTCAAAGTATTTTCCTCTTCTGATCAGGTACTTCCTTTCTATTGAATGAGAATGAGGCAGCCTGTCTGCTGGGTGAACTTTCTGTGGATAAATCTCGCTTTCCATGAATAATAAAAGCCAAAATATCCTGTTTCAGACACCGGCTCACGTCCCCTTTTAAACCCCTCTGCCATGTAAGCACCTTTGAGCTGCAGCCCGCCGCATTTCCATCACTCAATACACTTAAAAATAAATGAGTAAATATGAAATTAATAAGCTGTAAGATTGGAGCGCCGGGGCTCTGCACACAGCTCCATGCGCCGCCTCTGGGAGAAACGCTTCAACCCCCATTTGCATGGGGGAGAACATAGCCCGGTATATATTATCCCCTCGGTGCAGCCGATTTCCGATCCCGCTGTTCCTACCCATCTAAAGACTCATCCGCCGTCGCCGCCGCCTCACCTCGTCGTGATTGAAAAATTGTTTGTTTCCGCTTAAAGTGACGGCTCAATTAGCAGCTGACGTGCTCACACTGGTGTGTCATCATTTTCATTTTCATTCTAATCAAAAGAGGCTGATCATAAAACTGCAAGGACACCGTATATGGGAAGAAACCATTTCTGCTATGACACAGCAGGACTCCAATGTTTCCCACACAGAAATGAGAAGAGTTTATCAAATTTATCTCTCCAGTAGGACTTTGACGTACATCAGGATTTGTCTTCACACTTAAAATAGCTGTGGTTTGATACAATTGCGTCATTAAACACAGTTTTATTTGTTTAAATGGATCACAAGGCCTGTTACTGATTAACCATTTGCTTGTTATCCTAAAAAAAAAACCAACCTAGTAAAGAGTTTAATCTGACTGCAGTTCTTTAGTTCAGTGTCGTGTTTTAGCATTTCAGCATCTTCGAGCTCATCGTTTTGGTTTTTGACCAAGACTTTTTCATGTCTAGTTCAGCTTCACCATTGCTACACTAAAGAAAAAAACCTTGCTCCAGACCAAACAGGAGACACGGTAAGTCATTGAATATTTATCCTAACATAATAAAATATGCCAAAATATTGGAGTATGTGGACTCCAAAGCAGAACTAAGAGACAAAAACAGAGCTGAGAGGCCAAAGAAGAGCTAGAACAGAGTGAATAAGGTAAAGGTGACTAAAACAGAGCTAAAAGAGAATAAAACGGACCTAAAAGATCCCCAAACAGAGCTAAAGGATGCCAAAACAGAGTTAAATTAGACCAGAACAGAGTTAAAATAGACCAAAACAGCAGTAACAGATGCCAAAACTGAGCTGAAAGATTAAAACAAAGTTCAGACCAAAAGAAAGCTAAGAGACCAAAGCAGAGCTAAAAGAGACCAAAACAGTGCCAAACAACTAAAACAGAACTAAAACAGACTAATACAGAGCTAAAAGACACCAAAGTGGAGCTAAAAAAGACTGAGTTAAATGAGATGTCATATTTGGATTTGAATATTGTAAAGATACGGAGAGTAAAAATGGAAGCTTATAACGCTACACTGGGCCAAACTGTTTGCCAGAACCTAAAAGCGATCATGTCGGTGTTTGCTCTGTCTTCCCCAGGCACCGTGTGATTACATATTTCCACTTTAAGCTACTTACAGCAGCACAGATTGATTTTTTGGGCACTTAGGAGTTGGCCGTTAAAACAACATTGTCATATTAGCATGATAGAAAGTTGACAGGCCCAGAATACGTCTTGGAAGAGGTTTAAATGGAACACGGGTGTTTTTGTGCAGTCCTCCTGCCTCAGCTCCGTTTACAGTCTAGCCAACGCTTCACTGGGTCTTCAGGTCGCTGATGATGTCGTCTCAGCCGCGGGTGTTCTATAGGTTCTCCACGGTTCTCCAGCTAACTGCTATGGCTGGAATTGAGGTTGATGGGAGCAGTGAAGTGAGCTGTACCAAGCTAAAAAAAACCAAAACCCTCATATGTCATACCTTCTTTAGTGTTTCCTTTTGTTGTTTCGGTCACCTTTATATTTTTACGTATGTACATCCTAATACTCCAAAGACGAGAGCTGGAGATAGCACCAACACGAGGACACTCATTAAAACATCACACCAAAGGCCCACAAGCTGTCAAAAACAACATTCGGTGATGAATATTTATAATCCTGATCTCCTTGTAATTGCTTTATTTCCCAAAGCAGTTATTCTGCAACACCACAACCTATATATCACAGGAAAGGCTTGATAACAGCAATAAAATGTGAATCCACTGTAATTGCCCTTTGGAAGTGAAGGCACCACCCTACTCTCCTGTCGGTGAAGTAGTCATATCATTATTCAGTGTCCAATTAAAAATGGCCTTGGTCTCCTCAGGAGCCTCCCCTCCAGTGAGGACCACCTGCGGTAGCCTCGCTCGCTAGCAGCAGCCCGCCCTAAGTCATCAGCCTTCATACTGGCTCAAAATGGAAATGCCAGTCACTCCCCTGCCCTCCCCACTGCCATCTTTTGTATTTTTTTCCTCCCCTCTCCCCCGGCTCAGATTTCTCTCACCCCGATGCCACTGAAGGGGGAGTTCTCTGCTCGACGCCGCTGTGTTCCGTTTATTTTTCTGCCTCTGCACTCTGCAGGGAATCTGCGCTACTCGCTCTCAGTCTTGCTCTTACACTTCAATTTTCTGCTCCCCCCCAACCAACCCCTAAAACCTTTTCCGTCTGTTCACTAAACTATGTTGAGAGGAGTGAAATTCTCCTCTTAACCTCCTCCTCTGCCTCCACGTCGGAGTGTCTCTCTTATGTACTTTCCTCTCATCTCTTCCCCTTCGTGTGGAGACAGCACAGCCAGTCGTGACGACGGAAAAATGATTGTGACGCTGAAATAGAAGGAATCTTAGCGAGATAAGACCTTGAGCCGCTCATACGACGTTTAATATGAACTGAAACATCACTTAATGTACAGTTCTGTTGCTTTAAATCTTCTTGTTCATATAATCTAAATATCTCATGCCCTGAATCACCACATCTAGTTTTTTTTTTGCTCTTTTTTGCTTGTTAGCATGCTAATATCTGAAAAATAACATTGAAACGTGAGTATTTGGGGATTATTTTGGAACCAAAATTTCACTTTTATTCCAATTTCATAGCAGTTTATCCAAAATTGTTGACATGATTTCCTCTGGACTAAAATTGGTGACAGCTGCCAGAGTGGTTAGCATTCGAGGCCTAGCAATTGAAATTTTAAAACACAGCTCAAGGTGACTAAGGTCACGATAGTGAAAGAAATTATTAACTAGAAATGTGCCACACGTTGACACAAACATGTTTTTGGAAAAACTGATTTGGAAATTGAATAATTTTTTTATTTCAAACGCCAAATTATTACACTTCAAACATCGTTTTTGTTTCGGTCACTTCATAAAGGACTGCTCCTCAGCAGGTCTGCATATCCTGATCTCTCCCCCCATCCATAAATCTGTCGGAGGTCCAGGACGGCGTCATTAGCGGTGGAAGCTGGGTGAAGTCCTGGGGCAGAAGATCTGCACCTTAATTACCCCCCCTAATGACTCAGTGGATAAAGTGGCTCTGCTGCTGCCTCCATGTCTCATTTATTTAGTTCATTCCCTCTGACGTCCGCGTTTGATCGCCCATCTTCACACACTGATTTGCACATATATACTGTATATATTTAAATATACATGAGGTCACATGCTCCGATGCTCGTCGGGTTCATCAACACTAAACCAGTTAAATCCGGCACATGGTTTTGAAAATGACAGATCGCATTAGTCATTCTTTTTTCTGTCCGAAGCGACATGTTTAAACAATTACCTCAAGCACAATAGATTTTTATTCTTCTACCTCCTCTGTTATTTGGCAAACAAACAAAACTGTGCATCACAGCCAAAATATGGTAAGCAGCTGGACCGACGCAGCAGGATAAACCTCCATTCATCTGCACCCCCCCTTCTCTGTGATCACCTACGGGGGTTTAATGGAGCTGATTCACAATATAATTGTTCTCATGTGCTGCATTTGTAAGTTTGTGTTACGAGAGAAGCAAGAAATAATCATGTGATTGCAGGTAACAGATGCTACCTGTTACCGGGCAGACAAATGCCAGTGCTGCCGATAAGTCGTTTGTTGTTGGAGTTAGCGGTGGCAGTATATTATTGTGTCCTGACATTATCCCAGAGGCTGAACTCCTACTTTCATTTAAATTCAACAAACACAAAGCCAGTGAATGTGACTCCAGAGGTTTTGGACATTGTTTTGCCTAAACCCTGTTTTCCCTGTGCATCTTAAAACGCCACGGCAGCATCTTCAGACGCAGCCACTCAGCAGGCGGCTGGCAAATTGTGCTTTTGTTGGAGCAATCCTCTCCTTTTTTGTCCACAGGAAATGATGCCTTTAGGCTCATTCATGAATAATTTATTTATGCTGCATGCATGTGTTTTGAAAGCGAACAGATACGGAGTTAAAGCACCGGTACCTCTGGAAGACACCAGGGACGGCGTCACCATACCTCAAGAAGAAGGGACGTCTACGGACACCACGGCTAGTTGGTGGATGTATACAACATCAGTGAGACCGGATCTCGTTCTTTACCACGTGTTGGTGGATGGATACAACAGTGAGACCGGATCTCGTTCTTTACCGCGTGTTGGTGGATGGATACAACATCAGTGAGACCGGATCTCATTTTCATTGCTGGAGTAAAGACGTAGCTTGTGTGTTCTTGTGACTTTTGCGTTTCTTTTTATTCTTTATCACTGTTTATATAACTTATATAATTAATTATACACAGGTAGCGTCTGCAAGTCTAGTGGTTGATATAAATATGTTTTTTTTATATTAAATAAGAGGTTTGGGGCTTTTTTAGAAGACTGGGACAGATTAAAACGATTTTAAAATTTTACTTACAAGTTCAGTAATAGAACGGATTAAATTCGTATCTCCACGTTCTACTGGATGAGGGCGTTAGATGTATGCATCCTACTTTTGTGCACAGATGCCATACAATTAGTAATTTATTTATTATTTTGAAGATAAATATTAATCAGCCATTATAATTATTCAGATTCTAATTAATCCTTTACTGTCAATAGGGGGTCAGGTCTGAGAGAAGCAGCAGTCATCGACATCCTGGCATCGCTCTGACGCAGCACAGACTCCAACAGGACTGATTTGAATTTACCAGCATCTGTTTGACAGAAAATCCACACATCCTTTAGCCGAGCAGCTCGAGCCGACACGGCTCTACTCGTTCGCTCGGACAACAGCACTGTTTGGAAGTGAAACAGTCACATGATTTATTTTAATGAAGTCAAGGCGCTGGCACAGCAAAGTTCCTGACAGATGGCTCAGGCGAAAGAACAAAAAAACGCTGGGTGGTCAAGTTAGAACCCGCTTTTGACTTTTTGCTGTGACGCGACATTGTAAAAAAAAACGTTGCATTGAATAATCAAATGTGACGAGGGCTTGTCGTTTGGTTTTTTTGACTTGCAGTTTTTTTTACATCCCGGGAAGCGGTGATGTATTATTATTGTCATGTGTGTTCGTCCGTCCGTCTGTCCATCCACCAAATATCTTCACAACCATTGCAGACAAAAAGATGAAACAAAAAGCACATTACTCAGGCAGCAAGGGGGATGAAAATGAGATGATGACCTTGACCTCGAGAAAACTAGGTCAAGGTCAAACTTCAACTTTTGTACATTTTTTGCACTTAACTTCGGAACCGGATAAGATAGAAAGACAAAACCAAAGGGGTTATATTCAGGGAGGCAAGAGGATGAAAATTAGATCAAAAAACTAGGTCAAGGCCAAATTTTCACATTTATACCTTTTTAATGCCCAGAACAATATTGTAGGTTGTCCTGACTCTGTCTGCTACAGTATATCTCTACCAGTAGACAACTTGAAAAGACAAATACTTGATAGTACAATTCTGCGACCATTATGAAAGTAGGTCAGGGTAACATTTTTAATTCAGGGTTGTCGTGGGATGTTGCAGTCTCTGACTGCCTTGTTTTCAACCTGGAGCCGTAATGAGTCAAAAAAGCCTTCTTTAAACATCAAAAACCCCTGAGCATCATTTTGTGGTCTCATAACCCTTAATCATGAATCTATTAATCAGGCCTGAATTGATCCTCTTTCATTGTCTTACAGGTGGATGAAATTCCACCCACCCCACCAAACCTAGCCTTTTGGTTGGCTGTTAGTTCTAACAGGACGTTCATCACAAACACCTGCTTTTTCTCTCATTAACATTCATGTATTTTGTGGTTTAACCACCTCAGCTCACGTGTCTGAAGAAACAAGACACGCCGCATCCCAGCTAGCATGTTTTACACATTGGAGGGCGATGTGATATTACAGCAGACGAACTCTGGAGACTAGCGATGCTCTCTCCCTGTTCCTTCACACCTCCAGCGCCCCCCCCCCACCTCTCATTCTCACGGTAACACTCAGACCGATGGCTTCACACCTGTCCCGCCGCGCAGAACAGTCTGCTCCTGTTCGTTTGTCAGATGCTGCGAGCGGACGCCATGACACCCGCTGCGCTGACGACGCAGGACGGAACGGTTGCTAGGTTTCGGTTCGCAGAGCCATGAAGTGTTTTATTACACAGGTTCAACCACGAATGTTACTCGGGAAGCAATCGAAAATGAATCATGTTTTTGGAATACTACTGATTTGGGTTGACATCATCTTGGATTGACATTCTTGGGGGGGCCACAAAAGCATCCCCAGAATGAAAATGAAGGCTGGAGCTCAGGACCTTTTGTTTCCACTGGAGAAACACAAATCCAATCAAATTCTAAATCTGGATGCAGTGGGTTTTTTTGTGGGTTCTTTTTGGTTCTCATTTCCAGTTGTTGTGATATTTCCCCAATACACCCATGTTTAGTCCCTGATTTCAGCTGGCATGCTAGTCCTTCCTGTCTGAGGATATCTTTGCTTCAACACCTCCTAAATTAGCCTTTTGTTGCTTTTGTTGACTGAAAACGGGACATTTCCAGCGAATCGACGTTGATATGACAGATTTCAAATACATTGGAGTGGAAGCAAGCGATTTGTTGTTCGCTGATGGACGCAGCAGCTGAGAACATCTTCATTTGTTGTTCAGAGTTTGTTCTTCTTGTTCCCCAGCTGTGTAAAGAAATAAATATCTCCCCCCAGTGAAACCCTTTACAGCAGCAGAGCTTGTTTTTCTTCCAAAGAAATCATTCCTCTGCAATTTGTGATGTTGGCGATCGGAGCATCCACGCTGCCGTCTTGCCATTAGGGTAATGGGCACAAAAGCTTTAAAGTGGAAAAAAACAACAGGAAGAAAATGGTAATTGGAGAAATGGTGGAGCAACTGCCCCGAGGCGGAAATTTCAAAAAGCCAACTCTTAACCGGACACGTGAGGGGGAATCTGGACACGGGCAGTAAAGATGCCCTTGAGCAAGGCGCTTAGCAGGCGACTGTTTGGATGGAGATGCTGAATGGTCGTCGGTGTGACGCGGCGCCAGGCAGCTGGTGAGTGGTGTGTTTGAAACGCACTGCGGCTGCTTTTCTAGGCAAATAAAGACGGAAACAAATAGCCTGGATTGCCGGTTAAATGTTAATGCAATTGGTTTCTCTTTGTCTAGACAGAACATTTAAGGCTGGTTGAGCGAATGCCTAACTACACATGCCTCTCTCAATCTTTATCCGGAGCGCCAGTGGAAGCTTTTACCGGAGGAAAGTAAGCCGAATTCATCTGCTGATCCCTTTTGCTCAATGATCAGAACGCCGCATTTCCAGTGCACACGGCTAAACGAACGGGCGCCGGATGTCTTAATGGCAGAAAACTACCTATAATTCGTTCAGCCGGTAAAAAGGTTTATATATAGAAAGAAGGAAAAAAAAAAAGGTCTGGTTTATTCTCTCGCTCCCTTTCTTTTCACAAACTGCCTCCATCACCGGTCTCCACGCCGACAGGAGGCCCCCAGAGTGCGTTTTGTCCGCTCGACGCCACCTCCTCTGGCTGACAGCCCTCAGTTGCTTGGAGACGCCGCTTGAGAGACAAGCTGTGGTAAATGAGCAGGTTGTTGATCAGAGACAACGGCGGCGGCGCCGCGGCGTTTTCATCGCTGCAACACTCGCACCACTCCGACTTCCTGTTCTGCGTTGAGTACGAGTTGCGAGATTATTCCTGCACCCTGACATTAGGCTCCTGATGAAAATCACATTTAAATCGCTTTCGGGCTCAGACATTCCAGCTTGATTGGGGGGTATTTCTGCCATTAGCATTGCAAAGGAGTGCGGATTTGAATTTAAAATACGGGTTTCTGCGATGATTAAGTTCTCTGACAGGCTCAGTGTGTTTTAGTGGCACTGTGGGTCTGCCGTTAAACACTTTGTGCTGTTAATTGTGCTGCATAATTTCCTGTGAAGACTGCAAACAGGGCAAACAAACAGCGTCATAATTGTTACCTTTCAAGAGCGCCTGCAATGGAAAATAATCACTTAAGTCCATATTTATTCATATTTCTTTTTTTTTTAATATTCTTGAGACTTTTTTATTGCTGAACGCCACAGATGGTTATCTAAAGAGGGAGACGTTTTATTTTCGTTAGCAGGCTTTATTTTTGTCTAGCTTTAAAAAGTGTGGAAGATTTTTTACAGCTAGAATCTAGCAGATCAGACACGTCTTTCCTCGACCCTACTTTAAATTAATCATGCAGACAAAGAGCAGAAGATATCTTTACCAACCCGTCAGTCACCATCAGCTCACGAGGCTTTGAGAAGAGGAGCGCAGTCGGCCTCTTTATCACGTTTGTCAGCAGCTGAAAAGGTCAGTGACTGCATCTTTATTATTACTGAGGTCTAAATAATGTTTATATTTATATACTATATAATAAAGCATCATGTTTTATATGCAGGTTATAGGTTTTAAATGCCCAACCAGCACAGAAAGCAGTGAAAACAGCCGCAGTAGAAGTTAAACAGCACCAGAGTTAAGTAGTTGAGTACGACGTGTTGGTGTGCAGTGACATGATCAAGGTTGAAGTAAACACAGCTGACACACACACACACACACACACACACACACGCTTGTTTTGAAAGCCTCGGGTCCTTGACATTCATCCTGTTCGCATGTTGAGATGTCGGAGCGGTTCACGGCTCTTCATTTACTAGCGGAGCGCTGGCAGCAGACGCTGCTTGTCACATCAGACGCTCAAGCTAACGCGGGTGTGAAGAGAGGGTCAAAGGTCACGATTCACTCCTGGATGTGTTGTGATTTTTAGATGAAGGATCGTAGAAAACATCTGGGATGAAGGACGGACGTCTGGTTGTAGTCCGATCCCGTCTTCTAGCACGCGGACTGCAAAACCTGAAGCTGTAAGTTAGCAGCTAACACGCTAACAATGCTAACAAAATCACTGCATCCACACGTTCTTTTAAGATGGAATCCACGTGAATATCTTTGACTCTAACCTCCTCCTCTCATTGGTGGAGAAGTCAGACAAATAAACTGTGTACCAGTCAGTTAACACAAGACCATCAATCAATCCAAGAGTCAATACGCTCTATCAGCGTTACTGAACGTCAGGTGGAAACTCTCCTTAATCTCATGTGTAACACGTGTCTCCTTGATCGACGCCCGCTCTTTCACGCGTATGAGAGGAGAAGTCGGCCTAAAAATAACAGCGAGGTGTGAAACGCTTCCAGGCGTGAAAACTGCCGTCGACTGAAGGAGACTGCGGCTCCAGCGACGCCGTCTCTGCACGTCGGAGTCGTTAGAGGAGCGATCCGGGCCCGGAGTCTCTAATCACGCATCCCGAGAACCGGACTGACGTCATCGGCCTGTTTTACGACGAGTGTGACCACGAAATGCTGCATCTGTACCGTAAGACACGGTTTCACCCGACTGCAAGCAGAAATCTGTTCAGTTGACGCCACTTATAAACACAACTCCTGCTGCCTGTAGCAGCAAATAGACAAACAGACTGAAACACCCAACGTCTCACAGCCGTCAGAATGAAACAAAAAAAGTTTGAAACACGAGCTGATTAAATTCTGTCTCTTTAGCGTCACAGACGTCTGACTGATTGTAACCTTTGGGTGCTTTAGACATTTAAGATTTGTGTTTTACAGGAATTTGCAAATACGACAACATTTCCTGGTAAGTGTACCTGTTAATGTCAAACATCCATCACTCTGGAGGCAGATGACAACAACCAGGAATGGAGTCGTTCAGATATTTCAGTCTAGACTGTCTGACGGACCTTAGAGCAGCGCCGGGCAGCAAAAACAAGATTGAATTTTACTCGTACACACTGGAAAAACTGGATTTGTGTAATCCTGGATGGATGGATGGATGGATGGATGGATGGAGGGGCTGCACTGGGGGGGGTGTCCGTTGGGAACCAGAGAGTGAGCGTATGCTAATAGAACGCAGTGCTAATCCATCACCCAGTCACTTCAGAAGTAATTAAGCCAAATTATAGACGGCCCCCGCACTCGCACCTTAATCCCCCACCAGATGGGGCCCCCGCTGAGCAACAGGTGGCTTCGCGCCGAACCTCCATCCCAGCACTGTTATTTGAATCCTCGGAGTGAACGGAGAAACCCCAAAAAAGCCGAGCCCAGCGAACAGAACACGGAGTGGAGGTGTCTTCATGATGGGGGGGGGGGCGTACGTATGATATCAGCTCCATAATGAATCACCTGCTGCACTCGCCGACACCCGTCTTTGTCTTTTGTCTACAAATTAAAACAACACGCTGAAAGCGAGACGAGCCCAAGTGTCGGCTTCACAAAGGCTGCACCTGCCGTTGACTCCACGCTGCTCCGCTCACGCTGGTTAGCAGCGATTCTGTAGCTTGAAAAATTCAGTGAATTTAATTAGCAGCCCGTTGCAATTCACCTGCAAAAATGTCGATCAGACTGTGGTGACGGTCGACTCTCTGTGGCACCAAAACAACCTTCATGTGATTTTTTGAGAAACATTCAGAAACTGAGGTATTTTATGTTGACCAGAGAGTGACTCGTCCGTGTTGAGCCCGGCGGACGATGATTGCTTTTCCCTTGTCTCTCTTCAATGACCGCAAATTTGTCACACCCACAAAACACGTTGTGCATGCGAGAGCAATCAGACGTCAACCTGCAGGCAAATTGACCCCAACCAGAAGCTGAGATTGGAACGCTACTGCTTGATGTTGCAGGTTTAAAGCCTCGCCGCTCCCATTCGGCAATTGTGAGTCCACGATTACGAGACTGAAATCACATCAAGGGTCTGGAGGGCCGCCGTGTAGGGATTTAGGCAACATCGACACGTTTCGCTCATCATCAAAGTCTCAGCTCTGTCAAAACAGTAGAACCTAGTATCCATCCACCTAGTTGGCGGATGGATACAACATCAGTGAGACCGGATCTCGTTCTTTACCAAGTGTTGGCGGATGGATACGACATCAGTGTGATTTTTGCGTTACTTTTCATTCTTTATCATTGTTTACATGACTTATGTATAATTAATTACACACAGGTAAAGTCTGCATGTTATTGGTTGATAAATTTAAGTTTGGGGCTTTTTTACAAGGCTGACACGGATTAAAATGATTTTAGTTATTTTAAATCTCCAGGTTCTACTTTACTCTGTGTCTCTTCCAGATGTTGCTGTTAACTCTGCCAGGCTTACTAGAGAGCTAATATCTGGGTGTGTGTGTGGGGGGGGTACTTTGGGGGGCGTTGCAGTGGAAAGAGATGCACTCTTTCTGCCAATTCAAACTAATAAGCGAAAAACTATCGGCACGCTTCTGAGAAACTGCATGACTCGTGGTTGTGGACGCCTCAGCCAGAGATGATTAACGGGAGTCTGGACAGATTTGGCAGAAACAGAAAGACAACCACAACTGTCAGTAAGAGACGCATTTAGACTTCTAAACGGCTGATTTGTGACGGACGTCAGCACAGATACAACTCAGTCACATCAACTGACGAAGGCAAAGACGACTTCTAAAATCTCCGATCAATAAAAGAATCATTTACTGATTGCATTCGTTCTCCTGCATTCAAGTGCGAGTGCAGTAAATCTTATTGGAGTACCTCTATCTTATCGCCATCGCTCATCTGTTAGAAACACATTTTCATTAAGACATTCGCTGAATAATTACTCCATTTCTAATCAGATGATTAATGGCTGCTGGTGACTAACAGTGTCATAAATCACTGCTGTCATTCATCGCTGTTGTATTTTTGAAAGATTTTTGTTTTTTTTTAGTAATTGCTAAATTTCAGGTTGAGACATGATTTCTTTAAATTGATATCTCGGCATTTTATGAAAAAACACTTCCTCTCCTCCTCGGGTGTAAATTTGCTCGGAGGGGACATTGACTTTTACAGGAGGAGAAATGTGGAACTTTGAACGGCGGGAAAGGCAACCTGAGAATTTCATTATCGAGCAGACAAATCATAGTTATTCACCGCGTTCACATCCCCGCTGCGGGAAGAAAACTCATAACTCTTTTTTTTTCCTCCCCCCTCTTACTTCAGCTGAGCGATCACATGGTTCCAATATGAGCTGAGAAAATTGTCTCCAACTCATAACATCTTTCGCCTGCCATGGAGAAATGCCGAGTTCGCATCTTGGCGAAGTTGAAATCAAACTATTTTTGGGGGTCACCGAACGGCGGCGACATCTGGGCTCATCTGAGATTGTTTTGCATTTCCAGCGTCGTCTGTTCGCCGACATCAGAGGTCTGCTCTCGAAAAAACCCCAACATATTTTGCTTTGATAACAGGCGACCGCCCCATTCTGCAGGAAGTGAGGTCGAGGCTGAGGTCACTTCCTGTAAATTCTGCCTGTGTGGCCTCACTGAAACGTCTAACAATAGCCGCGACCAAAGATCCTCTTTTTCTCTCCGCACGTATAAATACGATTGTT
Organism: Antennarius striatus; assembly: GCF_040054535.1. Classification (NCBI taxonomy): domain Eukaryota; kingdom Metazoa; phylum Chordata; class Actinopteri; order Lophiiformes; family Antennariidae; genus Antennarius; species Antennarius striatus. The sequence continues at coordinate 22,563,522 of NC_090784.1, read as the reverse complement.
CCTCTTCGGGGCGGCGCTATCAGGGCCCCCGGCTGGAGGCCAGGCGGAGGTGTTTGGTTAAACTTAGATTGTTTGTTCCTCTGCTGCGGAGGCTCCTGATTGCATTTCAACACAATCAATACTGGCATATTGGATCTGAGTGAGATGGCAATAAAAGCCAATAAAGCTGTGAGAGGACGTCGGAGCGTTTCTGTCTGTCAGGAGGGGGAGAAGATCAGCAGACGCCATGTCGGAGTGGGCGATAAAAAGGCAAACACAGCGGTGTGTAAACACAACTAAACGGTAGGCAAACCAACACGGGTCCAAACACGGAGGTTCTGACACGAACGAAAACACACGCCATGTGTGCACACACGGCTCAGATACCACGCAGCATCTGAGTTTCTGTCTTCCTCCCCTCATTTCCTCTCTTTTCAACACTCGTACGAACTCAGTCATCTAATGACACACAGGTCCCCCGCCCACAATCAGCATCTGCATCTCCAGAATAACCCCCCCAGCCTCAGGTTGTGTGACTTTCCTGAAGAACTGGGAGGAGGATGACGAGGAATTGCAGAACATCCACATTAAATCCACCTTAAGATTTAAATATTAAAAAGCGTCTGGATTTTTGTCTCCACGTCTGACGCGACCTCGTCCTGCAGAGGCCTGAGCCGAATAACCAGAGTATTCCTCCACGCTAGGAGTTAGCTCCACCACACACACACACACACACACACACACACACACACACACACACACACACACACACACACACACACCAATGGCAAACTAGAAATTGAGTTAAGCTAACCGGAGTTGCAAAGGTTTGAGACACAGGAAAGAGTCTTGATTTAAATCTGAAGCACGACAAGGGAAGCTAATCTGAAACATACCGCTGAGCGAGAGAGAAAGGAGGAAGGAAGTGAGCCGTTTCCTGTTACTGCTGAACTTTGTCAGCACTTCAGACTATTTGAAGTTTGACGAATGGAACCTGGGACAGTTTCGCCTGACACGCTGCTCTGAAGTCGTCGCGAACGACGGCTCGGCGTTTTGCTGCCTGAGAGGCTGGAAACACGAGTAGCATGCACTTAGCATGGCGCTAACGACGGATGGAGCCCGGCGGTGACACCGGCTTACGCCGACTTATTATTGATTGGTTCTGAATGTTCCAATACACCACCAGGACTCTGCTGTTTTATGTCCTCTCAGTCAGAAACACGTTTCTTGCTTCAGCATCAAATTTACAATCGTGTTTTGATTCAGGCGGCGCAGGAACGTAATGGAAAAGTAATGTAAAACCCAGATGACCGTGGATCCAGTCTTCAATGTCATTCTCCCCTCCAATAACCACGGTTTGATTCCACCTCTCCGGCTGAGAAGCCGGGGGATAAATCCCAGCTGCCCCCCCCATCCAAGGACTAATCTCCCCTCGGAAAGCGACTCCGGGCGGCGCTGACCTCTCCGGCAGCTGGGGCTCCTATCTGAGTCGGATGAAGGGTGGGGTGTGGGTGGGGGGTTCCTTCATGTCACTCACCTGCCACCACAGCCAGCGCTCATATTAACATGGGTGGGGGGGTGGGGGGCTCGGGGCTCCGGAGGTTTTGCATATAAATGATGTGTCTAGTTCCTGAGATGAAATCAAACAGTTTGTCTGTGTGTGTGTGTGTGTGTGTGTGTGTGTGTGTGTGTGTGTGTGTGTGTGTGTGTGTGTGTGTGTGTGTAGGCCTCACACGTCTGCGCAGGAGCTGCGATGTCAAGGATGCCGTCTTTATATTTCCCGCTTCGCCTGCAGAGACGCGATGTACTCGACGCGTTTCCAACTTTTTTTTTTTTTCATTCCTCCTGACAATCGGTACATTTAAAAAAAAATAAAAAAAAGAAAGATCACGCGGGGGGGGGGGGGCAGACTCGTGTCACATCTCCCTGATTGTGCTGCTGCTGGTGTTGTGCGGCGTAATGGCTTCTTTTTCACCATCTAATGTGGCGAGGTCGTTTTCTTGGCTCCCTGTGTGTGTGTGGGGGGGGGGGGTCACGATCTCGATACCAAACAGACTCTGGGTTGTTGTTCTCCTGCAGCTCCTTCAGTGGTGATTGAATGGTGGCCGATTGACCGCCAAGTCGAACGCACACGATGAAAACGACCCGTCGGTGAGTTTAACGCTGGTATTTAGTGCAGGAGGAGGTTGTATTACGATTTGCTCCTGCTTTCATCACTGCATCTGCTCTGAAAGGTGTTATTTTGGTACATTTGGTGGCGGGTAACTAGCCCGCAGGGCCATTATGGTGGCAATTGCAACAAAAGCTATGATCTAACAGTGTTGCAAGAAATTATTACTAACATTACTCACAGCGCGGTCGTCATAGAGATGTGAGCATGATGAGGTCTTATTTCCTAAGACGAGAGACGTGAAGCAAAAAAAAAAAAAAAAAAAGACTTAAAAGCCTTCGTTTTTGTCGCCACTTAAAAGCGCTGCTGTTTCTGCTGCATTTGCAACATGAATTCTATTTAAAAAGGTTTTCTCTTATCATGCAAATAAGACAGTTACACCGATCGCGCTTCTTGAATTAGATGTTAACAAAAAAAAACACGAAAAAAACAACAACAACAACAGCTTCTTCTTCTGTTTTTGTTTTTTTGCTCTTGTCAGAGCGATCGGATCTGATGAAGCTTTCTGGTTTACAAGATCAAACCAAGACGGACCATTACTACATTAAAAAAAAGTGATTAATTAATCATGTTACATCCTTGACAACATGATAAAATATGACATATTTTTAGAACAGGCCTCAATGTGAAGAGTCCCTTTGTTTTCATCGAGACGTGACAAAAATATCTGAGTGACAAACGAGCCGCTAACAAGGCCTGAATCGAGAATCTAAAATAAAGAACGTGCCTCCGAGTTCGTCTGCAATCAAAACACAAGCGGTGTGATGACGATGAAGATGATGATGAGGAGGAGGATAATGGCTCATTCAATCTCCCTTTAGTTGCCTTAAAAAAAAAAAGAAAGAATCCCTGGCAGCTCAGGCAGATATTTCTTGGAATGTTTGGTTGTTCTTGATGACGTGCTAATGAGTAGCATGAAGCTACGACTGGGAGAAAGACTTGTAGACATAGCTGGTTAGCATTAGCCAGCGGTCTTACCAGATCAAATGCGACCACATAAGCAAAATGAAAAGAAACTATTTCAGTCACGGCTCCTCTTCCTGTATTTACTTGATGTTACGCTGTTTGAGGATAGGAAATGTGGCATGGCTATGAAAAAAAAATCGACGATTCTGGAGGAGCTGGAGCAAAAACAGCGAAGGCCACGTTTTGTTCGACAGGTTGTGGAAGGAGCAGAGGATCGTAAACGTAGCTACGGGTCGAGGTTGTGCATGACTTCAAACGTGATGAACGCAAACGTGAACGGTAGGTAAGTTTCCATCTGGAAGAGGCTCCGGTTCTGAACCTGGGGGGGGGCACGTTTTGAACCGACTGTAAGAGATTTCGCGCGGAGAGACGACAGAAGCAGGTGTGGAGGGAGTTCCAGTAATGTATCTGAGAGAAAATCAAAGCCTGAATTAAAAGCTTGAGATCCATTCGAGACAGGAAGTGTCTGATCTTTCTATTTTCTTAAGCCGAGGGAAACGGGAGGAGACGAGATTACCGACATAAAACGCTCCGACGTGAAGCTGAGCTTCTTGGCAGCGGAGCGACGTCTGCGCGGCCCCCAGCTCACCGCAGACTGCTCTCATATTCACCATCTTTGACTGCGCGTTAAATATTTCACAGGTTTCTTGTCAGACGGGAATCATTACCTGCGCTCACACACCTGGTACAGAGTAATTACTGGAACACGCTAACCTTTCAACCCGCAAACCTGATGATGCGGTGAAACGGTTCGGCCGCTGGGACGGCTTTCACAAACTTAATGTGCTCCTACGGGACAAGTGTGTGTACACACACACACACACACACACACACACACACACACACACACACACACACACACACACACACACACACACACACACACACACACACACACACACACACACACACACACACTTTAGCAGATGAGCAACAGCGGAGCGGAGCCGGATCTTCCCTGACAGTGACAGAGAGACAAACCAAGAGGAAAGTGATTACAGTAAGTACCCCCCCCCCCCCTCCCGGCCCCCCCATTAGACAATACTTGACGATAATAACATGGCCCCCAGCCAAAGACACGCACAGTTAGACAAGAAAGGAGGCACCAGCCCCCCCCACCCGCCTCCTGGCTCCGCCTTGATGCCCGAGGTGGGCCCCGCCCATCCCCCCCCCCCCCCCCCAGGACTCCCAGCGTCCTTGGCTCCTTCATCCATCCAGTCCAGTCAGCCTGACAAACTAATGGAGAATAATCAGCTGTCAGGGCGAGCCCACCCCACACTACATCTCTCAGTCCCCCCACCCCCATCATCTCAGCTATAACTGTCATGACCAGAAATAACAGAGCGGCGTCTATATATGGCATCCTGACCCCGCCCCACACAGAAGCGTCTCACTGCACATTAACGGACCCAGATGACCCCCATCACATGATTACCCTCATCCAATCACAACGCTCCACCTGGACTCAGCACTGGTGTCATTTTAAAGGTTTGATTGTGATCAGTCCAACACTTCTGATCACTTTTACGCCGTAAACAAGTGAACGTTTCACTACTCTGAAATAATTACCTTTATCGATTAACTTTATTCTGGTTTCTGTTCTGTGCAGAAACTAAAATGTTCTAAGCCTGAACTGGAAGCAGAAAAACAAAACCAGTCCATCCAGTACGTCAGCGGACGGGTCGGATTCCCTCGTCAGATTAACAACGATGTGTGTGTGTGTGTGTGTGTGTGTGTGTGTGTTCACACCGATAAAGATTGAGGAGTCGATGTAAACACCTCAGAAACGTCTGGATGTGCTGCAGTTTCACCTCCACAGAGGATGTGATTTATTTTCTATCACGGCTATTTGGATGTTTATCTGTTGGCTGATTGGTTGGTTTTGTTGGCTTGTAAACAGGATTACATAAAAACGACAGGACAGGAAAAAAAACAACGACAGAAAAAGGCAGAGCAGGAATATATCGTCTCCATCGTCACCAGCAGCTCCCGTCACGGATCAAACGAATGAACGTCGTACAAGTATAGATAAAGATGGTTTAATTCAAGTCCTTCAAGTTGATTTTTACCAGGATATTGAACCCAAACTCAGATTAGTAACCAGATTTAACCCAATGTATCAAAAAAAACCCCCAAACACACAAGTTAAAACTGACCTCAGTATTAAAGTTTACCATCACGCAAACACACATCAGTATGTCTACAAACACACGGAACTGTTCCCCTGAGAGCGTTACATGCTGTAGGTCTCAGGAAGCAGGATTAACTCCCGTCCCATAAACACCACAGGCTGAGGGGAGATGTGTGTGTGTGTGTGTGTGTGTGTGTGTGTGTGTGTGTGTGTGTGTGTGTGTGTGTGTGTGTGTGCGTGTGTGTGTGTATATGGATCCTATCTTTGTAAGGGGAACTGATTCATTTCCATATTTTTATGCCGAGCCCAGCGAATCTGTCGGGCCGTCAGCGACGCGGGGTCACCAGTGAGGGTCAGAGCGTATCTCACAACTCAAACGCACCAAAACTAACTTCAACTTACTTCTGTGAGGATAAAACCTGTGACCTTGACCAAAAAGGAAAAAAAATCTTTTTCCCAGCAGGCCGCCCTTTACTTTGTTTGCACTCTGTGCCATACATAATTAATGACCACCAGCAGGATGTTTGGCGTAGACTGGGCTGGAAAATTCTATATTATTAGCGCCATGTGAAAGCATGAGTGACTAATTGTCAGAAAAGAAATTACAACAGTGGCTGCTACACAGGGAGCAGGCGCTAATTAACACTCCATCATTATAAGAAAATCCTGATTAAAATTACAGCCTGTGCTGTTATTCTGCTACGCCAGCGAGCCGCGTTTGGATCTCGACGTTTTCTGACGTGGATTTTCAGACCCCTGTTATTCAGGTGTATGATGTATAGAAATGTAAGGGCATTATGGGATGCATTTTGAACTGCAGCTGTAGTATGGGTAATAATTTAGATTTTATTACCAAAAAGCCCCAAATCCACTATAATTTTATTATTGTTGCTTTGCAAAGTTTTCAGGATTTCTGTACTAAATTTGTTTGCGGTATTTAAATCAGCCTCTTATTAAAATGAAAAGGATGTTGGAGATTATTTACTGCAAATAAATGACAATTCTGAAGACATTCAGAATTGCAAACGAGTTCTTACCGTCTTTGCCGATGAGGAAGTCCAGGTAGCGGTAGGTGTAGGCCACGCCCACCTTGGTCTCCACCTGCGGTCTCTTTAAGGTGGAGTAGATCTTTCCTGGACTGCTCTCATCCGACGTGGGCTTCATCTTACGTAGCCCGCAGCCCATGGCGACTGTTTGTGTGTTCAGGAACCCTGAAACCCAGACGGACCAGAATCAGACGGAGTCGGGTGTGTCGGGTGAACGACGGATGGAGCGAGGGCTAGCAAGGTCGATATGCATCGGATGAAAGGAAGAGAATATTAGATAAAGTTCATTCATCATTCATCTTCCAACCCGCTTAATCCGCTAACGCAGGTCGCGGGGTAGCCAGTGCCTATCCTGGCAGTCTCAGGGCGTGAGGCGGGGGACACTCCGGGCACGACGCCAGTGTACCGCGGAGCCACATAGAAACAAACAATCATTCACACACACACTCACACCTATGGTCAATTTGGGACCGGCCAATCAACCTGAAGCGCATGCTTTTGGAGGTGGGAAGAAGCTGGAGAACCCAGAGAGAACCCACGCAGACACGGGGAGAGCATGCGAACTCCGCACAGAGCGGGACTCGAACCCGGGTCCGCCGTGTTGTGAGGCAGCAGCGCTAACCACTGCGCCACCGTGCCGCCCTATTAGATAAAGTTGTTCACCGAAAAATAAAAGGACTTCTGTCTCTGATTTGAACTTGGAGTGAAGTGTTTCTCTTTTTTCCTGAGGTAAATGATAACAGTATTAACGCCATTAATCGATTCCAGGAGACGCAGCTTAAGTCGAAAAACGACACAAGTTGAATGAACTCGTCTCCAGGCTAAACTGAAGATAACCATTCCCAGTTCTGTACTGAACTTTATTCATGAATGCATTTTAATACTATTTGGTTAATATGAAACTATTCTAAACTTAAAATTATTTCTTAATGTAGTACAGCTGTAGTCTTCAGCTGATTCTTCCTCATTTGGGTCACGGGGGTTGCCATGGGCTTATATGTTTTTATTCTGATTTATTGTACAGTAACATGATATTATGTGCTTTTAATGGTTTACTAGTGACTTAATGATTCTAATATTAGTGGTGGAGAAACAAAGTGGAATAAAATGCCATAAACCTTATGTTTATTTTTCCATGTACTTTTCCATCGATGTAAATCAAGAACGACGTAAATGGAAACGACGCGAGCCGAGGCTCACCTGCTCATGTGCTTGGACACCCCCCATCCCTGAGAGATCTGAAGAGGAAAACTAATAAAGAAAAACATGCCGGGTTAAGTGTGTAAATAAATAAATAAAGATGATTAAATGAGCTTCATTTTTCATGCCCCCCCCCCCCGTTCCCAAGGAGACTGAATTAAGAGACCAGTGTGGAGGAAGAAGAGGGCTCACAAAGCCGACCTCAATCCGGTCGGCCGCATCCTGTTGGGTGGCGGTGATTAAACCCTAGGATGGATGGATGGATGGATGGATGGACGGATGCATGGGGGGGTGGCACCCTCACCTCCCCCTTGCACCCTGGCTGATGAGGATCCCTCTCTATTATCCCCCTTTCTAATTACAGAACGTCGCAGGGCCGAGGCGGGAGACTGCCAATCCGAGCCAAGGGACGACAGGACAGGAAGTGAGGCTGGATGGGGTGGGGGGGTCGGAATGTAGGAAGGAGTGGGTGGCGGCGTAGGAAACGAACAGACGGGCTCTGCTAATGGGGTGAACGGCAAGAATGGAAAAGGTGAGAATCAATCAGAGGAAAAAGAGGAAGTGGGGGCGGCCGGGTTGGGGATTGTTCATCAGAACGGAGTGAGGTGGGGGTTGGAGGAGTTGGGGGTGAGGGGGGGGGTAATGCATGGCAAGTAGAATCTGGAAAGAAAGAATGCAATTAGAGTGCATTGAATAGAAAGGGATGATGAATACACAAGGAGGGGGAACGGAGGACGAGGAGCGATGAGGCAGGAGATTCATTACGGTCGTCATGAAGGCCAATGTCTCCAGCAGCACTTACACGCAAATCTATGTTGGGCTTTATGAATTTCTACGTGCAATATAATCATATCTCTGTAGCCCCCCCCCACCCAGAAATGAACTGTGGGCTGATGGACTTGTTATTAAAAGTCTCTTGCTTTGTGTGTTCAGAACTTCTAAATGCTCTCCACGTGTTGAATACATAACCGAGCCGCCGTGTCTTCGCTTCTCAACGAGTGTCAAAGGGCCCCTAATTTCTCACTTCCATCAAGAACAAAAAAGTCAAACACAATCCGCGGGAGCTTACATCGTCCAAGTCCCTAAAAGCGCTTCAAGTCCCTTTTAAATTGTCACTCAGGACTGAGCTGCTCTGTCGCCGTTCACCACACAGCATCGCAAACGACGACGCCATCAAAGGGAACAGCGAGGAAGAAAAGTGTGAATTTTTCCCAACTCCTGGGTTTCATTGTTGCCTACAGTTAGTTGTAAATAGCTTTTATCATTTCCCTCCATACCCCCCCTGGAGAGAGAGACGGAGCAACAAGAGGGAAGGCGAGGCTCTGTCAAGTAGTCTACAAGAGACGGAGAAGAGGTATGGAGAACAATAGGATGGGGGGGCTTTCAGGAAGGGGCGTGAATGGAAAACAAATCCAGAAGAAAAAATAGAGCTTGTATTTGCATAGCTCCTTGAGACTCCAGAGGAGGCGAAGGCAAAACGGAATATTTTTAGAAGGGATCCGATGCAGGAAATGTGAGATGCTTATGATTTTTTGAGTTACCGTTTCTCGCCTTGAACCTTTCCTCTAAGGGTGGGGGTGCGCTTCGGGCAGTTCTTGAAAACGCCCGGCCTAAGCTCCTCTACGTGTTTTTTTTTTCCTCTAAGATTGACAGGCAGTGACTCGGGGATGCTTTGACAAAAACAGGAAGAGGCCCATTGATTTCCCTTCTGCTGCATTACCAACCATCGTCTTTTGTCTCTTGCCAATAGCATTTGAAGATTTTATTCAATAAGAGATTTTATTTGATGAGATTCTTCTCTTTTCAAATTGACGTTCAGATGCTTTTGCTGAAGCCGGTTTGGCCCCAACAACAAAAACATCCTATAGCACTTTAAAGATGTGCTGAATGCTAATCCTCCACCGCCGCTGTCAATCAACAGCAGTTTGTCGGAACTAGCTCTGCTTTGCTTCCCATGTTCAAATTGGTCGCCTCTCAGGGGCTTTAGCTTATTATTACAACAGAAATTGTGGTTTTTTGGGGGGCAGGAGCGCCACTAAAAGCTGAAAATCCCACAAATTTGACATCGTGACCTTTTTTTTTGGGCTTGTTTACACATCTACAAGTCACGGAGCAACATTAGCAACATTCACGGATGTTTTTTTTGGCCACCTGAGGAATTGATTTACTCTCCTTTCATCTCTCTCCAACAACTCCAGAGGGGAAACTAGCTCTTCAAATTCTCTGCTATGTTCTTAGCATGTTTTATGCATACGCCGGATTTATCAGAGGTTTCTCACCAAAAACGGATTCCTGTTCTCCCCAATGAAAAATATCGGGGTTTAACTTCAAACACGAGCCGCTAATCTCCTCCTGCCTCCCCTTTGCTGCTGAGCAAGTAGCATGCTACCGGTTTATGAGCTTTTTTTTCTCAAAGCTTTTAGAGCTTTTTGTGTGTTTTTTTTGGTCTTGTAGCTGAGAGCGTTTTAGATGCTTCAGGCCATAAAATTAAGGCAATAAGTGAAAGCGGCGTTCTGGTCTCTCCATTGGCTCTAGACGTCAATATTGAGGTTTTGCTTACTAAATATTCTAAGAAGATGCTAACTTAGGATCTTTTAACCCTCAGCAGGTAGCGTAAAATCGGTTTCTTGGAACTTTCCAGCTGAAAACTGATCCCAATTCCTTCTATGGAAAGTATCTGGGTTGAATTTCTAAAGCTAGCTTCTAATCCTCCCCAGAAGGTTAGACCACTTCATTACTGAGAAAAACAGAGACAAAAAGCTAGCGCAGGCTAAAACAAAAATCTTCAGACATTTGAATTGTTGGTTTTTCACTGGAAGAGCTCGCCTTCCATTTGGATTTAATGTTTGTGTGCACAATTATCGATAGAGAAAATCCAACCTGCACTTAGAGATGTCAAGGAGACCAGAAGAAACTGCGCTGAATGAGTTTCCTTCTGTCTGACTCAGATCTTCCCAGTATTACAGACTATATTCCGTGGCTTTGATAGCAATGCTGCTGAGATCAAACCCAGCAGCAGGGGAAGCTTCAACGTGGATTAATGGAGAAAGACATTAATTAGGACACTGTGTTCTTGTGTTCTTCCCCATGTCGTCTTCCTTTAAAGCCGTCTCTCTCCTCTCCTCTCAGGCTTTAGCACCCTCTCTTCGTGACTTTTGATCTTTTTAATCTGGTGGGTAAGTGGAACTGTGTTTTTCTGTGGGTTCTTCTGGTCCAGTACCATCCATGCTGTAGTTCTTTTTGCGAGTAGACTCAAATGCCTCTCCAAGGCAGAGTGGTTAGAGAGGCCATCAAGAGCAGCGGCGGTTTTGACTTGAAATGATCCATGTTTCCAGCATGTTTTGCTGACAAGCGTCCTCCTTTAATCTTGACATCTTTTGATATGGAATCCAAGAGAGCCAATAATAAAGGCTGAAGACAACAAGCAAGGCGTACGACCACAAGAAAAGGGTCCTGGGGGATCATGTGGAATTTGACTTTAAGCCACTGATCTACAACGAAGGGCCTTCCAACAACAGATTTTGTTGCCCAACTTACTGTCTACATGTAGGAAGGGGTTAAAATCCAGCATGAAGGACTGCTTCGACTGCCACGACATGAAAAACACTTTACAAAGAGAGGCTAATTCAACAGTTCAACCAGTCAACTTCAAGATGAGCTGCTCATGTGGTAATGGCCCAGCCCAGGCACATCAATCTGTGTACAGTTTAACACTTCATTACTCTGTCCAACTGCCTATAGTGCAAATTAAAAGACAGAAACGGATGAGAGGCTGAGAAAAAAAAAGGATAGGAGAGCAGGATTGGATAAGATGAAATAGGAGAGGAGAGGAAGGGATGGGAAGGAGTGGAGAGAACTGGAGAAGATAGGAGAACTGGGGATGTAACAGGAAAGGATAGGAATGGGACAAAATAAGAAAAACTTATGATGAGATAGGATGAGATAGGATACTATACAGTCTATACTGTATGTGGCAATGGCTTTGTAGTAAAGGTACGACACAAAAAAACTGGCTGCTGGTTTGATTCCCTATTAGGGTAATTTAATGTGTAATGTATAAGAAAGGCTAAGAGAATAAATAGGGGAAGGCGTAATGGGAAAACAGGTAATAGTATAGGAAAAGATAAAATAGAAGAAAAGATTGAAAAGAAAAACTGCAGATGGGATGAGAAAAGATAAGAGGATGGGTTTCATTGGGAAAATGAATGGGATGGGATGAGATGGGGAGCAGGAGATTGGATAGGAGAAGAAAGGAAAAGAGGGGATGGAATAGAAAATAATAAGAGGATGGGAGTGGATGTGATTCATTGGGATTGCTTTTACAGTATTATATGGAGGTATTGATCTGTCACCGGCACGCCAAATCAGACTGACATTTTTCTATCAAAAACAAGGAATCACTGGTCCACTGGTCACACAGTCCAGATTGCAATGACAATATCACCAACAACAACAAAACCCTACTGGTGATTTTTTTAAAAGAGATGATTAATTAATAGTAGAGAGCTACGATAGATTTGATGAGATTAATTAAAAGAAAAACTTGACCTGTGAGGTTTAAAGGAAGTGAAGGGTAAGCTGCTGATAGACGCGTCTGTGACTGCGTTAGCTCCATGAACACACGTGAGATAATCAGATTCCAGTCGGTGACAGCCAACTGTTGAACTACACTGTTCTTAATGAAGAAGTAATTGATAATGAGCTCTCACACTGTGTATGATAACATTTCGAAACAGAATAAAGAGAGACGTATTGTTCACTTTTTTTTTTCCCCAACCATTTTGCGTTTTTGCGACTGAACCCAACTAAAAACACTAGGCATGACCACAAAGCTGAGAAAAAGTGAGACGACTAATAGATCAAGCAGTTAAGAGCATCCTATTTACAGGAAGGGTCACAAGACATCAGATGTGTCCAATAGCTTTATGTACGGCTAAAGCTAAGCTGTAGATTTTCACTGCCTCTACAGTGTCTTCACCAGCTGATAATGTGAGCAGACTGTGTTCAGCTCCAATCAGTTCCACTGGTCAGCCGAGTCATCAGCCACCACCACCACCACAAGAGGGAGATGTATTTTTCTGATATTCAGGGAAGACGCCATTAAATAATTAACTTATCTTCATTCATTTGCCTCTCCTGGGAGAATTGTCAATAAAAAGTGTTTTTGAAAAATTAAATGAACCAATACTTACAGGTCTGATTATTGTAGATTAAAATATACAAAATAGCATGCGCTTTCTTTGTTGCGCTCCAGGTTTCTTTATCGGTAACATATCAAGCATTGCATAAATCAAATAGGTAATTGTTTTTGGAGTTACATTCCCTTCGGCCAAATTGAAAATGACAATTTTCTATCAAAAGAAACTATGGAGTTCTTTCTTGGAAGCCAAAATATGAGTATAAAATCCAATCCATGGAGCCCCCAGAACCTTTAGGTAGACACCAGAGACGCTACACAATACTCAAACCCAGACATCTGCACATCTAAATCACTGCACACTCCCCACAAGGAGACCACGGGTGACAAAGGTGGAATTGCATTTTCAACTCACTGAATTTGTTATATTTACTTTGAATGCCCAAGGACGGCGCATAATGGTGGGCATGCAGGATGATGGGAACACGTAGATGAGCAGTGATGAGTAGTGTGGAGAGAATAGGGGGGTAAATAATGGTGTCTGTCTGAGATCCCCCCCTCCCCCCCAGTTACTCGCTCCATGGTTCACCGTGGCCTCGTCCAACCCCGTCCTTACTACAGTCTCAAAGGCCTATCGGCACACACTCAAACACGCATGCACACATACATTGAGTGAGCTATTGCCATGGGAACCAACCCCTCTATGACTAGTAACCCACTCAGGACGATAATAGGCTCCAATCTTTCTCATTCTCCCGCTCTTTCATTGACAGTCTCTCTCTTTCTTCTTTTTTTTGGCTGCAACGGGCTTTTGTCGATCTTCATCATTGTCGCTCCAGCCCTCGCTGTCCCCTCCTCCTCACACTGATACACCGGAGCAAACACTCATGTCCTCCCCTTCCCTTCCTCTCCTCTCCTTTCCTCTCCGAACATCTCTCACGGTCATGAGTTTGAGATTGGTTGTTGTCAAGCTTCGTCCTAAGATAGATGTTGCAGAGATTTTTTTTTTAAATTCAAGAACGGGGAAAAGGAAAAAAACAGACAGAAAAGCATTTGCTTGCCCCCCTTTTTGGCTGTTTTCCTCTGGTTTGAAGAGATTTCCTGTGAGTGACTCATCGGTTTCTGTGAAGTCGCTCCAGGCAGGTCATTTTTATCAAAGCCAGCCGAAACCAAGTTCTGAGGTTTTCAGACTCCTTATTGACATGTCCATGTTGAACATTACCCAATCAATACCGCTGCAATTTTCTTGACCAGCAGCAAGACAGGAGTCAATTCGCCTTATAGAAATATCAAGGGACCTCTTTCCCTTCTTTGGTTCGAGGCTACGTTTCTACAACCGGCTGAAGAGTTGCTCTTTTGTTTTCCATCTTGACTTGAGGACAGGTTCCAATATGTCGTCTCAAGGCGATGCTCGAGCCTCGAATAACTTAACGTCTTCAAAAGCACCATCGCTGTCACCTAGCAGGGGAGCGAGGGAAAATAATCTTTGCTCGAGATCTGGAACGTTTCAGAGGGAAAAAGATGTGAGCCTCTGAGCGGAGGCTGCAATCAAGATGACACCCCGTCATCAGGACGTGTCAAAACTCAGGCTTTATCCACTCAGCCAAGTTTACTGCCCAAAGTTAATCTCACTGCCAGCAAGGATGGCAAATTTTATTTCTGACAACCCACAAAAACCCACCAACAGCAATGACTGTCTCTAAAAAAACAGATAAGTCAGCCAGGAAAAGACTTACATGTTGTAAATGTGATGTTTGTACTGCTTTTAATTTGTAGAAGTTATCTTGTGTATTCCATCAGGATCAAACAAGCTGTTAGCAAAACTAGAGTGGAATGAAATGAAAAATGAGATGCACCTTAAACGTTTGAATATAGAGGAGAAAAGATATGACTTCTAAATGACTTAATAGAATTTCTCTCCACACAGGGGCATTGAAATGGTCCGGATCAGATTTCAAACATAAGGTGATTAAAGTATACGTTGCTAAGAAATCAGCATAGAATTTATACAAATTGGCGACGTTGATGAAGGTTTAGCCTCAAAGTGGTCACTGATCCAATATGGATCACATGACTACAGGTATGGGGACGTTTCTTTTTGGTTTTGTCACCAAAATGTACCATTCCCTTCAGTTTCATGGGGTGAAATTTGCTTAAATAATCCACAAACTGATGACTGATGTGCTTTTTGTAATTCTCTGCGGCGCATAAAAGAAGATTTTAAAAGGGTGAGTTCCAAACATTAGCTCACTGACCCAGCAGGGTGTGGGAAATGCAGCGAGTTTTATGCGCCAGAGCTTTGAGAGATGTCCTAGTTAAATGCTAATAAGTCATAAATAAAGGGTCATAAATCTGCGATAAAGGTTAATGGATTTAAAAACATCAGCTCTGTGGAACAAATGTTAATAAAGTCATTTATAAAGACTTTTTTTTCACGTTTTCAGCCAAGAGAGAAAGGTTAGAGTGTCATCCGCGATTCTTAATGTTAATAAATCATCAATAAAAAGGTTTTTACAACAATCCATCAGGTCCCGTCGTACAATACGAGGCCCAGATGAAGGGGTGTATGTGCTGATATTTCAAGTGTATCTGAATACCACATACACTCACTGTACGGGTTGATTAAGTGGCGGCTCTGGGTGGCAATGTCGAATCATTCCTTCCTTTGGAAATATAATTTGGGCTCGTTTTAGTCTGTGTTAAATAAATCAAGTGGTTAGCTTTCAAAGTTGCAGCTTTCACAGCAAAAAAAAAAAATCTTTCACAGTCCCTCTAATGCAGCACAGAAGCGCTGCCAGCAGGGGGAAGTTATTGAACTTCAACTTCTGGAGATAAGTAATTGATTTAGGTAAATTTCGATCTCAGTAGTTGTGCATAACTGTCAAATCTTTATATTTACATGTTTGCATATCAGCAGAGATACGGGAAAAAAACCCCACATCCTGTTCTAACGTTGGTGAATTAACCCTTTCACGTAACGGCTGCTTCACCTTTTGCCCTGCGTGACGATTCAAAGAGACGCTGCAGCGAAGCCCAAACCACAATCACTTCCAGGTCCGTGACGCAGCCACATGCGTGTTCTCAAGTGTGTGTGTGCGTGTGTGTGTGTGTCTATGCGCTAATGTCATGTGGATGTGCAGCATGTATGCACATGTGTTCAATGCATGTTACAGTATTCATTACATTTCCCCTTTGATCACGAACACTTGGCAGAGATCACGTGGCTATTTTTGTTTCTCTTGTGCCTGTGTGCCGAGTGTGTGTTTACAGTGTGCCAGTGAGTGTGTGTTTGTACATGTGGACATGTGTATTTTGTGTGTCAGGTCTTTTACATGTATAGCCTTTGTGTTACATACCTGTGTGTGTGCGGATGTGTGTAATATTTGTTTGTTCTTGTCCGTGTGTGTATGACTCGTCTTTCACTGTTTGTATTTGCGGTGCTGTGTGCCTTTTGGGCGACTATTGTTTTTGTGCTGTTTTTGTGTGTGTGTGTGTGTGTGTGTGTGTGTGTGTGTGTGTTGCAGACAGACTGAGACGGAGAGAACTCCTGACCCACCAACGCTGGAGCGTTGACGCAGCTACAACTCACCAACTGGAACTAATTAACAGCAGCTCAGTCAGACTGAGCCCTCTCACTCACTTTCTCCCTCACACACACACACACACACACACACACACACACACACACACACACACGCACGCACGCGCTTCTCCTCCTGCCCCGACTTTTCCTCGCTCCCATGCCCTCGTCTTCCTCCTCCTTGACACCCCCCGCCCTTCCTTCACCTCCTACCATCACTCAACTTGTTTTTCCCTTTAAACTGCCGTGTCTCTCTCCCTCTCACACACACACACACACACACACACGCATGGATGAGTTTGCGTGTTGGAGTACATACCCTAAGCGTGTAAACATTTGTTTGCAGAGACAGATATGAACATATCGGCACGCATGCTTTACATAGCGGGGGAAACACACACACACACACGCACACACACACACACACACTTTCCCCCTCACACATCACACGCTCCTGTGTTCCCTCATCACCGGTGGGAGTGGTGTGATCCTGTACACCCCCTGACAGGGTCTGAGGTGTGATTGGATCCAGGTAGACATGTTTTCATCATCCATCACGCATGTGACTTCAAAACAAGCAGATCTATTGATGTGAGTAATGAAAGACCGGAGTGTGTGTGTGTGTGTCTGTGTGTGTGTGTGTGTGTGTACGGTTCTGAGCATGGGAATGTACTAACATGAGTGTGTGGTGGCAGATTAGAGCCTCTTCTGGAACAAACTGGAGGCTGACCTTGTGTCTTGTGGTGTCTAATGAGTAAAGAGTTTCGTCAGTCGGACAAACGGCCGACAGGAAACGACAAACATAAAACATATTTACCTGTTTCGCAATCTCCTAGAAAAGTTCACTGCTGGGATGCAAACGCAGCGACTGGACCGGAGCCTCCAGCGGTTGAACACATTCTACTGGGGGGGGGCTGGGATGGAGGATGTTTCAGGGGGAGTCCTGTCCGGTAAAGAAACGCCGTCCCTCCGTCAGGCGGCAGAGGAGCCACCAGCGTCCGTCGGCTGCAGCTCCGTCCTCGTCTTCCAACACGGCTCACACACACTTGTAAGCTCGGTGTGTTTAGGTCATGCTCAAAGTATGCCTGTACTGATGTTCTGCAAGCTCAGGGAAACCACATCCTGTCACGTCTTTACCTCCCTCCACCGTCTCTCCCCCGTTCTCTCCCCCTCTCTCTCTGGTGATTGTCTGAGCGCTCCGACCCAACGTCTGCTCGCCTCAGCCTCTCCGCCTCTCTCTCCGGCAGCCGCACCAGTTCCACTCGGCTGACTGAAGAATCCATCTGAGGAGGGGGGGAGGAGGAAGGGAGGAGGGGGCTTCGCTGGGAAATACCAGAGTTAGAGAGGGAGGGAGGGAGGGAGTTGTTTAGGGAGGGAAAGGGCGAGAGATTGGCTGATAGAAAATGGAATCGATAGTTTGCAAGTGATGCAAAGTAGAATGAAAGTAGTGGAACGTGTGTGTGTGTGTGTGTGTGTGTGTGTGTGTGTGTGTGTGTGTGTGTGTGTGAATCTCGGGGCTTCAATCCGTAGTGCTTATGCATATTTAATACATCCAGGTCAGGACCTCCTATAGCTTTGCATGTATTATTTAAACCGGCCTCTATGAGGGGACGCCACCGCGGCTGTGGATAAACAATTGTGTAACTGATTTTTCATCACAACAACAACACAACAACAAAAACATCACCGGTGCAACACACGCCTGCATCACCGAGGACTTCAGGGACGAAGTCGCTCCGATCAGTCTGCGAATTTAACCGCCGTTTAGTGGCGCCATTGACCTTCGGTTTGGATCTGACAGTATCTGAAGTCGACGTCTGACCACTGTGTGTGTGTGTGTGTGTGTGTGTGTGTGTGTGTGTGTGTGTGTGTGTGTGTGTGTGAGGGAACAGTTCCCTACATCTGCGTGGAGCGCGCTGCACGTTTCACCTAATTGTTTTGGTTCTATAACCCCCGGTTGGCTGTTGTTTCCAGATGTTTTCAGTAAAACAGCGTCTGATCGTTCTCTTCCTGCCTGATGTTAAATGTCCGGGTGCGTTCCACGGGGCGTGGGCGTGGCATTTGCTGTTTGTCCGTTTTTTCGTTTTTTTTATGTCGCCGTCTGGAATATGTTCCTGAAGATAATGGAAGTGGATGAATGTAAGAAAAAAGGATAGGAGTCGTTCCTTTATTTAAATGCTCCCACACGCAGCCACATGACCACATCTCCAGCTCATGTGATAACAACCAAATCGTCTCCCTGGCAACCGGCTCATGTGATGAATTCTTCATGCTCAGAATTTTTGTCTTCTTGGTCTATAATTGAGTTCACATGTGGAATCTGTTGGCTCCATCACACCAAAGGACTGTAAATCACATACTGATGAGTGCCTGTTTGCCCCCTAGCATTCTGGGAAGAGTTAACGCTCAGGACTAGTGATGATAAATGTAACTGGTGGGAGACAGAACCTGGTGAGGTGGTTTCCAGGGAGGAGAATGAGAGCCACACCAGAAATAAACTTTATGAATGAACACACCTACTTCACATGAGCACGTTAGCATGCTCGCGTTAGCGTTAGCTTTCTACCACCGCTCTGCCAAAAGGAAGAACAAAGTGACAGTCGTTTACGAGGCTGTAGATTAGGACAGTTAATGTGCTACACTAGTAAAACAACACAGTAAAATAAAAGACGCACAGCATGGTTTCTAATAAACCACCAGGTCATCTACAAAGAGTAGAAGTTCACAAAAATATCCTATAAATATCAATTTAGAGATAGTTGTGTTGAACAGAACACAGGAAGTGGAGCTGAAGGTGGAGGAAATGAGAGAAGAAATCTCTGGGAGTTACCTGGTTGGATGGGATCAGAAATGAATTCAGACGAACAGCCGAGGTAAGATGTTCTGGAAATAAAGTCAGAGAGAGCAGACTCTGATGATTTGGACTCGTCCAGAGGACAGATGGTGAGGATGTTGGTGAAAGGATGATGAGGATGGAGCTACCAGGAAAGAGGGCAAGAGGAAGACCAAAGAGAAGGTGGATGGACATAGTGAGGAAGACATGAGGGCAGCTGGTGTTAGAGAGGAGGAGGAAGAAGACGGGAAGGATGACACAAATTGGTCACTAGAGAAGCAATACATGCAAAATACATTTTTTGTCCTTCTGGGTTTCCGTAGGAACCTGGACTCCATCTGTAGATACAAAGGATTCAATGTGAGGTAACAGAAACACAGCGATTCTTTATTTTGAGATGATTATAATGAAATCTAAATGATATAGTTTCATGCACTGACAAGCTGAAAAGAAAAAAGTAAAGGAATAACGAGGGAAAGTAGTCATTTTTTTTTACGAGTTGTCATAATTACTGTTGAGGAGCTGGGCACAGAGTGATCATGACATTGGGCTTCTCTCAAAGTCAGTTTAATTACGGGGGCGGTTCATGCGCTGCCTTTCCAAGGTTGTATCCCCCGCTTCAAAAAGAGTTCTGTTAGATGTTGTCAGGAGGATCCTTCCCCAGGCAGTAAATTAATGATTCTCTGCTTTTAAAGACGGACACTTCTCACCTGCGTTCCTCACACCAGGAACCCCGTTAGACGTCATCACCCTTTGTGGAACCACGAGCAGAATTTTCCATATCTATCGACGTCTGACAACACATCTGAGTTTGGAAGGGTGGCTTTCAACGTTAGATGATTTGGTTCCAGAAAGGAGAAAAAGAATCCCTAGTTTGTAATAATGATGACTTATCCATTGAGAAACTTGAGGTTAGAGGTAAAGATCATCATAAAGTTACTGTTACTATATTATTGGGTGGATGTTTGATGGGGTTCAAGTCCTTTAAACTAAATGGAGTCAACTCCAACGCTTTGACTCGGATGACTGCTGATTTTTAACACGTTTAATTCATCTTTGTAAACATTTAACACAAAAACATTAAAAGATGTTTGTAGGCAGTGAGATGACATTTGCATGTTATCATCATCATCATCAAATCACACAGAAATGGGTTTAATTTTTAGATTGTGTGTTTAACGTTCCGTAACTTGATGGAAAATTGACATTACTCCTATGATTGCATGTCTTGGTGCATATTTTCCCGCTGCAGAAGAGACGGAAAAGCGAGAAATAATGTGAGATGAGTTATACAGATTGTCTGCAGAGGCTTGTGTATGTGGGGGCATCAGTCCTACACGAGTGGCTGAGGACGGGAACGCGAGTGGAACCAAAACCATCATGGAGGGAACCTAAATGAGTCTCCTCATTGTTTGTAAATTAATAACATCATTCAATCACAGGGTCTATTATATTCCAGCGCTCACACAAAGAGCACATTTGGTGTTTTGTCATTGGACTTCAGCAGCTTCCGCAGAGCTGCTGCGACCACAGATGTGACAGTGCCCCCTAGTGTTTACAGTAGGAAGTGAGCTCAGTTGGCCTTGCTGATTGTTTTACTGTGTGCCTGTTTTGTCTTCTTATGTAGGGAGGTTAGCTTACATTAAATCTAAAATCAATAAATAATAAAAATAAGTTTTAAGAAACTTTAAAAAAGAAGGTTCTCCCTGGATCTGCAGCAAAGGTGAATAAATTCGTTTGTGACGTCTATGCAGGCTGCAAAGAGAGAGAAAGGTTTAGGAGAACAATAGAACTTTAGACCCAGCACCGTACTGAAGGTGTTCCAAAGAGACTTCAACAAGGCTTAAGCTGATCTTTCCAACAAGTCACTTCCTGGACCCTCTTATGTCTGTCTTGTTTCCATGGTTACAATGGAAACACTTATTTCCTTGTCATTTTAGGGTTGTAAATGGACTAATCCACCTCTTTCATGGACAATTTATAACTTAATAATACCACGCGTTTGCCTAGTCCCTTGCACAAGAAAAGAATTTCATATAAAGACTAGTCCGTGTGAGACTTTTAGCTCAATCAAAAGCATTAGGCTGTCAGTCCTCTGCCCGGGTGTCCACTCGTAGCAGCACTCAGGCAGTCGATAGCTACCATTACTTTAAACGCTGTGCCCTTATTCTACTATGTAATGGTACGCGTTTTTGTTCCAGATATATGTGGATGTATACAAAGCCATGGGTACGTCCTGCACTACACCCATGATATCCATCATCCCCCACAGAGAAGGCTCAAGCCTGTTGACAACAGAAAGCAAACTAACGTGGGTTCACACGGAGGTGGGTCTTTATGGGACACAATGCACTTCCATTTGGGCTGGCTTGAGCCGGCTACAGTCGAATGGGCTGGTAAAAATAACAGGCGGGCAACGTGGACAACAGGAAGTTCAGAGGTTAGAGACGTTGACCAGTAGCCTGAAAGGCTAACCCATTGAGAAGCTCTCCCTGTAACACGTTTTTATTCAAACTCAAACCGACAAAAGTCAGCTGCCCATCCAATCAGAAGTCAGGAATTACAAAGGTATATTTTTACCAATTCTCTTGACTGAACGATAAACTCGTCTTCATTTTCGATTGGGTGGCTCTGCCCTCCCACAACAGCAACAAGGCTTCAGGAATGGTGAATCCTGATTTAGAAAGACTAACCTGTGCTTCAGTGTTAGGAATTTGAGTGAAATAATAATCAGAGGACTAGATTGGCTGCCATTAAAGTTGCCTGGAATAAAGCTTGGTGTTGATTTAATTCTGATCCGTGGGTTTTTGATATCTTTGATTTGCATAACCCAAGTTTTTACCAACAGTGAATTTATAAACAAGTATACAACCCTTTCTTTAAGTTTAATACCAGAAAATAAAAAAATAAGTAACATTTATCAAAATATTGAAATAATTTCAATGAACAAGTCGACCTACAGTTTATGTTTTGTTTCACTGGATCAGACATGTGTGTTCACACCTACAAGTAACTGGACCTGTATTGATGAGGAATCACTGATCAGCAGTGCAGTCCAATCCCTTCCAGCACGTCGGTCCCAGTGGATCAAATCGATCCACAAATCTACAAATTAATTCCCTAAACCTTTCTCGTATTGGTTTGCTAGAAGCACCTTTAAGACATTTCCTAAAGCGAGCACAGGGCGCCTCCCCAGCCGATGACTTTAATCCATATGCACACAGGACCATACGGATCTATCGTAATCTACCATACTTTACTCTTGTTTACCTTCAACTCGGTTGCCTTCTATTCTATGCTGTGTAAACTGCAGCCAATGTCTTGATACGCTGCTACACCCTGGGAAACACAATCCCTTGTTTATTCTCTGTCGGATTTTGCATTTCTGCAGAGCTTGTCTTTGTCAAATTCATTTTATTTATACAGCGCAAAATGACAAAAGAAGTTCACCTCTGTCTAGCATGTCGTTCTGTAAAAGTCTGGATCTGCTCCAGAGGGAATGTCCTACATCTGAGGCGATAGTGTGCGACTGCCCAGCTCTGTAAAATAAGAAAGACAAGCAGTGCCAACTCATTCACCTCCACCTCCACAAGATCCAGGTAGGTCCCTCGGTTCACCTGCATTTGTCTGATTTTTTTTTACTGTATTCTGATGGTGTCAAATATCCTTTGTCTGATTTTTTTTTACTGTATTCTGATGGTGTCAAATATCCAACAGTCAAAACAGAAAAACAGCAATCAGTTCTTGTTTCTTTCCTTTATATCCTTTTTATTTTACTTGTTTAATAGATTAATTGATTAATGCAATTGTAAACCATTAAATAAATCGCCTCATTTAAAAAATAACTTTTGTATTTTAAAATTTTTGTAATAGAGTAAAAATTAAAGTGGAATTATTTCATCTTTAATGTGTGTTGGCATCATATTTTTTTCCAGGAAAATGTTTGCACTCCTGATTTGTTTGCTGACCCTGGATCAGGTGCAGTCAGCCTGCATTGTGGTGAGTGAAGTGTTTTCATATAATTATGTTGTGTTACAGAACTGACAGGCTGGGAGGCCTTCAGTTCAGAACTAGGAGATGCATTTGAAGTATTATTAGGACGGAAATTTGAAAAACTTGAAAAACTGTTTTTTTCTGTCTTACAACAGAAAACTTTAGAAAATAAGATTTTAGATGAAAGTGAATTGAAGACTAATAAAACTCATATTCAGAACTGTAAAATTAACCAGATAAAACTGAATGTTGTTTTCATACTTATATTAGACTGAATCAACTGGATTAATTTACACACCAGAATTTTAATTCACAATTTTATTATTAATTCCACTGTTTAACTGAGATTTCTTCTCATTTTCAAATTTTTGCATGTCATGGTGTGTCAGGATGAAGGTAAGCACATTGTTAATGCAGAGGAATGGAAGTTCTCAGTAGAGCTCTGATATTATGCCATTAAGTCTCCGATAAGATTATGGGATTTATGGGTTGTTTTTTTTAAGTGAAGCCATTTTAAAGTAATTAAACTTGAACATAGAATTGTGGATTAAACCACTAGAAGTGAATTCCATTATACATTAGGTGTAATCTGTTGTTTGCCCATTGTTTTAAGTGCCATTATATGTGTGTGTGTGTGTGTGTGTGTGTGTGTGTGTGTGTGTGTGTGTGTGTGTGTGTGTGTGTGTGTGTGTGCGTGTGTGCAGACATTTGCGCAGAGAACCCAGCGGTCCAGACGGCGATCGTTGACCAGCACAATGCCTTCAGGCGGGCGGTTGAGCCTCCAGCTTCTGACATGTTGATAATGGTTAAGTCCTGCTTTGTCCTCACACAACACAAGTGGCTCGCAAAATATTTGCCAACAATTACCTGTATTTATCTTCTTTCTCTTGCGTGGAGAGAACACACACACACAAACACACACACACACACACACACACACACACACATACACACACACACACACACACCAGTGGGCGAGGTTGTTGCCGCGGCACCTCTGCAGACAAACAGCTTCTCTAAACACAGGGTTGTGTTGTCTGTTTATGAGCTGATCGATCTGTATCACCGGGAGAAGATTCCACTTCAAATATCAAAACATGATTGGCTATAAAGAAAAAAAAAAAGCATTTTCTTCTATCTAATAATTACCAGACGGCAATCCATTGCACAAAACTGAAAACTTGCCAGTCAGCAAGAGGATGGAGACAATTGATCTGGATTGTGATATGTCTGGAGAACCAAACATGCTAGGAAGAGGTTGATACGTTCTGCAAGAACAGAAAGACACTGAAATGGATTTCATGTGTTTGTGAAAGACGTCCAGGTCTGAACCATCACTCAGAAACTCCTGCAAGCGAACCACGAACAAGATGGCAAACATCTGACGACATGGAAAGTAGCGGCAACACGTCCACTTTTTTTTGACATCTAGTGGCATTGCTTATATTTGGACAAATCTGGTTGCACATGTTAAAATATATTCAGTTATGTATTCTTAATATTTCTCTACATTTTAGGAATTCAACTACCGATGCGTTGTTCTTCTTCTTTCAGCGCTATGACGCGGATGTAGCAGCTAGCGCGCAGGCCTGGGTTGACAGATGTATCTTGGCTCACGGTGACCCCACCACCCGCATGCTCAACGGTGTTCTCCCTCTTCTATCCATCCTTTAACCCGTCTCAGTGTATTCCACGACCTGTAATGATACCTGTACAGATGGAACTGCAGCGTAATGGCTCCCTGTGAAACGACTAACCTTGTGATTAATGGCCAAAGTCAGAGAGAACATTTTCTTATCTCCAGTCTAAATACCTTCCCTTAATAATAACAAATTACACACAGTGGGAAATGTTATCAGTGCAGCGATTGTCCTCAACCGGCCTCTTAAACCACCTCTGTTTAATATTAATTACTTCATCTACTGAGACCTGGAAACCATTCTGTGTACTCACAGGCTAATCGCTTCTGCCGTGTTTTTCTTGCTGCCCTGCAGGATACGAATTAGGTGAGAATCTGTTCTATTCCAGCAAGCGGACCCCGTGGACGGACGCCATCGCCGCCTGGCACAGCGAGGTGGCCAGCTTCACGTACCCCGTGGGCTCTGCCAATGGCAGACCCACAGGCCACTACACACAGGTAAGGCTGAGCTGTTGCCACGACAGCAATGTGTTCACAAAACATGGGAAAGCGATTCTGCTTTAGGTCGTGACGAATTAGAAATTATAATTAGAAATTATAATTTATAAATTAGTAATAAAATTGGTCAGCACTGCTAGCTAATCAAGACATGAGGCTAATGTTCGGGAGTCATGTTGGTATATCAGGGGTCCTCAAACCCCGGGTTGTGGACCGGTACTGGTCTGTGGGGGTTGGGTTCTGTCTATGAGTCACTCTTGAAGCTTGTGGAGATGCTTGCCTCGGTCACATGACTACCTTCTTAAAGGCGCCGCTCCGGCTGCTAACACAGAATACATTACCGCTAAACTGAAACTTCCAAGCTAGCAGAGCCAACAAGAAACAAACGTTGGTGTGACGTTACGAGGACGCTGCTAATATAGTTGATACAAACTGGATTCACCTTTATTATTATATTTAGAAAAAAAAGTTTTCATGCTGGTTGTATAGTTTTATGCTGTTGTATTTATCTGCCACGCCTTAAAGGACAGTTCACGAAAATATTGTATGACGTTAAATTCGTCCATGGCGGAAAAAAGGTTGGGGACCTCTGGGTGTACGAGCAATCAATATCCTGTAATGAAAGTGGTGTTTAAATCCATGACTTGGTGTTTTCGTGTCCAGGTGATCTGGAACAGCTCCTACAAAGTGGGCTGTGGCGTCACGTTCTGCCCCGACGAAAAAGTCTACTTCTATGCCTGCCATTACTATAGAGCGTAGGTGACCCTCGTTTACTCTTCACCAGTTTGTGAAACAAACTGAATAAGCATTGAAACACAGATCCAAAGCTAACGGCTGATTCTGGTAAAAAACACTTTAACAGTGGTAATTTCAAGGGATGGCCACCATATACAGCTGGACCCCCGTGTGCTTCCTGTCCAGACGACTGCGACGACAAACTTTGCAGTAAGTCAGAGTTAATGTGTTAAATTCATATTTGCATGACTAATCTATGGCACAACGTTTTTACTGCAATTAAAGAACAAAAAAACAAAACCAGACAGACTAATCTCTGTCGTACATTTCAGCCAACCCCTGTCCCATCATAAACCATTTCATCAACTGTCCAACCCTGAAACACGTCTATGGCTGCCGCAACAAAGACGTGTACAACTGGTGTCCTGCTTCCTGTAAATGCACCAATGAGATCATTCCAGTGGCCTGAGATAAATTGATTGTTTCTGTCTGTCTGTGAATCAAACCATTGTAACTACTGTATAATTTTAGTAGTAAGATTATAATAATACACCCATGATGAGTGAAAGGAACTAGAATCTGGTAGAATGGGGATTGGTTTTCATTTATGCACGCATACAAACATTTTTGTTTTGAGAGTATCAAATTTTGATATGTAATAAAAGTCTCCAGGGGCGCTTCGCCCGCGTTTGGAGGAATATTCCCAGTGTTGGACTGAGGAAATAACGCCAGAGAACCTCCTGGTCCTCATTTTGTTTGTAAATTTAAGACCTGGACTTGGACCAGCAGATGGCTCTGTTGGACAACTCATCATAACTGTTTTATAACGCACTATTTAGTTTGTCTGCCTTCATCTGAACAAGTGGCCTATGAATAACATGCATGAAATCATGTAGAACAATATCATGCCTCATCACTCGCTGTGCATGCAGCAGGCTTCAGTACGAGGCTGCGTGAAAAGCATGCATGACAAAAGTTCTAGGTCATCCCCAACAGTTGATTTGAGAGGATTCATTCAGACCTTTATTTATTAAAGAGGAAAACCTGACAATAAATAATAAGTTTAAAAAGGAGAAAAACAACCGTCATGAGCTTCTGTTGGACATAAAAGACGTCCCAGAGAGAATCTGATGTGGCTTCTGAACACCAACAACAAAAAGACAGATAGAAATGATGTTCCACGCCACAATATTTACTTTGAACATCTATTTAGATAAATATGCTGGTGTGTAACTAAACCCCTGCTCTGACTTTCACCCAATAGGTTAGTGTTGAAGCCAAAACGGTTTTGTTAGCGTTTAGGGAAAATATCTTCGTATCAACAAGAGTAGATTCCTGGTTCAGTCTTTAACTCTTGCTGTTTGCATTCAGAGGTGTTTCAAATGCAGACGTAAGTGGTTTTGTTGTTCATACTGCTCTGTACGTATAGTCTTTATGGGTCTTCTGTTCCGTAAAGCCTCATCTAGTTATGAGCTATAAAAACCTGTTTAAACTAGAAAGCGCCTGATGAGCACACAGCATCAGAAACACCACTGTCACTAATGAAGTGTTGCATAATTACACCCTAGGCACGGCATGCACTGAGATGGCACTATGATGAGGTTGAATCGCTTGGAAACATAAAAATAAAATATGCCAGTGCATAAATTCCTGACTTTCACCGATACATGAAAACCATTATTAGGGCTAAATTTGCATGATCTCAACTACATATCTGTGTCACAGCTGTATTTCTAAACAACTTTGTTAAAATATTATTCACCTACCTGGGTATTGAACTAACTTTATCTTTTATGAAACTGACAGAAAACACAACTCTTGTCTTTTTGAGGAAGGTGATAAACCAACCAACCACCACTAGAACTGAAGAAGCCTCTTGGATGAGAGGTGAGACGTCCTCAAGAAACTTTCTTAAAGTCCAGTGGATTGATTTAAACAGCTTTGGATAACCTGGATTGATTTAAACAGCTTTGGATAACCTGGATATGTGAGAACCTAAACAAACACACAGTGATAAAGATATCCAAAATACATATCAGTACACTAATGCAGCTTAAAGCTTCTTCAAACCACTTTCTGCTCCTTGATGAAATGTTGTTTAAATCCCTTAAATAACCTTTACACTTGAACTTAACGAAACGTGTACAAAGAATAACAAATAAACTTGTTAAGACTTGTTTTTATGCAGTGTTCAATTGAAATTCCTTCACTTATTCCTTCCCTTTAAGCCTCTACCACTGTTAATGGATGTGTAACCCGTAAACAATATGCTTTAAAAAAAGGTGAAAAACAGGAGAAGGGGGCGTGGCTTGCCCTTGGGGGAACCGTACAGTAAAGAGAAGAAAGGGGGCGGGGCTTGCCCTTTGGGGGAACAGTACAGTAATGAGCAGAAAGGGGGCGTGACCTGCTCTTTGGAGAACAGTAATAAGGTTTGATTGACACCACAGCCTGTTCAGCCTGTCGCACG
Organism: Antennarius striatus; assembly: GCF_040054535.1. Lineage (NCBI taxonomy): Eukaryota > Metazoa > Chordata > Actinopteri > Lophiiformes > Antennariidae > Antennarius > Antennarius striatus. The sequence goes on along the minus strand of NC_090784.1, from coordinate 22,535,148 downwards.
TCTTGGCGACATAAACACAACTCCGTGACATAACGTGACATAACGTGACATAATGGTTTAATAAGTCGTTGTGAAGGCGATGAGACTGAGTGACGCTGGGGGGGCTGGGGGGGGTCTTTGTTTGTTTGGTAGACAGGACTGGGAGGCGGGCCGTCTGTCCGGTGAGTTTGTTGTGAAAATTAAGTTCACCTACAAAGCGGAGGAGCTGGGCAGCTAGCTAGCGAGCTAACCGGCTAACCAGCAGACGGACCTCCGGCGGACGGAGGTGAGGAAGAGGAGAGGAAGAGGAGGACAGGTACGTGGAGCTCCTGCACCTTAAACCCAGCCGGTAACCAGTCGTCACCGGTGTTACCGTGATTCAACCAGCCGTTAACGAGCCCCACTGACCGGCAGAGGGAGGGCAGAGCCGGCGCGGTGAGGACCGGGGAACTCGTTAAAAAGAACGCCACAAAGCCCGTCCGCGCAGCGGGGGGGGGGGGGGGGGGGGGAAGCGGATCACGTCCGCCGTGCGCGGTTTTTTTTTTGTCACGCTGCGTTTACGATGACAGCCCCCGTGATTTTAAGTTAACATCCGCTTTGTGAGGAGTTCACGCCCCGGCTTCACGCCTTCCTCACGGAACGAGCTGGGCTCCTCTGCCAGAACCGTTCACACAGGAGTCATGCTAATCGACCCGGTTTGTCTTTCCACAGCGCGATGATCGGAGCCAACCCGGGACCCTGACGCACATGTGCCGCGACAGACGATCCCACAGCACGGCGTGGAAAATGTTATGGAGTAAAGCTGAAACATAAGGCTTGTGCACGCGTGTGTATGTACGTGTGAGTGTGTGTGTGAGTGTGTGTGTGAGTGTGTGTGCGCTGGAAGTGCCTATGGCCGAGTTTGGGGAGGACGGCACACTGCCTCCATTGGATCTCGGGGACTCGACCGTGCCCAGCGAGGACGCGGCAGGCAAGACGCATTGCGAAGTGTCGGTGCTGAATGGGGACTGTGGGATCTCAGAAAACATGGTCGGTTCGGGATCTCCTGTCGCACCTGGCGGCCATACCGGGGTGGAAACCGTCAACACCTCCGTCGGATTGGAAGGGAAATTGGAGATACCACGCAGGAGCAGCATTATCAAGGTAAACGTTGATGTTAGAGGCTCTGGTGGGGGGTCTGTTTGTACGAGGGAGGCTGGAAATGAGCAGCGAACACAGACTGTTTGAAGTTCCTCTGCAAACCTTAGCTGTCATGGTTTAGTCTCTTTTCGGGGCGTCTTTCTGCCTTATTTTTTTGTGAACCTTTGCCCATCAAATGGTTGGATTTCATAACACAAGCCAGTGATGGAATCAGCACAAGTACATCCTGTACTTCCTCCAAGAATTTTAATTCTTTTTTAAATAGCACGTTTGATCTTAAATATCAGTGATCAGTATGCAGAGACATTATTAGCACATGTCAGACATGGTGTCTACAACTGCTTCATATATAGTGACAAGCATCTGATGACAAAAAATAAATGGATGGATAGATTGATCATAACAGTGTAACACACGTTGAAACCATTACGTGCAGCAGCTGATAATGGAGAGTGAGTGTAACAATCAATACTGGTAATAAAACAGCATGCGGGCTAACGGACTGTTCTTTAATGTCGACCTCACCAAGGCACAGTCTTGACATAATTACTTTTATTGATGGGATTTTGCCCCAGGAATAGTGAATAATATTGAAAATTAACTTTGAAGTCTTAACGTATTCTGACTGGAATTCTAATGTTAAACTAGCCTTAATAAATGCAACTGAATAATCTTCAATACGATACCGAACAATTTCTTGCTCATTTTCTTCAATTGCCTTGTTTGAGAGTTATGTCGATGATAAACACAAAATGTTTCTAACATTTTTGGTTGTTCCTGTCAGTGTTTAGTTGGTAAATGTCACGGCTCGGGACTTTGGAAGTGTTGCTTAAGGGTGAAGAAGGATGGTGACACTTCCTCACATTGCTTCAATCCATGGTGTTTTGAAAGCCTCCACAGTGTGGTTCATGTCAGCAGCTCTGTCATCTAAGTTTTACATCCAAGTTTTGTCATCATGTCAATCCGAAAACTGCAATGGGACACGTTTGGAAATGCTCCAGGGGAGATGTGTGGCTGTGCTGAAGAAAAGGTTCATTATTCTTATATACATTGTTTGTTTATTACCGTCTACCTCCTATATAACATCATCTCAGCATAGAGTCCATGTGTGCCTCCTGTTCTGCTGTTGTTTACATGTGAATTTCAGCCCATCAGTAATCGGACTCCCAGATTTTTCCCTCTAGGGCGATCTGGATTTAAAATTCATGAGCTGGCGTAAGGATTTTGTTAAGAAGCACTTATCAAACGGCAGCGTCTGATGTGTTTGAGTGAATTTGGTGGCTCAATCGTTAATTACTACGATCACTCAGTATTCCTGCGAGACTGGCACTTTCTCCGGCGGGGGACGACGACAAGATAAGCTGCTCAGGCTTTTTCTAGCAGGTTTGACAGGTAATGGCTGCTCGGCACATTGTGGATGTTGAACTGTGGTGTCAACCCCCCCGACCTCAAGATTGATGGGGATACTGTTGACATGTCGTCCTTGTAAAGTTCCAGCTAATCTCTCAATACAGTGAGACGTCCACCTGGAAGCTTATTTACGAGTGAGAGAAACCCATCCATCCCATTTTTCCTCATTCTTTAAGACATTTTGCTTGAAATTCAGAACATAATACAGAGGCTAGACACAGGTTTCTTATATAACATGTTCCTGTCAAGTCTAACACCCCGGTCCAATATAATGAACTAATCCAGAGGCTATGTGCATGGAGGTCTGGTGCCAGAGTATCCTGCAGACAAAAATCAGTTCTGAAATGCTCGGTAACATGAATTTGATTCAGTTCCACATCAGAATACACAATAAATGACGAGGCATTAGCAGTAAGCACAAATGCATGAGTTTGTGTTGTTTGCTTAGCAACTCAGCTCACAGATGGATAAAATGCGTGTGAGTCACAGCGCAGACAATGTTTTCTGATGGCTTCATTCAAACTAAATGTTGCGTTGAGTTTGCAGTGAGATAATGTGGACTTTAATAAGGAGCAGTTTGGTTTAGCAAGAAGACAGGAAGAGTGACACATTTTAATTAGGGAGCGCATCATTTGGATCTTTTTTAAACCCATACGGATCATTTGTCAATGTAGTGTTTCACAAAGACAGTGCTAGTTTAGTGTACATACACCCCGGAGGGTAGGAGACGGCAAGATGTAGAGCAGAGAGATGAATTAACATTCCATCGCTCTAATAAGATTTGTGTTAAAAAAACGTTGACTTTTTACCTCCTTGTACTGCAAATTCCGAATGTGTTTTCTTCTTGTGGATCAGTAAAAATAGTCCAAACCAGCAGGACATATAAGGCTGTGTCGTCTGCACGGAGTAACTCTACCCAGGTGCATCAGCAGGGCAACAACGTGGTGCTTTTGCTGTTCTTCTTGATATGCAAATTACAAACGTTGCAAACAGGAATCAACTTTACCGATGCGTAGATATCGTGCAAACACAGCTAGCTGGCTTCATCTGATATGAAGCAGATAAACTACATTTCCCATTATCAGGTTTGTGCTTGATATTTGGGGGCCTACCCCATCATAATCTGTCATTTTGTAGGCAAAGCCATGCCCTCATCTGCATGTCAATATTTCCTGACTCTTTACAACTGCCACTGACTTTTGCGCTGAGCTGCGTTGGTTGTGAGGGGTTGGACCAATGTCAATAAGGCAGCCGTTTTAACGCTGTCAATCAGGGCCCTCGGTTCTAGTTAAACTGCTTCTCTGAAGTGATGGGAGGATGTGGTCAGGACAACTCCAACCACATTCTCAGAGTAACAGCTGTAGCACTTAGTGCCGAACAGTAACCTGTTTTCTGTGAAGGCTGCTGTGGAACACACTTGGTGGTGTGTGAGGAGATACAAGCTACTGGTGTATCTAAACTGGAATGCTTGTGTGTGCAGATGTTTTAATTTGATGGTTGCAAAATACTTTTAGGTTATACTCCACCCAAACTTTCACTTTCAACCGCCGATACAGCGATGAAGATGAATTGTTATCCTCTCTGAGTTGTTTTCAGTTGAAATCTGCATATTGAACCAAATATATTTTCCCGGGGTGTTCTTAACTTTCCTGACAAGGTAGTACTGAGAACATGGAATTCTGGAAATTTGTGTAAAGTGGTAATAAAATTATTGCGGGACACAATTTCAATTTCTCCGTCATCCCTAACTATATCTTCTAAAAAAGTTGAAACTACTGACTTTAAGCAACATTCTTTATTCTTCTCCTAAACGTTAAAGCAACATTTTTAGGTTAATTTGCGACTGTGAGATGTGTAAGCTGACTGTGAGTTAAGTGTTTACTCGTCTGTTATAAAGCCTTGCGCTCGCCGTTGAGTCGTAACCATGTTGTACGTAGGTGGTCATGGCAGACGTGATAATGAGTCTGTGGCTCCGTTTGCCTCCCACCTCACGTGACACCTTAGATCCTGCTGAACGGAGAGGATCTTCCCATTGTTCGGTAAATAACACTTGTTTCACAGCTCTGGTCAGACGAGAAAACAAACCGAATTTGTGATGTCACCCTGCTAAAGGGGAGAACAATCTGCTATTAATTATGTTGGACCAACACTGTTTGGAGGCCAGGTTTCTCATTGGGAATGACGATATTGTGTCATACTATTCCAACGTTTTCCCACAGATAACCACAGTGTGCTAGTCTCATTCAATCTCCACCTATTTTTAGTTTTTACTCAGCAACAATCTGAGTAAACGGTAAAGAAAACCAACACTAGGGTAGCGAACTCATCCAAACGTTCAGTAAGCGTAGATACATTTCAGTTTTAATCCAGAGATGACAATTAAATGGTTTGGATTAATCATGTGAGCGATCTGATACATATCAAGCACTTTGCGCTGCACACTGTTAATACTAATGTAGTCATCAGCAGTCACCATGGTTATATATAGCTCCCAATCACCGTTTCCATTTGGCTGTCTGATTGTGGTAAATAATTACCTCTGAATGCGCTGCAGCTCGTTTGTCCACGTGAGTATCTGCATTGGCTAAATGTCAGCTTTATTTGCTCTATTTCCTTCAACCGAAAAGCAAACTGGTACAACTGAACCAGAATTGGAATTCATTTTATTGGCTTAACACCGTATCCATAGTGGTTCTGTGGTGTTTGGATTGGCTGCTAAATGATCCATAATGCTCGTGTCAATAGACGCTCTTTGTTAGTGGTTAAACACCTTGAGACATAAGCCGTCAGTGGAGCTAAAGGCTAATGGCATTCTTCAGTCACACATGATGTCATTATTGAGAACAGACATGCAAACAGCACTAGAAATACGACTCGGTTCATCTAGCAGTTTGTAAAAGGAATGAATAGAACTGATTGAACAGATTGAAATGAGTGTGCTACGCTGGAATCATCACTTTGTAATAAAGCTACCAACCTTGGACATCTAGTGCTCGTCTTTGGAGAAGAACATGGTGGATACGTCTGATAGGAGTGTACTTGCTCGACTTTAGTGCAGTCGCCCAAACTAATGCCACTGGCAGCAGATGATATAATTCATTAATATATCATTAATTATCATATCATTAATATATCATTATATTAATATAATGATATAATTCATTCGTTAATCTGTTCCAGACCTCATACTGGTTCTCTTCACTCATCGAGGAAACGGCAGCACTTGGTCGATTACCTGATTAATTGACTATTCACTGATCAGCTCAGGTGTCACCAATTTAACTCAAGTGCTACTTGCCTCGATGATTTATTTCAAGGGTAGCTGGAATGACCTGATAGTCATAACAATTCTGCCGCTGTGCAGGTATGGAGTGTGACATCAAAAAAAGGTATAAAACAGAATGCATATCAAAAATACACTTAATATCCTTAAGTATTAAGTGTGTTGGTTGAGCTTTAAACCTGAAGAAGCTACCAGGATGAATCAACCAAGCTGCCACGCACCAGTAACTGCTGGCTGAGGAATTCTTCTAGAATTGGCAGCTAGTATGTTAATTGTCCTCACACTGTTTGAAGCCTGTCTGATCATGGAAGCGCTATCAGATGCTTAGCTGTGCTAATGGTGTTCACCCTCTCTCCTGTTACTCAACTGTGCGATGACAGTTTGCTTGATCATTCTCCGGTTGAGGTCTGATCAGATTTCAAATTACAGCGTTTTAAGCAAACGTCGTTTTAACCTGACTGGAATGATGTAGAAACGCTTTGAAGTCTGCCCTGATTGAATAGTTAAGTGGTGTACACAATGCTCCGTAGCTGATACATAGCGCATCACATTGAAAAAACTCCAGTTTATGGGAGAAGCTCCTTGTTGTTGTTGATTTGAAGCTCAGTGTGATTGCTGTTCTTTATATGCCTGGTAGGCCAATCTCGAATTCCATTTTATGGGCTTCGAAGATTTGTGCAAATAATCTTCCAATATTTGAAGCTTTAATATTCAAAGCTTCATGTCAGGGTCACAGCTAAATTGTTTGGAGAAAAAGCGACTGTCCTGATCCACAGCTCCATCTGAACTGCTAAAGTAGTTCAGTTGACACAAGTAGTGTTTCCCCTGTACTGTCAATTTTATAACAGTTGTTTTTAATTATTCTGCTTAAACATCCCATGATACCTGAATCCATGGGTGGTGGATTGCATGCGGCTCAGCCTCTATCTCAGTGGACTAAAATTGGAGCAGAAGGGCTTGTATTAATTTTGGTGTTGGTAACACCACTCTTGGAAAAGAAAAATCGAAGCAGTCAAACACTGATGTGGATGTCAATTACCCTAGTGTGCTTGGAAGCAGCCCTAATGCTTACGTTTGAGCAGTCTACCAATATTTATGCTTTTGAAGACTGATCTGATGGTAATGTGGGTCCTTATCGTGTTCGCTGACGACACCACTTTAAACATTACTTCTGAAGTAAAATTCAATCATGTCACATCTCTGAATTATCCTTCTTTACTTTTTAAACAAAAATGTCAAAGCACTTCATGTCAGGGTCTGCCTTGCTCAACAGGAAGCCTAAGATAAGCTAATATGCTAAACTGGAGCAATGACAGAGACAAAGGTAGTGTTTTGAAACTGAGAAATTTGCCCTTGTTGTATTTTTTAGCTTTTCAGCATAGTTATGAGACTTTTCTCCTTTCTATGAAAGAGGAGGAATTTGAGACAAATTATACAACAATATTATACTACCAACACCACAGAGGCTTCAGCCTTTGTCGTATGGAGCAGTGGCTCATAACCTCGGGAGGCTCGTGGGATTATTAAGGGAAGATTATCCCGTGGTGAAGATAATGCTCAGGTGTGGCCAAACACCCTAGTTTTAAAGTGATTAAGGGTGAATTTTTGTGTACATTTATCACTGGAAACACAGTTCCTTGTTACAGTTGGCAACACGAGGTCTTATTCCCTGATACGTGGAGGCCAGAGATCACTAGTGATTTCAGAGAGTGATTCAGCACCTTGTTGGTAATAACCAGTAAATGTTTGTGGGTGGACTATGAACTCATGATTGCATGTTGTTTTTCTTCCCTACTCCATGTCCACTATTTAAACACATATATTAAATGAATGCTTTGTGCAGAAGTAATGGACTTGCTTGTGTCTGTATGTGTCCACCAATCGATCATTCAACATAATAAATCTGGATTTAGGGCAAGAGATTTGTAATTCTTTAGCCATAAGGCTACGTCTGTAATGTAAAGTACGTAGTATGACATTAAAGCAGAGATGTTCTAACAGAGCTGTGTATCTACGACGGGACTGATGAGAAAACACTAAACACTACAGACAGGAACACATTTGAACCCCTTAAAAATTCTACACTGACCTAAAGCCACTTTGCTGACAATCTGTTCAAAGTTGTTGAAAATACTTCATTGTTGTTAGCATGGATGGTAACTACCAGTTTCTTAATTTTTTTAAATTTGAAAACAGAGTTAAAAGACGATTGATATTCCTCAACACGAGAGGATTTCTCTCAAAGAGCTGATGTGGAAAATGCTGAAACAGCTCCAAGGAAAACGGGTTGAAGGAGCTTGGTGGTGAACAATTAACTTGGGACACCGAGAGCAATATTTCTCTGGTTAATGGTGTCGTTTCTGGGTCGGGTAACAATCACTTGGTTTTTGGAGTACTTCATTTATACCAAGAAAGTGAAGTTTTCTGTTCCTTGTGGACATGCAATTGAAAAGGGACTGAAGATAAGTGGCCACTTAAATGGTTGTACACATTTAAACAAACAAAGAATTATAGCAAGAACTGATTATTTCTGGAAGAGATCAATTCACCAGGTTTGACTGGTTTGCATAGAATCCAAACCAAAAACGATTGAAATTCAAATGAATTGAAGGAACCTCTCTTCTCCTTTGAACTTTAGCTCCTAGCTACTTAAAACGTTTAGTCAGAACCAAAATGTTCCAGAAACAGACATTTAACTCTCATTTATATTTATTGAGGAAATGGTAGAGCTTTAAAAATAACTCCCAGGGTAGTTGCCTCCTTCACAGTTCATTTGACCGGCAGATATCACAAGCTGCACAACAGAGGCAGCTGGGCCTTCACCAGGTCGAAACCCCTGGGTATTTGACTTCAGTGCAGCTGGAGAACAAAAAGTCCTCACATGCTATTTAAATCAGACAGAAAACTCTGCACTGGAATATTGGCTAGGCTGAAGTATATTGAAGGGTGAATTCCTGCGGTATACATTATGAACTTCTCCATCAAGGTCAGGGTGGACTTAAATGTGAATAGAAACTGAATGTAACAATTTGTCAAACACTGAAACGTCGTCTTTTTAATTAAATATTAGCACACAGGCAACAAGTCAAAAATTTAGAAAGAGAAATGTCCTTGTTTTTTGAATTTGGTGTTCGCCACATATTTCAAAAAAGTTTGAACTGTAGCAACAAAAGACTGAAATGCAAAAATAAAAAATTATTAATTTAACTGGAAACAATTTAGTAATTTAATTTTGTATAAAGACAGGATCCTGTAAAGTCTTTCTGAAGGACAGATGGAGAGGGGTTGAAAATTACTGCCGTCCGACGTGTCAAAATTCTAAATTCTTTTTATAAATCGTGGATTCCACGTCTTCCACATATCACCAAAATCCACATGCGATCCAACACGTCCTGCCCTTTTTATACAGCTGATATATTGTAGAACATGGGTGCTATATTTTCACCAGCCTAGTTTCTTTTAGTTTCTAGTTTTTCGACCTTGATGAAATTTGATTTCTAATTTGCTGTATTCCAAACTAAATGTGGTTCACATTATTAGTCATGGGCATATATGAAGTCTTAACTGCCCACTGAGTCAGGAATGAAATACAGGATTCAGAACCACAAGGGGATTCCGATCCCTATGGGACTCCCGAGCAGTTGGATGTACTCGGTCTTACGTCGACTTGCTTGCGTTTGCATCATTCACAGAGGCGCTCACTCAAGCACACATTGAAACGGTATTCAAAGACATGAAAGTATTTTTCCATGTCAAGGTGAGCCTGATGGGAATATCTTTGTTTTTCTCCCTCTATTATTAAACGCCATGAAAAATCTTCAGTAAAAATGTTATTTTCTACTGCGTATCTTTGAAAATGTACCAGGAGCTTTCTTCTTTGAACATAGCTGAAAAGAAATATAAATGGATAATGAGAAGTGTTAAGCCAAAGATATGCAAAAACTTCCAATAATGAAATAAACTTTGACCTTGAGTCCCCCTGACATTGAATAAAAAAACTAATTTCCACAGACTTAAAAGTGGTGAGCTCCAGCATTGTTTGGTGCGTTATGTATTATTACTGCTGTGTTCTTCAGTGGTTTCCATAAGTTGTTAATCAGCACCAGGACATCAGTACAAACTTGCCGCTGCTGTCAACCTGCCCTCTGAAATGTCCTCTCAACAATCACCCTTCCATGCATAAGCTGAAATTAGCTGCACAACACATTGTTTCAGCATCTTAATGCACCTCGCAAGACACACAACGTCATGACTCGTTTGCTGCTTGATGCAAAACGATGCAAAAAGTCCGTGTTGTTATTTCCATGACTGAGCTACAAGAAAGATCCGTCTGCATTCCTGTCCTCTGCTCTGTTGATTAATCACATTTTAATTCAGTTAGAAGCGGTATATTACATGTAAATAAACAAATGTGACACACAAGTAGATGTGTTTGGTTCATTCACATTTGTGGGCATAACAAAAACAAAACTAGGGTTAAATGGATTATTATTTCAATTTCAATGTAGTTATAACTGTTTTGGTGAAATATAATAGTGTTTATCTTTACAACATAATTCAAGATTCAAAATGCCACTTTGTCATCTCAACCACAGCACCGTCCATCATGGTCACACGTCACAACCAGCAGCATATCGATGTTGAAGGCTGCTTGATTCCACAGGGCAGATCTGCTCTGGTCATATTGGAAACTTAGAACCCAGCAGATATTTTTGATTTGGAATGGAAGAAAATTTTGCAAGAATACGTTTTGTATTTTGAGGATGTGTTTCTCATATCACGTGAACATATCACAGGTGTTTCTATTTAAAATTTGTCTTTGTGTTGATGATTTTCTTAATGGAGTTTATCAGTAAACAAGATAACCAAAGATCACGACTGATGTTTATTGAAAAGAATATTTACAGTAAATATCTGACAGTTTGATAACAATTTTAAGGACCAACGAAATGCTACTCAGTGCAAAAGAACCCTCCCATCCCCAATCCTGGATTTAGTGGATTGAGCTACTGCTACCCCAAATGGGTGTGTCCAGTATTGTGTTGTAGTTTAGGTAAAGGAAGCGGAGGGAAATCCTGGGGAGAATTCCTGACATGGTGTCCCAGGCAATACAGCAGGAAACAGAAATGTTCAGGAGCTTAGATGTGACTTTAACTCAAAGTAAACGTGAAGAGAAAAGTTCACATTTTTGTCTAGATCATAAGGATTAGCTGTAGTCATGCATGTAGATTTTAAGCTCCCTTTGATAGGACAAAATCCTCTTAACCTGCAGACGGGTCAGGAAATTGGAAGCTTGTATGTTTAGACTTGGATACATAAAGAGATGTACAAGTTAAATCTCAGTAAATGAGCCTTACAGACGGTTTTATGATATTTTTCTCCGTGTTGGGGAGAACATCATAGCCCCTGTCCTGTTTACACCCCTTTAGTTTTATTTTTGGATATGATCATCATGTAAAGAACCAGCCTCAGGCTGGTGTAAGTATCAGTATCAGTATCTGTGGTTTTGTCACACCGTGTCCACGTGCAAACATGTAGATTACAGTCGTAAAAAAGATTTATTATGAGGAACTGCTGTAGACATGACAGCTGTTATCGTATCTGAGCATTATTGGATTCCTTTTAATCATTGGTGAAGCAGAAAATGTAAATATCAGAAATGTGTAAAGGCTGATGTTACAGATATAGACTTGAATAAATGTTTAAAATTGGAAAATATAAGTTTACATTTTAATTATAAGGGCAGTCAAAGAGTTCAGGCCTCTGCCATACTTGTACTTTGAAATTAAACTCTCATATCGAAATTAAAAAAATACGTGTTCAACATCAGAATTTCTGTCCTCAGCTGTCAAAGTGAAGGAAAAATAAATCACTGCTCCACCTCTTTGTCTGGATGTACTCAAATTCAGCAGCTCCATTTTTGGTATATGCCTGACTCCTCAACTAAGTCTAATGAAGGTCCAACAGATGGTTTTCTAAATTACATTTTGACTGCACTTTATGTAATGAATTGTGATTATTAATCATAATCTTTACGTGTGTGTGTATACAGATTTGACAGTAATTCTGACAGTGTTTTTAGTGTGACTAAAAAACTTTACATATACAGTGGCTAGAAAAAAATTGGGCACCCCTGATATTTTTCCAGATTTTCCTTTGTAAATCACTGGTTGTTTGGATCAACAATTCCATTAAAATATAGCAGATGAACACGGTGGTGTTTTAGAAGTGAAATGAAGTTTATAGGATTTACAAAAAGTGTGCAATAATTAAACAAAAGTAGGCAAGTGCATAAATTAGGGCACCCCAAGACAAAAAGTACATCAATATTTAGTAGAGCCTGTTTTTGCAGAAATAACAGCCTCTAAATGCGCTCTATAGCTTCCAATGAGGGTCTAAATTTTAGCTGAAGGTATTTTTGACTATTTGTCTTCACAACACTTCTCCAGTTCAGTTGGTTTGATGGTTTCCAGCATGATCAACCCGATTTAAATCACACCAAAATTTTTGACAATATTCAGGTCTGGGAGTGAGATGGCTATTCCAGAACATTTTAATTGTTCCATTGTATGAATGCCTTAGTAGAATTTGAACAGTCTTTAGGGTCACCGTCCTGTTGACGTATCCAGACCTGGTGTAACTTCAACTTTGTCTCTGATTCTTAAACATTGTTTGAAAGAATCTCCTGATTCTGGACTGGAATCCATGCAACCTTCACCTTTAAAAGGATTGCCAGTACCAGCAAGGTGAAAATATTGGATCACCACCGTTAAAAATGCAATTTTAAAGGTGGAATGGCTCAAATGTGTCCTAAGGGCTCTGCGGACTGATACTGTCCAGAAACACATCCAAAGAAGTCAAGATAAATTTTGATATGTATTCAGATGTGACCTCTTTGTAAACATTTTTTGATCAGTTGTAACTGAGTTGCATATTATCTTCCAGAACCTCAAATGAATTAGAAGTATAAGCATTTTATGGTTTAATTTTGCAGTTTCGTTCAGCGTAACATATTCCTGAACTCTGCATGTAATCCGTCATTCCTCTTGATATTCGTCAGACTTTTCCCACCTTTCCTTGACACAGTGTGTTTATTCACACCAGTCATCCCAGTTTGACTACAAAAGAGGGAGTGAAGGTTTTGAGTATGTTATTAAAGCTCAGGTATCATATAGCTGATAAGTTGATGCTTTCTTTTGTATAAAATGCTACCAAGAAGCTGGCATACAATAATTAGCATGGGAGTGGCTGCGCTTTCACTAAAGGAAACTGCTCTAGTGGACGGAGCCGGGTTGTTTGAAAATGTCAGGAATGTGGCTGCCGAAGATGATTGGATTTCCTTGGACAAAACTCCCCTGAGGGAGATTTCTTGTTGCGACTCCATAACATACTGTGGCAGGTACCTTAAGTCACCCAATGAAGTTGCTGCTGATGTTCTGGTTAGCAAATGAGAAGGAACAAAAAAAAAGGACCAGTAAAGAAGGAGATGAGGTGACATTGATTGATGCCAAGCTAACACACAGCAGCTTTATTTCCTACTTCAACAGCCAGATCAAAATGATGAGCTTTTAACATAGAAACTGCATCATTTTGTTTACTTCACATGTTTTACTACCATAATGGTTGTGTATGAAATGTCTAAATGCCACTTTAAAACACAATCAATCTACGGTAGTCTCTGTCTGTTTCACTCTTGCTCTGCTAGCAGCTCCTTGGAAGTTGTTGGCCTGTAAAAATCTATAAATTAGATGCATCATTGTTTTAGCTGCAGGGTTCAAAGCATGTGAAAAAAGTAAGGGCTTATATTCTGAAATTTATGGTACTTTGAATATTGTTGAATAGCTCATTTGTTCAAAGTAATAAATGAGACTTTATCCCAGGTGATAGAATACATTGTTATTTTTCTCTGCAGGATGGCTCAAGACAACGTAAAGAAAGAAAGAAGACGGTCTCCTTCAGCAGTATGCCTACTGAGAAGAAGATCAGCAGTGCAAGTGACTGCATTGGTGCAATGGTGGATGGTTCCGAGCTGAAGAAAGTCAGATCCAATTCACGAATCTACCACCGATACTTTCTCCTTGATGCCGACATGCAGTCTTTGAGATGGGAACCCTCAAAAAAGGAATCAGAAAAGGCCAAAATAGATGTAAAATCCATCAAAGAGGTTCGGACAGGGAAAAACACAGACACTTTTAGAACTAACGGAACCTATGATCAGATATCAGAGGACTGCGCTTTCTCAATAATCTTTGGGGAGAACTACGAGTCCTTGGACTTGGTGGCAAATACTGCAGACGTAGCCAACATATGGGTTACAGGGCTGAGGTACCTGATATCCTATGGGAAACATACCTTGAATATGATTGAGAGTAGTCAGAACAACATGCGCTTGTCTTGGCTAGGGGAACTTTTTGATCAGGCCGACAGTAATAACAACAGTCAAATAACAATATGTGCTGCTGTGCAGCTAGTCAAAAAGCTGAACCCCGGACTTAAAAATGTAAAAATAGAATTGAAGGTAAAAGAGGTTCATAAAGCTAAGGACAAAGCAGGTTCTGATGTGACGAAAGATGAGTTCATCGAGGTCTTTCATGACCTTTGCACCAGGCCAGAAATTTATTTCCTCTTTGTTCAGTTTTCCAGTAACAAAGAATTTCTAGATACCAAGGATTTGATGATTTTTCTGGAGGCAGAGCAGGGTATGGCACAAGTCAGTGAAGACACCAGCTTAGAAGTCATTCAGAAGTATGAACCATCTAAAGAGGGCCAGTTCAAGGGTTGGCTGTCTCTCGATGGGTTCACCAACTATCTCATGGCCCCAGAGTGCCATATATTTGACCCCGAGCAAAAAACAGTTTGCCAAGACATGAAGCAGCCCTTGTCCCATTATTACATTAATGCATCCCACAATACATACCTGATAGAAGATCAGTTCAGAGGTCCCTCAGATGTGACAGGGTATATACGTGCCCTAAAGATGGGTTGCCGTAGTGTCGAGCTGGATGTGTGGGATGGGCCTGATAATGAACCTGTTATTTACACTGGTCACACGATGACGTCGCAGATTGCTTTTCGCAGCGTCATTGATGTCATCAACAAGTACGCATTTGTTGCATCTGAATTTCCACTGATCCTTTGTTTGGAAAACCATTGCTCTTTAAAGCAGCAGAGAGTCATGTTTCAGCACCTAAAGAAGATCCTTGGAGATAAGATTCAACAAGATCCTCCCAAACCAGAGGACTGCTACCTCCCCGCTCCCTTTGACCTGAAGGGAAAGATCCTACTGAAGGGAAAGAAACTGAGCACAAACTGCACTGCTTCGGAAGGGGAGGTGACTGATGAGGATGAAGGGGCAGAGATGTCTCAAAGAATGAGCATTGAATCAGCGGAACAACAGAGTATCGCACCCAAGAAGTTCCAGCTGTCCAAGGATCTCTCTGACCTGGTGACCTTGTGTAAGTCTGTGGAGTTCAAAGACTTCCCAACGTCTTTCCAGAACCAGAAGCAATGGGAACTCTGCTCTTTCAATGAGGTCTTTGCCAGTCGTTGTGCCACTGAATTTCCTGGTGACTTCGTCAACTATAACAAGAAGTTCCTAGCGCGAGTTTACCCAAGCCCCATGCGTATTGACTCCAGCAACATGAATCCACAAGATTTCTGGAAGTGTGGTTGCCAGATTGTGGCAATGAACTACCAGACTCCTGGGTTGATGATGGATTTGAACATCGGCTGGTTCCGTCAGAATGGGAACTGTGGCTATGTTCTACGCCCAGCAATCATGAGGGAGCAGGTTTCATATTTTAGTGCCAACACTAAAGATACTGTGCCTGGCGTCTCTCCACAGCTCTTACACATCAAGATTATCAGTGGACAGAACTTCCCTAAACCCAAAGGCTCAGGTGCCAAAGGCGATGTGGTTGACCCTTATGTGTACGTGGAAATACACGGCATTCCTGCTGACTGTGCTGAACAAAGGACTAAAACAGTCAACCAGAATGGGGACAACCCACTGTTTGACGAGAGTTTTGAGTTCCAGATAAATCTCCCTGAACTTGCCATGGTGCGCTTTGTTGTGCTCGATGACGACTACATTGGCGATGAATTTATTGGCCAGTATACAATCCCATTCGAGTGTCTCCAACCAGGTTTTCGCCACGTTCCACTACAATCTCTGACGGGTGAGGTTCTGCCACACACCTTGCTGTTTGTTCATGTGGCCATAACCAATCGGAGAGGAGGCGGCAAGCCACACAAAAGAGGCCTGTCTGTACGAAAGGGCAAGAAGAGTCGAGAGTATGCCAGCATGAGAGTGCTATTAATCAAGACTGCGGACGATGTCTTCAAAACAGCACTGCTGCCACTGAGGGAAGCAACAGACCTCAGAGAAAACATGCAGGTAAGATGGAATTAAACTCAATTAAAAGCTTATAGGATTCAGTAAAATGTGCAATGCTGAGCCAAACACATCAACATGGTTTTATATATGGTAACTTTTTTATCCTTTTTGCAGCTGGAATGTTTTACTTAGGGAGATGAATGAAAAACCAAGTCAATGCAGATTAAAACCAGATTTACTAGGACTTAGAAATACTCCTGCCCCGGAAAGAGAAAGTTAAAACCACCAGGCTCGACTTAATCGTATTTGATTTAAACCTTGTGTCACAACAAACCCTTTTGAATGGTAGGTCACCAATGTAATGTGTAATAAACACAATTACAGTGAAATAGAAGAGGTTGGAATTGGAATTGTTCAGTTCATAATGTCTATCAACAATCCAGATAAAACGGTTGTAAATAATGCTATTTTTTTAAAAATTCTATGATGCTGAAGTTTGTGTCACATTGAGAAACGCTGAGCTGCAGTGTCCAGACACTTTGCAGTTGGGCATTGTATTGGGATTTATTTTGGTAGTTGTGTTTATATTGTAGTCTTTGTGCGATTACGACACACTGGCCTTGAGACTGCAAAACAGCTTTGCCATCCTGTCAGTGTTTCCCCATGATTGTTTATGTAGGGTTTAAATCTGGCCCTTCACCGGAAAGTTAAGATTTGTGTGTGTGTGTGTGTGTGTGTGTGTGTGTGTGTGTGTGTGCGCGCCCACTGCCATGTGACACTGGTGTTAGTCCAATAGGATTGAGTGTTTATGAGTAGCAGAGAAGTGCCAGAGCGAAAGTTCTCACAGGTAATGAGGGCGCTTGCAGCCACTTCCTCTCACATTGTGCTTCTCTGTGGGATTGTGGTTACATATTCAGGGTTAAGGGCAAACAGACCGGATTCTAGCAGCATGGAATATGTCTTTTGTGTCTTACTTATTACTCAATCAAATGTGTTTTTTGACTGTCATGCCAGTTTAAACAAATGATTCTGGTGTACATTTCCCGTTTCCTCTGTCTGCAGAATGCCATTGTGTCCTTTAAAGAGCTGTGTGGCCTTTCGGCAGTGGCTAACCTGAAGCAGTGCATCTTGGCCCTCTCCCCCCGACTTACTGGAGCCGAAAACAGCCCGCTTCTGGTGTTCAACCTGGCTGACCAGTACCCTAACTTAGAGCCCCAAGGCCTGCTACCGGAGGTCCTGAAGAAAGTTGTTACCACATACGACATGGTGAGTACCGCTGGGGGAAGAGTAACACCAACGACACCTGGTAACTAAAAACTAAAAGTCAGATTTTACTTTCAGTTACACTTACCTTACTGAGACCATAACAAACCAGCTGACGTGATTGCACCTGCTGAAGTGTTTCTAGGTGGTGTTCTTTGGTAGAAGTGGTGAGAAATAATTCTCAGGGCAAGAACTTGTAGTTCAAGGGGAATTCTACAGCAGTGTTATGTCTGTGTGTGGCCGAATTCATGCAGACAGGGCCAGCTATGTTGGAGTCCAATCAGATCAATACCGTGGCCTTGCTGGGTGTAAATGGGACATCATGAAATGATTAGATAACGGGTTGGATCGCTGTTAAGTAATTAAATCGATAGTCTCATGTTATGCAACATGCAAATGAGGCCACTTTCAGACAAGGTCGCGATCCTGAACACGTCCTGTTCTGTAGAACGACTCCCATCACATTATGAGCAAGTCCACTTCCCAGCAATATTCAAGGAGGTAGGCTGATCCTCCTACAAAACTCCACTGGCAAGACGTACATCAATAAGTGAACTAATGAATACTTTTAATCAGATTCATCTTTATCCCTTTCTGCTGTGGTATTATGTTCCCAGAAAATTTATTCAACCGTGTAAAATTAGATTCAGTGTTAAGCAAGAGTCTGAGCCCAGCTGTGGTTGGCTTCGCATTTAAATAGAGGGAGAAAGACAGAAACATATTGATGTGAGAACACTCTGTTGTGATAGCATCGTTAAATATTTTCTTTGGCATACTTGAAAACACACTTCTGATATTCTGATTTGTAATTAACTCAAGGACAAGGGAAAAGGTGTGCACCCCCCGAACAAATGCAGAGAGAAGCCTCTTGTGTAATTGATCTCTCTGCCCAAACAATGCATGGAGTCATGTAATTTTTATGGCACATTTTTGTCTCTTGGGACCCAAAGGTCAAAATCTGAGAAAGCAAATGATGATGAAAGACTTTGGAGGCGTAGCAATTAAGGTGACCCCCTCTGCTCTGATCGGACCCAGGGGTAGAAGGCCAACTAATTGGTCCTGATGGAAAGGGGCGCTAGGAAAATTCAGTTGGATGGAAAAAGAAAATCAACAGGGAAATCAACGTGTGTTTGGGGGATCAAAATGGAATACATTACGAGCAAAGGCTTAAGTGGTTTGAGGCTCCATGCCTTGATCATCAGCAACTCGCTGAAGAAGACAGGGATAAAGGAGGTATGCGAGCTGACAAGTGATGAGGCACACATGAAACTAGAAGAGCTGAATAATGTATAGCTCAGATAGAAATCAGATAGAAATCCAACTAGTGTCAAAGTCCACCAAAGGGACTCAACCAGGTCTTCAGAAACTTGGTCTCAATCATCATTTACAGTATGTGCTGAGAAACAGCTTAAAAGACTCATCACAATGTCGTCTTGTGGTCTCACTATACAAATAAATGAGCATTTTTATCTAAATTTGGGCAACGATGAGAAGAGATAGACTGAGTGTCCAACCAGTTACCTTAAGACGGGCCTATGAAGATGTAGGAGACGCTGTGTCTGCCAACAAAAGGGTAATTTCTTCTCCCATCAAGAAAGTAATAACAGTGTAGGGGACAGCTAGAAGTGTGGCGAACTGCAGCTGTGGTGTGATGAACAACCACCATGGACGCTTGTAGCTATCATGACTCATTACATGAGATTGGGGAACTCTATCTGCCCCCGTACAGTAGGCATTACTGGATGGGCTCAGTGTAATCACGCCTGAAAAGGTTTCCAGACAGACGTCTTGAATCTAACACTTTGGGAGGATAAGAGAGCATGGCAAAGTTGTGCTGATTAAATGGAAACTTTGGTGGAGGTACTTATTTGAACTTGATGTAAGAAGATTTTGCAGCACAAAGACAGAGGATGTATGAGATACAGTGAGAATTTATGCAATGAAACAGGTGACGGCATAATAAGTCCAGAGCTTCTGATGTTTTCTTCAAACATGATAGTTGATGTAGCTTTTTCATGCCATATATTTTGGAATATATACACATTTCTTTTAGTGTTTCATCAAAGACCATCCAGATAACCACAGTTCTTATCATGGTTGTCTGCGGAATCCACAGACGTGTAAATTATGAAAAAAACAAACTTGCATAAAGTCTGCATGTCTTGATTTTTAAATTTTATATATAAGTTACATGAACAATGATAAAGAATGAGAACACAAAAGTCACAAGAACACACAAGCTACGTCTTTACTCCACCAACGACAAGAGATCCGTATGTCGAGCAGCTCGTATCTCGAAGTACGAGATGACCTTGCATTGTGCATTTTACTTCAAACAGGAATAACTAGTTTATAAGCAGCGTGTGTTGTGGACTATGACGCTTGTTGCTGTGGTGAGTTTTCCCAGCAGCAGCTTGTTGCTTGTGGTTTAGACTCTAAACAAATCCAGGCTTTGTCGTCATACCGATGGAGTTGCTGTGAATTACCCAGAGCGATGGTGCTTCTGTTCTGTTCAGGAAAAATCAACGCTGTCGCTTTATTGTCGGTTTTGATTTTCACATTTTTAAAATTAGAAGGTAGAATACATAATTTGTTCGCCTGAATTTCCACATTCTCCTTTCTCGCGGTCGTGACGCCTCCCCCCTGCTCGGCTATCCACAGAGTTGGAAGGTTCGAGAGATTGATCAGGACCGCGACGTTGGTCATTTCTCTTTTCCTCCCCCCCAAACAGAGTAGCTTTGTCACTGAGCTTGAATAAAACGGTGGTTTTCTTTTCCTCCCGGTTTGTCTTGGCAGGAGAGCAGGACAGTCTGGCTTTGTGACACGACCTTGTGTTGCACTTAAATCACTTAAGGACCGCTGGAGTCAATTACAACAACCCTGCACACACAAAGACCTGACTATCAACAGGCTCTGTCTGAAACGAGCACAGCCTCCTTACGGTAAAGCAAAGCTCATACAACAACCAAAGCGTCCAGATGGTCTGTCAGGCAGCCTGTTCACTCGCTGCTTATCTGCATGCTTTGGTGACAGCTTACAAATGCTTCATTAACCTCCTGAAACCACTGTCGTCCTCCTGCAAGAAACCCAGGCTTTAAGGGCCGGATGCGGCGGTGCCTTTTAATATAAGAGTGGATTCCCAAAGTCTTTGAATCTGCCTTTAATGGCAACCATAAGAGTTTTACCCGTCTACAGGTCAGCAGAGAGCGTGCACTCAATTAACATGAAGCGTGACATCACAGAGGCTAAACTTAGCATCTCTCACAGCTGTGGTTTCACGGATGACACGCTGGTCATCTTCTGGCTTGGATGGCGGATCCCGATCATTAACCTTATCTGTGACGCCTTCAGAATTCACCGATCTATTTTCTACATGAATACGAGACATTGTTCCCTGTTTGAAGGAAAAAAACTGTACCCTTTAATAAACATCCTAATTGCTCGTGTCTCCTTCCCTCTAATTTGGGCTCAAATAAATGCGCTTCAGCAAACCACACCCAGCGACGTGCCTGTAATAGCAGCTTGTTTTTCTTAGCCCTCCCTGGATAGAAACACCCCGCCGCCAGACGGAGTCTGCTCCCTACTTTATTGTGGGATGTCGGTTTTTCGCTGATGTGGAAAATGAAGGCGAATACAAACACAATACGTCTGTTTCCTTTCAGGTGATCCAGACCAGCAAGACTCTGCTGGAGAACTGCGAAGGGGTGTATGAGAGGATTCTACACACTCAAAAAGCAGGTGAGACATCAAAAGAACAGTAAAATGATCCCCCACAACACAAATCACTTACTTTGCTTATTTTTAGGAAGTTGAATTTCCGCTGAGATGTTTAATTCACACCAGAAGTAGCTCCTTCACTCTATGCTAATTACAAGGCTGGGGTTCAGATGACATGAAAGCTAACAGATGGCGGTCCGTTTCAAAACAGTCTTAACATGATGATTTAAACGGATTGGGGGGCCAAGGAGGTCCGTTCAGGATTTCTGGGAAGGGAAATCGACTCGGAGGCAGCATCAGGTGGGAACATACCGGCGTAAGAGATGGGACGCCTCCTCATCTGACGAGTTTCATTTGTGCTTTTATTCTTACACGCTTCTGGTTTAATCTAACAAGTGTAAACTGGCAAAACCTGTTAATGAGGAGGAATTCAATTTAGATATTAGCAGGCTTCATAAGGCGATACTGTGACGCTTGAAGCTCATAGCAGGGCGATGGGCTAATTTATCAATGAGAGAGCCCGCTGGAAGCAGTGGAAGTGAGAGTGGAAGGGAGGAAAGATGAAACATCATTACCGCAGCTCCGTTTTATTGGTTTCCAGATGGATGACTTGGATATTATTCAATTTCTGTCGTCTTGGCACATGAGAGAGGAGGATGGCGTCGTTGAAAGAATGTGGAATGAAAAGCTTCTGCGCAGACGCAGATGATATTTTGCTAGTTTTCAGATTTGCTCGTAGCGTTGAATCACAGTTAGCCTGTGTTAGCATTCCTCTCCTGCTGTAAATACAGCAGTCGTTCCACAAAGACTATTCATAATACATGGCGTGCAAACGTGTCGGCTCAACACATTAATATTACATGCTGTGTGATGAATAGACAACAATCCCAGGCATGCGTTCTCTCCCGTTGTGCTGTGTGATTCCAGGTGCTCATCTCCCATGGAGCCCAAACCCTCCATTTGAGATCATTGTTGTGTTGACAGCACTGTATAAAAGAAATAATACCAATGTAAGGGAATGGTGTGGGAGACACTCTTAGTTGTGTTTGAGGGCAGATGACGCACTTGCTTTGAGCTGTGCATTTGAAACAAAACAGGATGTGATGTAAGCGTCCTTTGTGCCGTACAGCGAGTTCTGGACCTTCCTGATAAATGCTTTGTCAGTGTGAATCATTCTTTTACACGAAACAATGACCAAATGGATAATACAGCAGCGACGGGGGCGCTGTCGAGCAAACCTTTTTCCCTCCTGGTCTCTGTTGTCTAGCGTTATATAAAATCAGCAGCTAACCGTCGTAAACTAGGACACGGCAGATGGCAAACTGATGAACTCCAACATTGACTTATTTTCCAATCTGATTTGTGTGTTGCGTTTGTGTGTTTGTGCACCCAGGCTTGTATTTCAATTGGTTCATTTGGTGCAGTTTTGTGCCCTTTTTTTTGTGGTACAGAAACTGGGGCAGTACAAACCCAATTCCCCCCACACAGAAAGAGGAACATTCCAGCAGCAACAGCTATTAAAGTTGTGAATAATCCATCACATCAGGTCAGACAGGGCCCGCCTTCCCTCCAGAAAACACTCACGCCAAGTCCACCGTCTATTTCCCTTCTAAACGGATTCAAGTCCCAACGGGTACCGGGTCAGTACCAGAACTCTGTTCCCCTTAACCACAACCAACTAAACCACATCTGAAACATGTTCTGGTGAACAGTGGACTGAGACTAATGAGACATTCGCTCTCCAAGAATTCCACGCCTGTTTCCCGGTAAAACAAATGTCATCTGAAAATGGTGATGACTCTATGGGGTCTTAATGTTATGCTGGTCGGTGGGTTTTGAGGCAGAAAAGGGAACTATAGTAGTCGGACGTGTGGATGTCCGTATCTACGAATGTTCGTATCTTGAGGATGAGCTGTAATTTACAAAGAGGTTGAGCATTTGGTTTAGCCTGATGATCGACCCACTGCAGAATAAAAAGATCCGTAGAGAAAATGGCCGTGATGCTGGAGAGGAGCTGCTATTCTACATGAACTGCCATTAATACGTTTTCCCTTGTATGTTTCAGACTTGCAGCAAATGCAGCACAGATGTAATAATGTCTTTCCGAAAGAATAGTGAATAATTGAAGTGGTGCTCGTCCACATTGTGAGCGTTTCGCACTCTGAGACACACCAGCATCATCTTTCATGGTCCGGCTGCTGTCGTGCAGCGTTACCTCACAGAGACGGGTCTGAAAATCCCAGAATGAGATTCCCCCTTTCTTGCCTGCCAGACTCCATAAAATGTTGCTAGGCAACTCCTCAAAGTGTGTGTGTGTGTGTGTAGGAGACTGCATCGTCAGCGTCGTCATGGTTCACGTGTAGTTTCAGAATAACGGCCTGAAAATGAAAGTGTTTGACGTCTGTCGTGCAACGCAAGACGTGTGGTTTCAAAAAGCACACGCGTGTGATCCGGGTGCCGCGGCGTGATGTCGGGTCTGTTCACACCTGGGATCTGGTGGCAGACTGGTTTCCAGGGGGGGGGCTCAGAGGCTCTACGTCAGCCAAGCCCCACATCTGCTATGGTAAATTTCACACAAAGGGGGTCTCTCTTGCGTTCACATACCATGTTTCCATGGTTACAGCAGCGACTTGCTGATATCAGAGCGTCGGAGCGGCGATGCGTTCGTGTTCCGTAGGAGTTTCCAGAGCAGAAGCATTACGCAGCAGCCGGCATCCTGCTCAGGAGGAACCCCGTCGGTCGTGTTTGTCTCCCAGAGCGGGCTTCCTGTTGTTGTTTGTTGTCAACGCTGCACTGAAAAGCCAACAACATTCAGCCTGACCTGAGTCAGACTCAAGCATTCGGGGGTGGGGTGGGGGGGGATCTCCTCAGGAGACAAATCCTTCCTCTGTTCAGCGCCGTGATGCTAATCCGCAGTGAAGGAGCGTCATGTCTGCCTGCCCACACGGTGTCTCTCCTGTTCATTCCTCCTCATCCTCACACTGCCCCCCCCCCCGTCTTGTTTTTTTCCTGCACCTGTCTCTTAGGATCTAGTCTCCACCTTGCTGTTCTTTTCCCAACCACTCACTAACCTTCAGGATACCCAGTTATGATTTGCAATTGTGAGGCGAGACGCCGAGACACGACTGACAAGGAAAATGAATTTATCGTCTCCTGTTGCCGCGGTAACGCTTCTGTCAGCGCCGTCCAGAAAAAGGACGAGAACCAAACACTAACTTCACTTCCACAAACTGAGTCTCCTGCCGCGACGGGAGGCTGTGGAATGTCGACAGGACGCGCCAGTGGCTCCGCTCTAATGCGTTTCCTGGATTAGCACCCAGTCACCTCCCGAGTCACCGTGAATTCCAAGCAGACTGTGTCAACACCCCCTCTCATCTGTCTGTCTGTCTGTCTGTCTGCCCCCCCAGCGATGGAATTTCACGAGAACCTCCATGACCTGGCCACGAAGGAAGGCCTGAAGGGCAGGAAGTTACACAAGGCAGTGGAGAGCTTCACATGGAACATCACCATACTGAAGGTGAGCAGCAGAACTGTGTGTGTGTGTGTGTGTTTCTTGAGTAGCACACACTCGATAGATTGAAGAGAATGTTCTTTCTCAGACAGAGGTCAGAGGTCAGCCTAGCTGGCCTGTGGCTGCTGTGACTTAATCCATTTATCTGACAGCTCCTGGAAACAGGTTCGCTTCCCAGTCAGAAGGAGGATTTTGAAACCAACCTCAAGGACTAAGGGATTATGGGATGTGCGTGGTCTCTATTTACTATCAGGAGGCTGTTATGATGCCCAGTGTAACGTTTTGAAGGCGCTCCTACAAACATCTTCAACTCATCAGCTGCCAGCGATTCATAGCAACCCATCTCCTTCATCATTTATCTGTTTTCTTTCTCCCAAGATGCTTTGCTCAGATATTAAAGCACTTTCTATCTGTATTACCTTTTCCCACACTTTGATGACTCTTGTGTTTCATTGAAGTCCAAGACTCACGGAACGGAGGACACTTCCGAATGCCATCAGCCAACAAAATGCATGTCTGGTATCACGTGAACACCTACTTAAAATCCGTGATGAGGTGAAGTTGTGCGCGAATTCACGAGGGATTACTTTATACGCCTGATTTTGACTTATAAGCTCCGCCCTCGTTGAATTGACATCCAGAGACATCTTTGGCAGCCAGTGAGTTAATCTATGGTCTCATCCGCGCTGCTCCTCGCATATTTATTCCTGTCTCCTCTGCCAACACCACTAATAATGGATCAGTGGCCTCCTGCGTATTTACATGCGTTAGCATGCGTTTAGATTACAGTAGCTCAGCTCTAATTTATACTTGCTTCGTGGCGACTGAGTCAGCCCAGCGTGATTGATGGTGTGTGTGCAGTTCGTGTGTGCGGTTCGTCAGTGTTCAGTCTGGGAGTGGACCTGAACAGATCCTCCTGCTGACAGACCTCCTGTCCAAACAGACTGGAGATTTCTTTTTCGTAGGATCATTAAAGGAGCATCCTGAAGTTTTAAAAATGGCTGCCATCCAAGGGCGTCTGGTAGCCGGAGCGAACACAACGCAGAGTGATGAATGAACCGTTCAGACGTGGGAGTCGGTTGTGTAAATGTTCCTTATAGCTCCGAGCTGGAGCGACGGGACCTCGACGGAACTGAAACGACGCTCGTGTGTTGCTTTGGCAGCTGGCGCTAGAGTGGGAGCAGAACCCATGAGTGGGATAGAAACCATGATGATGGTTATTACCTCTGCCAGGAAGTGGTGTTACCAGGCCAGATTGTTTGTCTGCAGGACGGCGGAATAACTACAGCCTGATTTGCATGAAACTTGGTTGAAGAGCGGCGCCGGAGCCAAGTAAAAAATTTGTTATGTTTTGGAGCGGATTCGAATCGTGGGGTGGATAAACAAATTATTTCTCTCTTTCGATGAGTAGAATGTAGTTGAGCAGAGTAGCAGTAAGCAGCATGGGGGGGAGGCGATCACAGCAACAAAGCGGCGAATCAAAAAAGGTTTTGTGTTCCGAAGCACATATAAAGACGCTCACACCTCTGCTGCAGGGTGTGTCCAACGCAAACACACACCTGCATCTGTGTGTACACACACAATGCAGACAGCAGAGGTGTTGGGATGTGACTTCACACCGTGTGTGTGTGTGTGTGTGTTAGCTGCAGACTACACAACGCTGCTGCCGTTTACTTACAAGCGGTTTCTGACAAGATTCCAAGAGTTTAGTCCTTTAAGTTTTACATTCAGCCTCATTCATTTAATTCAACCTGATAAAGTCAGACGGTCATCTCGGCCTTAAAGTTCTCCTCTGCAGGAATCTGGAGACGGACAAAAGGATCGGTAACTAGATTTGTTCCCAGCCTGCTCTGGTATCTCTCGTGTCTCACGCTTTGATGTCTTCTCACCCCTCCAGGGTCAGGCTGACCTACTGAAGCACGCCAGGAGCGAAGTCCAGGAGAATCTCAAACAGATCCACTACGCTGCGCTCACTTGTAACCTGAGCAAAGGCAGGCCGGCGGGCGGCTCCTCCGGCTCGGGTTCCAAAAGCCGGTCCAGTCTGGAAGCCATTCAGGAGAAGGCGACCAGGGAGGAAGAGCTCACCGACGAAGACTAAAGCCTGGACTTCCTGTTCTGTTCCTGCCTCCTGAGTCCAACCCAGACACGTTCTCCATGCTGTCATTTTGGCATTACTGCTCGACCCCCCCCCCACACACACACACGCTGTACAGCATTCCTTCATACACATTCCTGCTTCACAACACAGCTCGAGCCTCTTAGGATTTGGATCTCTGCTGTAATCATTAATGAAACATCCCCAGAACACAACCCGGTCCAGTTCCGATCAGGCCAGGTTCCAAGACACCCTTGTAAAAAATGTTTATATCTTTAAACATGCTCCACATCCATCTCATGCACACGTCAGAAATAAAATGTTTGCGTCCAGCAGGAACAGAGCTTTGAAGGAAACGCTGATGAACATCAGCTCCACTCAATCCTGATGCGTTATCACCTCCCTGCTGGTTTCCGGGGTCGGAGGAGCAGAACGACCCGTCAGCCGGGTCACAACTACCAGAGGTTGACCTGCGCTTCAGAGGCGGTGCATTTCTGCTCACTCAGCAGACTGGGGGTGTTACCAAGGAGAAAAAAAACAGGAAAGAGCCATCGGATTGTTCTAAAGCACAATTTTTTTTCCAGAGTTCTGAATGTAACGGACCGCTGAGGGAACAGAAGAGCGTCAAAAACGTCACGGACGACCGCAGAGAGAACTCGCCCACTTTCTCGTCTGCCAAAAACAGTAGGATGTACTATACTGTGTATATACGGAGTTTCCTGTTACCTTTTTTCTGAAGAGTGATTCATTTTATTATTGTATACTTGGAAATATGAGATTTATTTTATAAAAGATATATGAACCTGTTTGTGGAAAAACGTTTTGTGCGTGTGTAGATACGATGACGAGGCTCGTTGCTCGGAAAAGTGACCTTGAGACAGAAGGACTAATAATAGAATGTATTCACACCGTCGGTGGTTAATCACCTGCAAAGTTTCAGAAATCACAACCAGCAGCAGCTTGAGGACAAATCACAGCCAGTTTCCTTAGTTCTGGAGTTCATTATGGCCTTTTTTAGGGGGCATTCAGGGCACTTTATGATAAAAAATAGTTGGAAGGTGCCACAAATGACCCGTTTTTAAAAACGCCCCAATGAGGAATCAACTCTGGCTGGTTTCCAGTGGGAGGTCATGTAGAAAACAAAAAAACCCCTACATGGCTAACTTTAATTGTGCAGTTTAAGCTACTGATCGTTTAAAGATGCGTTTCACCGCCCGGTGCTGGCGAGCTTCACCATGTTTCGTCTTTCCGTCCATCAGTCAGTCAGTGTTCAGATTGTCCAGAACATTTTGCCCCAGAAGTTCCCGTCTTGGAAAGAATTCAAACTCAGGTCTGGTGAGACGACAGAGGAGGGTGTGAATGCCATCGCAGAAAGAGCTGTGTCGTACTTCCTGCCTCCAGAATCTAAAATTGTGCCATTTTATCGATAAACAGTTTACAGACAAGAGGGATTTGATAGTATTTTTCATAACGGTCCATAGTTGTGTGCTTTATTTAAAATGTCTTATAAACATTCTCGTTCTTTAGTCCACCAACCTTGCAATAAACGCAAACTTCAGGGAGGTTAGAATGAAGCTGTTTAGTCAAATCGATTCAGTTTTCTGTGATTTGTGGCGTAGTTGTTTTAAAGTGTTTAGAATACTTAATATTTTTATCCTTGAGGGCCATCTGGACATTAGGAACACAGAACTATTCGGGATCTATTTGCTATTTCCTGATCAAATCTGCAGCAACTGATTTAAAATTCACTGCTAATGCTAAAATCCCTCTGAGCTAATGCTACTGACAGCCATGTGCTGCGTCCACTTGATCGATTGGGAACTAGTTTTAAAGGTTATGAGGCTTATATCGATTTAAGAATGTTGTCTCTTGCATTAAATGTCCAACGCTGCTCTGTAAGCTTCAATAAAAAGCAAATCAAAATGAAGATTTGCAGCTAAACCTCTACTTCAACTCTATTTCTGGCTTTCCATGGATTTTTTAGTGGGGCATTATTTTCACCAATAATGTTCATCACCAGCGAGAACCCCCAAACACGCCGCAGCTCTTTTTCTCTTGACAAATGGTATTTGGACTGTTAAATGAATTCCTGGACATTTTTTTTGAATGTCTGCAGCTCTTTGACCTTCCTGTTCTCATGATGTTGTGTTTTAATAAATAAATGCCATCCACACCCACTGATCACATGACCTGTGACACTAGACAGACGTGTCATCTCCATGTCAGTGCTGTGGCCGTGGACGTCTTTATTGTTTGTGGTTAAAAAAAAGAAGCATTTCACCTGTACTTGAGTCTGTTTTTTGTTTTTTTCTGCTTCCTAATAAACATGTCGAATAAACTCGTGTGTCTGCTGCCTTTGTTCTGAACGTCATAACGCTGTTCTGTGGCATCACACATGCAGCTCCCTCTCAAGCAGCAGTCGCCGTCAAATCCCATCATATGTTCTCCCTCGTCCACGTTCTGAGTGACTGCTTGTCCAGTTAGTTCTCGATATACGAACACAACTGGTTCCGAGAGGCTGTTCTTAAGATGTGAGTCGCTATTTATTAAATTTCAATCTCTAATCCCCATTTGAGGTAATCTGAATGTCATTACTGTTCTAAATACTAAAGTACTGTCCCCCAAGACACCAGAAAAAATAACAGGATCTAAAATTAACACAAAACACAGTTAGAACAATTAAAATAGGTACGTCTAGTTCCAATATCTGTGGTTAAGCATCACTGTAGATGCGATGATCATTTAATCCAGATTACGGTCAAATTTAATCCTTGAGGAGAAGAAGAAGAAAACAGTTGAAGGAACTCATCACCAGTTTTTAAGATCATCAACAGCAGTCAGAGTCAGCTGTTGATGTTGATCCACTGTAAATACTTCAGCATGTATTTAGCTTTAGAGCAAAGAAAGAGGAGGGAGGAGTTATTGTGGGTCAGAGTCAGAGTTGTCATCAGAGAGATGATCACCCCCACCATCTTCACTAGCCTTTGCTTTATCATCCATGATAAAGAGTAAATATCCAAGGCACAAAGCCTGATAGAGGGACGACAACAAACAACAACAAGACGGGGAGACGAGTGTAAGCTGTGATAACGCAGTGGTGCTGCCCCCCGCAGGGGTTGTGGCAGAAAGGAGAACTGCAGGATAATATCTGGATATGGCTGCACGTTTGTTCGTATCTACGAACGTAACAGAATAAGTAAATTGATAATCCCAGGATTATCCAATTGTGCTCTTCCTCCAAATCGCCTCTACTGAAAAATTCCAGGCTGGAACCGAACGCTCTTCACGTTCCCCAAGGTCAGCTACATGCATTCATGATTGATGTTCCACGGGACTATGTACAAAAAGGTATTTTCAAGGACGGATGCACCTCGTCCTTTCCCTCCCAGCTGTTTTTCCAGCGCTTGGAGAGGGGGACGCATCAGTATCGATTAACGCTGTGTGTTGAGTGGAGCGGTGAGAGCCTGGGGAAATAAAGCTTCAGATAGCAGTAGCGTGCTAGAGGTGGCTCTAACGGGCAGAAGCAGGGACGGCTTGATGAACGCGTCGTCCGATGAGCATCATTATCTTTACAGCGAGTCAGTAAATCATCCATAGGTCCCCAACTGGAAGCAATCCATCACCGATGCCAATCCAGACCTGGATGCAGATTGGCGAACATCCAAGCACCATAAAAAATAAAAAAAGGGAATTCAAGCTGTGACTTTGAAGCAATCGATAAATGTTTTTCTCAAATCAGCTGGAAGCCAGCCGGCGCTACAGGTATATGTACACCAACGTTCCTGCCGCTCTACTGCCTCGACAGGAAGCTCTGCAATCAGCTCAATGCATGTTAACGTTATGTAAACTAAAAGAATGGCCCTCTGAACGCACTCCTCAAAGTGCTTTTTGACGAGCGATGGCGCGTCACACCATGTTGATTTAGCGAAATGGATTTTATTAGCTTCAGGAGAGGGTGAAGAGGCTTTTCTTTCTGCACGTTTCAAACCAGAGGGGCCGTTGTTGGTAATCATTAAACACAGTTCTGCACTTCTTTCTCAGACCACCATCGAATCAACAGGTCAGTTTGTCCTTTAGAATCCAAACATGTCTTCTTACATTAGTGATAAAAGTGCAGGTTGAGTTTAGAAAAGTTTGGGCACTGCTGTTTGTTGAGGGGTTCCATCACCTGAAATTTGACGTTGTTATGAGAAAGAAAAGCAGCAGAAACCATAGTCTTCATTTAAAACGGTCAAACAATACGAAATCCTTCTGGAACGAATCAGCTCAAAGTAAGCAGCCGTGATTTACGGACAGACGGATGGACATCTGCTCCAGAGCACCACCTTCACGTTTAAATCATCCACTCGGTGTTTACAGCAGAGCGCTGGCACTCAAATGGGCTTAGTAGGAAATGTTTGGACAAGGTGTAAAACAAAGTGCTGCTCGGCGAGCGCTTTAGGCGGCGGCGGAGTTCCCTGAAGCCGCGTTGATGCGCCGTGACAGCCTCCAGATACCTTCAGCAGATCAGGTCCCAAATGGAATAAAGGTCAGCGAGTGCGTCGCACTCTGTTCCCATCCCTCCCCCATCTACAGTGTTTCTGCACCGGTGTTATAGATCTGTCACTGTTCTCATCCAAACCTCATCGCCTGGGAGTTGGTGACATTTCATGAGACGGTCCACATAATGGACAGTTTGTCCTCATGGCAGTCAGATAGTCGTCAATCAACAGGAAAACCTGGTCACTAAATGTGAAGAACATCATCAGGCAGTCCCAGCAGGATTGGATTCATTGTCTAGAAACCAGAAAATGTTTACCGTCCAACTAAAAGGTCCAAGATCTGGAACACGACATATAAAAGCCAAAGAAAAGCTGGAATCAAAGGATGTTTGATGTGTTCGTGTAGAAAACCTCCGACTCAGCCGTCCTTTTTTTTTCATTTCAATGCTTCGAATCTTATAAAAACCAGAAAGCACTCAGAACGAACACCGTCACTACAACCTGAACAATCAGATGATAGTTTGGTCACATAAAAGCCCTCCTGTCGGTTTTCAGGGCCTCAAAGAAGAAGCAGCTCATGCAGGCTGCACAATAGATGCATTCTATTTTCTAGCATTGTGTCAGGAGATCATCAGCAGATGTAGGGCGGCAGATCAGGAGTGGGCCGAGATAAAAGTGAGAGGGGTTCTAGAGTAAAAATGCAAATCAGAAACACCGATGCCAACGATTCAAATGCAGAAGTGTGTCTGACTGAAGGGAAGCAGGAAGTGTCCCACGTTTCCTGACATCACTCGTTTACAGCCCGCCTCCTGTTTGACATTTTCTGAGTTGTGAACAATCAGAAGCCGAAAAAAAGAAAACCACAATTTTGGAGTAAATAAGAAGTTGACGCTGACAGAGAAAGAAGATGTTGCTTCAGCACCACGGACAGAGACACAGATTTATCAATACGCCACATTGAGACAGTCGCCGATTGAGACCGGACCCAATCAGGAGGATATAAGGGTCCAGAGATCTTGGATCTGGACCCTTAGAAGCAGCAAGAGGTTCCACCTCATCAGGCCCACTAAATGTGATAGAATAGCGTTTTCACATGACAACGGCCCCTCATGGAGTCACTGCGCTCCTCATCTGCTTCAACAATCACTCAGCCTGAAGGCAAACACACCCCCACACACGTTTTCCACCCTTTATATCCTTCTTTGTGAATATTTCATGCCCTGCTAGCCACCAAACTGCCCGTCCCAAAGCGCCGCCGTCCCTCCTTTGTGTGAAGCAAGTCGTCGCTTTTCAGAATCGCTTTGGTTCTTTTGATGCCATGTGAATGCTGCCTGAACCAACGCGACCGAGCCGTCGGCGCCGCTGCTCAGAGAACGGAGGATGACGAGGCGTTCAATGGGGCGTCGCTAACATGCAGACGGGCATTCGGCGCTCCATTCCTGTCCTGGAGATGCGTCCTGGAATCTCCAGCTGTGGATGACGTAGCAGCCGGTAACCGTGGTTCCCCCTCAGATGGAAGGATGGGATCCAGCCTGGCCTGCTTATCACAGACGGCGCTTTGGTGAGAGCATTCGGTGAGAGCATTCGGTTTTACAAGCAGCTGAAGGGTTGCATGTTGTCAGGAGGACACTGATCAACCTGAGAGATGGGTTCTCGTTTTGGTCCAGAGTAAATCCAGCAGATCCTGGATCTGATTGCTGCCGCCGCCACCAGAGGACGCGAAGCTGGCAGAGCTTCCGTGAAGGAAGTGCTGATGAATGACGCGTTTTTCTTTGCAGACAACATCGCCCTGCAGTCTGCAACGTTTCTCCGAGTGTCACACAATAACGTCTTGTTCTCACCGTTGAACATCGTGGCTCTGTTTGGACCGGAGCCAGAACTGCACCGTCAGGATTTAGCTTCCCCCTTGCCAGCTCCCCAAACAAGCTCTGACCGCGCTCGGCCGCATAACGGCGCCTTCTTATCGCTCAGCGCAGTCATTAAAGTATGCAAAGCGACAGCAGCTGATGTAACGTAACGGGTCACCGGGGCCGTTCGTCTCGCTTGGCTTGCTCAGAGGCACGCTGGCAGGGTCTGAGCAGCCGATTCCTCAGCGTCTGCTCGGCGCTGCCTGAGTGTGTCTGACACCATAACTCACGCCGGGACATAATGCTGAGGAGGAACAGCGTTCACTACAGCGCTAATAGCCCTGGAATGGCATCCATTCAGTCAGAGCAGAGTGGGGGGGGGGGGTCTGCCTCGTCTGCTTTGAGTTAATTAGAGCGGGCTTCAAACCAATAAACTCTGGGACTGATATTAGAGTAATTGCTGAAGCAGCTGCTTCCTGTCTGAGACGTGATCCATTGTTTGAAAGCTGAAACTGAGGAAGAAGAGGGGGGTTGGGGGGGAACAATGAGTATTTGTTGAGAGGGGAGAGGAAGCCCTACAAACTGTGTTTTACACAACAGCAGTAAACAGTGGGTTGGTTGTCGGTTCGAATCCAAACACCTGAGAGATTTAGAAGTCCAGCATTCAAAATGTTCGTCATCCAGCTTCCATTGAAGGAATTTAGAAACACCCCAAGCTCCACCTCAAAAGGTGTGTGTTACTGTCTGGATGATGATGACGATGATGATGATGACGATAGTGGTTCCCTGTTCATTAAGTTTTATCAGGAAACAACACAGCTGGTGAACTACGACTGATGAAGGTACGTTTCTTGGCGTTTTCCTGAAAAACCACACCAGGAGTGAAACTGCTGTGGTGTGACCCCCCCCCCCCCCACACACACACACAAACACACACTCACACACAAAAGACTACAATGAAGGAGAAGACTCCAATGAAGGAGAAGTAAATGCTGTGTAGATAAGTGTGGATTTTAAAGTGGTCGTCTACCCCCACCTGGTGGTGGACACGAGTGATGCAGGCGTGACCCTGTTCCCAGGGGAGTCAGACAGCTGAATAAATCAAACGCATCCTGTATGTGCAGTTTCTCTAATTAAATCGATGACCTGTTTTAATGTTTTGCTGCTGTTTCCTTTGAGCAGCTTCAGACTGTTTCAGACACAGTCGACTGATGCAAAGGAAACATTGTAGGGATTTAAATAATTCTATTGGGTTAAAATTTCTTCTTCATGGCCCATTTGTTTTTAAACGTGTACAGCAGCAGCTTGTCCACTAGGTGGCAGCTGGAACTCAGGGACCCTCCACCTCCTGAGCTGCTCATGCGTTTACCGTTTAATCAGCTCTTATTCTGCTCGGGGCCGCCTCCTGGAGGTTCCTCTTCTTCCATGCCGAGGGAATGCAGTAACCCGCTCCCACAATGCACTGCAGCTCACCACAGTGCAGAAACACTGTGGTGACACTTCAAGCATACGACACCATCTTACAAAAAGAAGTCAGAAATGTTTCTCTACTATGAATGCTGCATATAAATACAGTTAGCAGGGCTCATGGGGTTGGGGGGTCCTCTGGTTGTCAGGTGATATTTTAACTGGGGTGTTCGCACACGTATTGGGACAAAGTTCTTCGAGTGGAACTCCAAACCCATGAATCATGTGAGGGAAATTCTATGAGGAGAATCGACCGGCATTAAGCTGTTTTATTCTAAATGTAATAATAAACTTGAATCCAGTTTGTATCAACTTTATTAACAGCGTTCTCGTAACGTCACACCAACGTTTGTTTCTTGTTGGTTCTGCTAGTTAGGAAGTTTCAGTTTAGCGGTAATGTATTGTGTGTTAGCAGCCGGAGCTGCCCCTTTCAGAAGGTAGTCACATGACCGAGGCAAGCATTTCCACAAGCATCAAGAGTGACTCCTAGACAGATGTGGAGGAGAGAATCCACTCATTTAAAACAAAACATTGTTCAGAACCAAATCAGAAAGAACAGAAAAAATGGAAGTTGTGGAATCTTTCTGTCTGGACCAAGGCGTGACAGGGTGATATCAGCCTGGACCGAGGCGTGACAGGGTGATATCAGCCTGGACCGAGGTGTGACGGGGTGATATCAGCCTGGACCGAGGTGTGACGGGGTGATATCAGCCTGGACCGAGGTGTGACGGGGTGACATCTGTCCTGACAGAGGCGTGACGGGGTGATATCTGCCCGGCCAGAGGCGTGACGGGGTGATATCTGCCCGGACAGAGGCGTGACGGGGTGATATCTGCCCGGACAGAGGCGTGACGGGTGATATCTGCCCGGACAGAGGCGTGACGGGGTGATATCTGCCCGGACCGAGGCGTGACGGGGTGATATCTGCCCGGACAGAGGCGTGACGGGGTGATATCTGCCCGGACAGAGGCGTGACGGGGTGATATCTGCCCGGACAGAGGCGTGACGGGGTGATATCTGCCCAGACCGAGGCGTGACGGGGTGATATCTGCCCGGACCGAAGCGCTAAGTATCTTTTGTTCGATGGAGCTGCGTTGTTTGTCTGGCTCAGGGAGCCTTGATGGAATCGGTCCATTAACATGGAAGGCAGCGTCGAGGTGACTTTAGCTCCTAATTAAAAACAGATGTGTCCATTTAATAGTCTTAATACTTTGTGGGAGAGCGAGACAATCACCACAGAAATATCTATTTGCCTCATTAAATCGTGAGGCTTGATCATGATGAGAAGCAGGCTAATGAATGAAGACAGACATGTTTACCAGGTTGTTTAAACAGTATTTACTGGGAGGGAAGAGGAGAATGGAGATCGACTGTTGTCTGCTGGTGGAGGAGAAGCGCCTGATAAAACAAATGGAACGTGAAGTCAGGGAAAAAAATAAAACAGGGGCTCATAAGAAACTGATCATCAGTCTGTAGATCCCCAGATGGAGCTGGGCTCTCAGTGTCCCTGATAAAAGACGTCTACAACCACATGTTAGCATGTGTTAGCATGTCTTCCTGCCTTCCACACAACATCCATCCACCTTTTCTTTGGCCTTCCCTCTTGCCCTCTTTCCTGTTAGCTCCATCCTCATTATCCTTTCACCAAAATCCTCACCATCTCTCCTCTGGATGTGTCCAAACCATCAGTCTACACTCTTTGACTTTGTCTCCAGAACATCTCACCTTGGCTGTTCCACCTTGGCTGTTCCTCTGGCATCTCAGGTTGGATCTCATCCAACCTGAGATCCCGTCAGGTTGGATGAGATGTCTCTGATCCCATCCAACTTGGTCACTCCTAGAGAACCTCAACATTTTCACTTATTCCAAATCCAGCGTGACTTCCTGTCTTCTAATCAGCACTAAACATGAAGCGAAGGCTGCAAACCGGCATAGACATGGTGAGCGTGGCAACCAGCTTCCACCACAGTTCTTACTAGTCATTCAAAACCACACACACACACGCCACCACCTTCAGCCCTTCCACACACCCATCGGCCTGGTCACCACAACCGGCGCGTTGACGGGAACACTGGAATCATTGCGGCGTGACGGAGGTTCCTTACCTCCCCTTCTTCTCTTCAACAGTTGTGTGTCATCAGCTGATTTCAGTCACATGACCACCATGTGATGGTGGTGTTCAGTCGCTCAGAGTTCACACTTTTTCCTCACTTCATTGTCTTTTATCAACCAAACAATTAATCATCTGTCTAGTGAAGTGATTACTGTGATGTTGGGGTCCATAACGTTCACGTCAACCTACTTAATGAGTAAAACGTCACGTATTGAAACACACACACACACACACACACACACACACACACACACACACACACACACACACACACACACACAAAGAAATGTGCGTTTGACGAGGACAAAGATGTTTTTGGACACTTCCTCATCGCTCAGGGATCTGCTGTCACATCCCATCATCGTGGTGGTGCGTTCACACACTCAGACGCTCAGGGACGCTTGCTAACAGGGCGGTGAACATCTTGCGGGTGGAGAGCGGCACTCGTGTTGGGATCAGCACCGGCGTCACCGAAGGCGTGGTGGAAACAATCTAACCGACAGTGGAGAGCTGTCCGTTATCAACCGTTTGTCGGTTTAACGGACCCTCCTGTTTGTTTATTATCACCCACCTTTATGTGATTAATAATATACAAGAGTTTAGCCTGCAGCTGATACACACTGACATCTAAACGGAATCAAATGCTGCTCTCTGAGTGGATTTCAGGATCACACACACACACGTCAGTCACCGGTGTGTGTGGACGGCTGTGGAGTTGTTAGCGTAGATAATGAGATAATTGGCGGTGGACGGATCTGCTGCGTACGCTGGAAAATAAAAAGATCCCCCGAGATCTGGGCTCACCTCCGTCTGGGAGAAGCGTGTGTGGGATGTGTGTGTGTGTTGGTTCTCAGAGGAGTAGCGGGGTGGGGGGTGGGGGTGGGGGGCTCGTGAAACAGACACATTAGCAAAGGTCAAAGTGAAAGGTGTACGTTAGAGGACGATGATGATGATGATGTAAATCTAACAGTTTGTCAAATAAAAAACAACTTAATGTTTTACTAGAAATTCTGCAATGAAACAATCGTATTTGAAATGAAATTTCATGAAATGTAACCGTTTTTATTGTGCTAGAATTTACTTTGAGCTTAATTTGATTGTTTTCATGTAGTGGAGCAAATTAAATGTAATTTAGTCTCACCACAGCTTATTTATAAATGTTTTCAACCAGTTGTATTGTTTATGAGTAAATTAGTAATAATTCAAGAATAATAAGAATATGTAACACTAACAAATAAAAAGCCTCTAATCTTAGCTTTTGTTCAGAATAAATTGGGATGTAGTTTCTTAATAATAATATTGTGTTTGTGTTTTTTTGGTTGCTGAATCCACGTCTTCACCCGTAAATGACATCAAATCCTTAACCCTTCGTGAGCCTGGGCAGCAGACGGCGACTGACGAGTTCAGGGACAACACGACCGAGTGGGAAACCCAACGTTCGTCAGGGGGGTAATTATTATTATTAACGCTCTGGGACACAGATTGTCCCTCAAGGTCTCTGAAACAGTGAAGATACCCTTGGGTGCAGGGACAGGTGCTCTTCAAGGGTGGCAGAGAGAGTCGCCTCGACGTTTATACCCCCCCCCCAGCTAATAACAGCGTCCAAGTGGAGTCAACCCTGAGTTAATAGCAGCTCAGAGGGAGGGGGGTGTCGCCGTGGGGACACGCCGCTCTCGCCGTTCAGAGGCCTCGTCATCGGGATGTAATTAGTAGCCGGCGACAACAAGGTTCAACAAAGGAGAAGCAGCACGCCAAGCGGGTACACAAGGGCTTAGGCGCTAATAATAATTAGCAGGCGACAATCAGTCAACCCCCTGTGTGTTATATTCTATTACACACACACCGTTAAGAGTTTAGCAAACAAGTACAGAAGCTTCAAAAGAGGCCAAAAGGTCAAAAGTGTTATAACAGGGATGGGCGTTCATTATTGAGTATTTATCACTGATTGGTAGAAAACAGATCATCGTTTTTCAGGTTTTTCAGTGACATTAAACTGAGCATCAAGAATCAAGTGTCTGTATTGTTGAACTCATTGTTGCAACGAAGAATGAAAGGGAAAAACAAAAATCAAAAATGAATCAAATGAAACTCCACAGAATGCAGGCAACAGAAATAGAAACGTGTGAACAGCCATCTAGTGTTGGTGAAGCGGTGGAACACGTCAGGCCTTCACGCTGACGGAGTTTGTGTCCTCATTGAGGGTCCAACATGCAGTTAACACGTCCAATAAAACAGCATGTTTTCATATTTCATTGTCCCCGGCGTGTTCCAGACACAGCTGTGGAATTATTGTCCTTTTAAATATGAATGCAACACGTCTGAGCAGCGCTAACATTAGAATCCTTTCTGCCTGCTAACGTGGAAGAAAATGTGCTCCTAATGACATCAAGCACTAGAAACACCAAGCAGGCATGATGGGAGACTGATCTAGAATCTGTTCTACCAGGTCTTCAGGCAAAGAAATATGTCTCATTTTCTAGATAATCAGACCAACAAGGAAGGATGAAAGAAAGGTGAGATAAAGATATACTGTAGATAGGAACAGAGAGATATATAGATAGAAACCGATATATAGACAGAGATATATAAATAGAAACAGATATTGATAGAGACAGATAGAAATATAGATAGAAATAGGTATGGACAGAAATATAGAAATATCTATATCATATATATACAGTATATTAATATAGATAGAAGTAGATACAGAATCCCAAAGAAAATTATGTACAGTATGTATAATGTCCTTCAATCTATATATGATCTATATACACATTATGTAATTTTCCCATGGGAAATCAATAGATTATTATCTTATTTACATAGTCAATTCAAATCATATTTATATAATATACGTATGAATGTCTATTAACGTTAATAGATAGATGTGATAGGATGGTTTTTCTTTGAAAATGTCCGATTATTTCAGTGAAATCTTTTAAAAGCTGCAGTTCTGTATTTTCTCCTAAAATTTGAATCCTGATGTGAAAATAGTCGATAGTCCAACACCTGGACCCCCCATCTTTTAAGAGCCTTTGAGTTACATCTATTTGGTTTTCTTTATTTTTGTAACTTTTGGTCATCTCACTGCATTTATCCCTCATTAAACACAGAACACACCTCACACCCCGTGTGATCAGAGAACACGCTTGTTGACGACGCTCTCAGCTCGGAGACCTCCCCATGCAGTTGTTGCTGCTACAACAGTAGCTAAAGCCGATCCCTCGCTTCACCCCGTCCGGGGGCTGATGGCAGGTCTTCAGGGAACCATTAACAGACCGGCAATGCAGCGCACGGGGGAACAAACGCAATTCATGGGAGACGGCCCAAAGAACTCACAACATTCTAACAACACCTGTCACCCCTGCGCCTAATGAGAAACACAATTAGCAATTAACAGTGCGATCTGTCAGGGCTAATACCTGCCTCCCTGCACGCACACACACTCTCACACACAGTCGGAGGGGGGGGGGGGGAGTAACCAGACCCCCTTCATCAGCACTTCCTTGCAGGTTTGCGATGAGCCCAAACAAGCGGATCAATTAGACAGGTGATGTAATGCTGTGAAACCCAAGCTGATGCCTCAGTGGCAGGTCTGCTACCGACGCGCCGCTGCCACTTTTAAGACGAGGATGAAATGTGATCGTTATCCCTCAGCAGGGAGCCCAACTGGACGCTCCTCTTTCTTCCCCAGGAAACATCAAGTATGGGCTGCTGAAGTAAAGATCTGCTGCTCTATTGTCCTGGAAAACAATTACTGAAGTCTGAAGATAAAAAGCACGGCAAGCACAAATCCTTAAATCAGCAGATCCTCTGTTTGGATCCGGGGATCGATCCGGAGACGTTATTGATTCCCACGGGTCCTGGTTTTCCCTCACTGATTATCTCTGACGGGGACATTTGAGGACACACAGAAGAAGCAGGTTGACGATCATAAATAATAGATAAGACAAAGGCGATGTTGGCCTAGACTTGAGCTTGTTCTAGGGAGGGATTGCGTTTTTATTTAAATTTCAGGAAAGATTTCAATTTATACTTTTCTTCCTGAAAAAGTTTTGCATTTGAATTTGACAAAAAAACAACAAACCCCAGCGTAAACACTGGCTGTGTTCTAATTGGATTACACCAGTACGTGTGTGTTTGTGCGTCTGTGCATCTGTGTGTGTGTGTGTGTGTGTGTGTGTGTGTGGCACATTCAGCATAGTAATTGTGTCAGCCTTGTTGGTCAGTGGGGAATAGAAGTGTTAAATCCAATTCTGAATTTGTATCTCTGGTACAGAGGAGGGGGACGGGGGGTAGCGTAAGTACCAACCATATGTCACCGTCCCCAATTCAGATGGATTGAATATGGATGAGAAAGGGAGTCGGGGTCCGGGCGCCGCCGTTGGTTGCAGGTTTCCTCTGTGATGTGTGTGCTCATTTGTTCAGAGACAGGAAGTGGAGCTGTAGACACGGCGCCGCTCCAGCGATAAAGATTTCCCCTAATGAAGATAAAACTGATTCAGTGGCTTTTGAGCAGGAACTCGCTGCAGACTCGCACAAATAAATCCCCATCGACGCCGACGGGAATCCAGCGCATCGATTAGTCGATCGACAGGAAAATAATTAGCGGAGATGGTTTGATAATGGATGGAGTCTCAGTTGTTTTTGTCCGATACGTCAACTGTTTACACAAAACATTGATTTTGAATCATCACACTTGAGTTTAAGGCCTTTTTCATAATTTGCTGACATTTAGCGGGTCAAAAAAATGAATGACTAGAGGAAACGGAAATGAATTGATGATCAAATGAAGCTTTGCCGGGAGGAATCTTTGAACGGAGAAGTGCTTCTGTTGAGAACATGCTGAAGTTGTTCTGTATGGTTCCACACAGCATTCATTCATTCACCAAACATCTTTTCTGCTTTTGCGGGTCAGGGGGGTTGCTGGAGCCTATCCCACCGGACTTACAGGCATGAGACAACGAGATGTTCCGGGACGTGTTGCCAGTGCATCGCAGAACCATATGAAAGACAAACAACCACTCACGCACACACAATTTAGAACCAATCCACCTGAATGCATATTTTTGGAGGTGCCCTCCGACAGCGCCATAGTGGCGCCCTTCACGGCAGAGTCGCTTCCAACGTGTGGGGAACACTGCAATGTGAAGCCGACCCCTGACCTTTTGGAGAGCTAATAATAATAATTTGTGTTGACGGGGCGGTGGAACCCAGTTATGAAGGCCGTCCGCGGCCGTCGCTGGCGAGGAGACAACAACACATTTCATTTCTCCGAGTTTGTCTAATCCACAAATATCACTGGGTCCAATATTTTACTTTGTTTTAGCGTTTTCTCATTTTTATCCAGGCTAAACGCCAACTTTTGATTCCAAAACGATGACAGCGGTCTCTTGTGAATGATGTAAGATTTAATTACCGTCATGGCAACCACTCAAAGTGCAGCACTGAAAGTAGGGGTGTGTGCCTTGTGATCCAATTTATGTGGCATATGTCTGTGTGGTCCAGACTACACACTGGAACTGAAACGCCTCCTGTTTCCTCTCTTTAAACGCCGGATTTAGTTTGTATTATTGCTTTAAACAAGTTTTAACCCATTCGCGAAAGTCAACTTCAATTTCATCTTTTTACACATTCATGAAACGACAAAGAATTACAACAGTGTGTCAATAAAACAACTGCAATCAACACCTACCGGCACACAAACCAGGAGCAAAATGTAAATGTTGTGAGCTGAGATGAGGAGAATAACTCAAGGCGTTGATAACAACCGTGTTTCTGGTATCTACAGTACGTCCGTTACGTTCTGGAGAACATCAACGACCAACACAACCCAGAAGGTGTTGATGATTCTTCTACTCGATCCAATAGGACGACTAGAGAGACGTCGCCCGCGCTCTAAGCCAACCTACGATGTGCACGTTTCACATTTCACATTTCCAGTGTGTAAATTCTTTTAATTGCGTTTATTTGCCTTGATGTTGTCCTTCCTCCTCCTGATAATAGTTAATGTCTCTGAAGCTGTCTTCTCCTGCCGTTTGGGTTGATCTATCGCTCCTCCAGGTTTTCTCAACAGGCCTTGAAAAACATCCGATCTAGTGAAAATGCCAAGCTAACCTTAGCGGTGTCATCTCGCAGTAAGAAACTGCTCCACTGTGTCTAATACCAGCTCTTTAAAAAGACACAAACAACTCTTTGCTTCCGGGAGATTCACGATTTTAAAAAAAACTTGACACTTATTAAAATGGCCTGGTGTATTTATTAGCTGCTGTTAACGTTTCTATT
Source organism: Antennarius striatus (assembly GCF_040054535.1). Classification (NCBI taxonomy): domain Eukaryota; kingdom Metazoa; phylum Chordata; class Actinopteri; order Lophiiformes; family Antennariidae; genus Antennarius; species Antennarius striatus. Next base: position 22,492,221 of record NC_090784.1, on the reverse strand, counting down.
CTTTCATGGACTTTGCACAGGCTTGCTTACGCTTACAGCATCTCAGGGAAGTGTAGGAAATAAAATGTACAGCTGACATCTGGACATCTATAGCAGGTGAAGCTTTAAAAACACACTCAAAGTCAGCTGATAGACACACGCACACACACACACACACACACACACACACACACAGTAAACTTTGCTTTAGTAATGGTCCTGCTCCTGCAGACGGTGTGACAGACAGCAGCGCTCTATGGTTCTAACGAGTTGTGATCAATGGCTGAAACAGCGAGAACGACACCGAGCTCTCTATTATCACCCAACGCTGACTCAGGTAAACCATGTGGATTATTTATGAACCAATAGCACCTTAAGCCCACTGAAGCAATTCTCCACCCAATCCTCTGCTGGTGGTCACGCATCTGCTCCACAGTCAGTCTTGATCAATCACACGTGTGATAATTGCATGATAGTCGCTAAAGGAGAGTTGCTGTTCAGTGTGTTTCTCTGCTGGTCAAGGGAACTGACCCAGTGTCTACCAACGCTCACAAGACAGAACACGATCATCACAAAGCTAATGTTATGGGAATATGATCATACACAAACGTGAATCTGGAAACTGATTCATCTGAAGGTTTTGACGCACCAGCTCTCATCAGCCAGCGTCACACATAATCCTCTCCCAGGGCAGCACTGATCGAGAAGACCTTCTGTTTTTATTTAGAAACCAGCTCAGTGTCCAACAGTGATCTGACCTGACATTCCAGATGAAGTCTAGGAGGGACACCAGAAAACCTGCAAACTCTCCACCTGGAAAAACCTACATTCATGAAACCATCTACAACCAGAAACATCTGCAGCGAGCCGGCCAGGCTTCATAAAGCTTCATACAGCTCCATAAAGCTTCATACAGCATCATAAAACTTCATAAAGCTCTATACAGCATCACACAGCTTCCCTCAGGTCCATAAAGCATCATACAATTTCAGCTGTACTATGCTGAAGCGTCATGCAGCATCGTAGAGCTTCATAAAGCTTCATATGGTGTCATACAGCATCATACTGCTTCATACTGCATCACAAAGCTTCATACAGTGTCATGCACTGTACGATGCGTCATGCAGCATCGTAGAGCTTCAAAAATTTTCATATGGTGTCATACAGCATCATACTGCATCATACAGCATCACACAACACTGTAGAGCCTTGTAGAGCTTTATACAGCTTCATATAGCATCATAAAGCTTCATACAGCATCATGCAGCGCCATACAGTGTCGTAAAGCTTCATATGGTGTCATACAGCATCATACGGGTTCATACAGCGTTACACTGCATCATAAGACTTCCACAGCTTCATACAGCTCCATACAGTATCATACAGTTTCAGCTCTACAATGCTGCAGCATCATGGAGCATCTTAGAGCTTCATAAAGCTTCCTACAGCTTCATTGTATGCGTGTTGTGAACATGTTTGGAGTGAAGATTGTTCATAAAGGCTACTTTGGAAGTTGGAAGAAATGTAAGCACAGCCGACAGGAAGCTGGCTGTGTCAGTTCCTTTTTACCATCATTATCTCTCATCTTGCCAAATTCATCACGTCTGCAGCAGCTCCATAACACCAACACTTGTGTCTGCCCTGCTCCCCCTCTCCTCCCCTCTCCTCCCCAGTCTCTCTATCCATCCCGAGACCATAAATCTCTGAGTGGCTAATGAACTGCGTTTAACAATAAAATGCACTGGAAATGGAACATTTCATTTACAAGAAGATCAATGGCAGTGACAAACACCCTTTACGGAGCGACTAGTTAGCGGGATGATGTTCCGCAGGCAATCTAATCAATCACCGCACACCGATGCTGAGATCAATCAAAGAAGGAACAGAAAGGAGGAAAAAGACTTGAAGTTTTTATTTGCGAATTGTTTTTGAGGTCTTTATTCGAATGGGATCGTCGATCAATCACGAGAAAGTCCACGTTGGTATCCGATTATTTCTGTCACCGTATGGATTATTCCGATCGTCTCGTTTTCCACACGACCCACTCACTTTCTCCGTCTTTCTCCCCCTCACCCTACGAGCACTGGGGAAGGCAGTTGAGAGGCACGAGGAGGAGAGTGAATGATAACCATCCGGGGAGTCAAGTGCTCAATCACAGCCATCCCCCATCTGCGACCCGACAAGTTCATAATGCCAGGCATCTGCTTTCATTTATAAAGACCTCACTTAGCCCGAACACACACTCTCAGTCTCTCCAGCATTGCTGCTACGCCCTCCCCTCCTCCCTCCAGCGTTCTCTCTCCTCACTCCTTTCCTCTCCCCATCCGGTAGGCTGGAAGGAGAGCACCTCTTCTCCTCCTCCTCCTCACCTAATCCTCCTCATCTCCTCCTCAAGCCCTCTCAGGATTTCACCCATTTGTCGTCCACGGTTTCATCCATTTCTTTCCCCTCGACTTCTGCATCCCCCCCCCCAATTCATATGCAAGAAACTAGAAATTGGCAACGCTGAAGTAAGAGTCTAATTTTGTTAATTTTCATTAGAAAGATGCAAAAAAAAATTGTTTTAGATCAACATGCAAAAATATAAAAGTTAAGACATCAAGGAAAACTTTGCATTGATGCAAAATTAACTTCACTTCCTGTAGGAAATAAAACGTAGAACATGTTGGAAGTGATTGGGCTGAAACAAGTAGTCAAATAACAAATCTATGCAGACATGAAAGTATTTAATAATCCTCTGTAAATTTAATTAATCGATTATTAAATATTGTCAGGTTAGGATTTTTTTTTTCCATTTAAACTATTTTTGGTTTCAGATATCAGATGTTTCCTGATCAATGCACTCATTTAAAGACATCTATTTACTGCAGCTGTAACTGTGGCCTCTGCACACAGTAAACTGTCAATCAGCTGCCAAATGAATGTAGTCACTGCAGCTATAAAGAATTCAGAATCCATGCTGTATATACAGGTTTCCATCCAAATGTCAGTTCCAGAGTGAAAACACCCTCCATCGACTGGCAAGTGGACGTTTGGTGTGGAGAGACGCGTGCTGCCATTAGGTGGCGCACTTTTCTTACTTTACATGCAGGAGACCTCAGAAGAAGACAAAAAAAAAAAAAAAAGAAAGGAGAAGAAAAACTTGCTCTGCCCATTATGAAGTAAATTTTCTGAAATGGGTTTTTATCATGAAAAATAAAATGCAACATCTGTTGTAAATATATTTGGATACATTAGTGTGTCCTCTGAGGGTTTGCATGGAAATCACAGGCAGTGTGTGTGTGTGTGTGTGTGTGTGTGTGTGTGTGTGTGTGTGTGTGTGTGTGTGTGCGCTTGTGTGCCCACACACGCACGCACACACACACGCACGCACACACACACACACACACACACACACACACACACACACACACTCATTTGTGACATGCATGCTTTATTTATGCAGTGAAGTGGCCACACACAGTTTGATGCAAGAGACTGAAGAGTGGACTTCATTCTGGTTCCCAGAAGGTTTCTGTTAAAAATCTCATCAAGCACCTTTGATGGAGGACTTCAGCATTAAGCCTCTGATTGAAAAAGTATACAACAAAAATTTAAAAAAAGAAATGCTGCCATTAAAACACTAAAAATGAAGAATTTAAAGGTGGGTAAACTGTGCTTTATTATGATACCACTACTTTGCCAATAAACAAACACATATGACGAAGCTCAGAGCTTTGGATGAGACAATCCTGGGTGTGTTCGCATCTTCATCGTTATACTCTTCCTCTGTAATGGTTCAACAGCACCTGACTGAAGAGTTGAAGTATCTCCACACACCTGAACTCCTCATGCAATATTTCCATAGAAACATACAGATTTTGTTTTACCCTACTTTGAATATTTTACCCATCTGACTACCGTGCATTAAAAAACTAGCAGGTGCTTATTGGATCAAACAATATATTCAGTGTTTTTAGTGCGAACTACGCATCACAGTAATACTGTAGAGTTCTTTAATCTCGGCTTGTTACAAAGTGAAGAGCTCTAAATCAAAGTTAATGTCATTATTGAGTTTTTACAAATGGGAAAAATATTAGTTTAGAAAGATAAATCGTTAAATTTTGTCTGATTTCAGCTTGTCAAATGTGTGGATTTTTAATGTGTTACCTTGCATTTTTGTGATCTATTTGTTCTGTGAGTTCTGTAAAATAATTGACTGACAAACTGATGAACAAATAAGTCATCAGCAGAAGGGCTTTAACTAAAATACATTCAATGGAACCATTATCTTTGAGACGTCAATCAACCGATATCGGAATGCATTAGCTAAGGTAATGAAACTTAAAAAGTGAGGAGGTGTCGCAGACAAAGAAGATGCGTGTCATTCACTCAAAGTTGGAAAGCAACAAAAAGAAAGACGCAACTCAAGAAACTGTTCACAAGATAAAACCAGGCAGCTCTGATCAAATAGGAATCAAATGATGGAACAGCAGAGCAGAAAACTCACTCAAAACGTCTTTGAACCATAAGTTAATGCACCTTTAGTGCTACAACAGAACATTGTCACTCGTTAGCTTTAAAACTGACTAAAAAAAAACTAAATAAATCTGATTGAGCTGAAAATTCAGGCCCAATTGTAAAAACAAGATTTTTGATTTCATAAAACATTTAAGTGAGCTGTTTAGGTCCAAAACAAGAAAGTTTCTAACTTTCTTCCCACTAAAAGAAGATAAACAGGACACGTAAAATTTAAATCACTGAAATACAGTATGTTAAAAAAACCAGCAACCAATAAGAACAGAGTAGCTCAGATGACGTCACACAATTAATTAGTTTCTCATGCATCATATTTAACCTTTCGTCATCCTGTCGTGACTCAAACTTTGTTGGTATTCAGTCTAACAGGATGAGAACTAGAAGTCGTCAGATTAGCATCATGCTAACCGACCCCCCCAAACTGCTCTTGTTCTGCAGCTGCCTGCTGGGAGCTACACGTCCTTGTGCCGGTGTTTTTGACAGTTGACAGTTCCCTCCCTCCGCGCTGCTGTCTCCCCCCCCCAGCTGGATGGCTATAATGTTAATGGTCGCCCTCAGTAGGAGTCGACGGGTCGCGAGCGCCTTTGCCGTCATCATTAAGCACCATTGGTTTAATGAACACAGCTTTCAGGAGTGCTTGGACCTTCATGCTCTGCTGTCTCATTAAGTGGAAAGCAAACTAATATGGGGCGCAACCTCGAGCTCACCTCTGCTGCAGAGACGAGGAGAGGAGAGGAACGCACCAGTGCCATCAGAGGAACGCACCGGCGCCATCAGACCCGGCGTTTGGAGGAGGCCTTCCATATAGAACCTCAGAGGCAGACCGACGCTACAGCTCTGAGTACGATAAACAGTCGCTGCATCAGCAACACGAAGCAGCAGCTTTATAGCAGCAACACCCCCAGAATCTGTGGCAGGTAAAGAGGTAGAGGTAAAGTAGAACCCCGAGATACGAACTGCTCCACGTACCAGTTATTAGAGACACGAGCAGTCGTTTACCACGTGATGGCGGATGGATACAACATCACTGAGACCGGATCGCGTTCGTTATCACGTGTTGGTGGATGGATACACCAGTGAGACCGGATCTTGTTCTCGTTGGTGGAGTAAAGACGTACTTTGTGTGTTCTCATGACTTGTGTTTCATTCTTTATCCTTATTTACGTAACATATATATAATTACTTATACACAGGTAAAGTCTGCATGTCTATTGGTTGATAAGATATGTTTTTATAATTTAGGGGGTTTGGGGCTTTTTTACAAGGCTGGGATAGATTAAAATGATTTTAATTATTTTAAATGAGGAAATGTTTGAGCTAAGATTTCAGTCACAGAACAGATTGAACTTGCATCTCAACATCGTCATCATGTTTTAGCATCCATAGATATCATGCTAGTACTTTGTGTGCTTATGGGGAATTAGAAGAGGATGTAAAAGACTATTAATGCAGTAAAGGCCTTAAACTACTGCGTTGTAAACACATAGAATAAATTGATTCTATACAGAGAGATAAACTGAATGAATTAAAAACTACAAACTTAAACTAGCAGCCTACGTACACTATTTAAAATGCAAAAACTGCACCCTGATTGCAGCCATGACCCAGTTTTAATCTCAAGTCTGTGGCTTTCTCAGAAGCTGTAAATGAGGAAGACTTCTCAACCTGCCTCCCACTTCCTCAGGTGCCTTTGCCAAAATCTGCCCACATCTTGCCATCCATCCTGCCATTTTGTCCAACCACACCTCCCCACCCGAGCCCCACCACTTCCTGCCTACTCTTCCTCCCTCGTCCCCCATCATGGCCATAGGATGGGGATAATTCCCTCCCCGTACAGGAACAATAAAGGCCTCAGTTTAGAGCTTTATGGTCAAGAGGAGCAGCTGTTTTTTACATATCTGGGTCCATAACTGTCTGAAATGACAACGTGTGGGGGGGCTAGAGGAGCATCCCGCACCCCCTCCTCCTGTTTATATACAAGAACATAATTCTTTTCTGCTTGCTCAGCATATATAACACATATGCCTGTGAGACAGGTATAAATGGGCGACATCAACAAGGGTGTGTGTCTGACAGATTGGAGTCGCAGTCGGGTCGGAAACATTTCTCGCAAGGAGAAACCTCAAAAAAACTGTAGGTTCACCTAGTTCCTCTGGGGGAGGGGGGGGGGGCACAATCTCACAATGACGAGGTCAGTTTGATAACATCAGAACAGATCCAGAATGTTGTCAACTTAAAAAGAAGCTTCTGTATCACTAGTTGAATTCAAGCGACGGAATCATAAACGTCTGCATCCCAACGAGCTTTGACCCAACTACGGTAAGGTGTGGGCATGTCTGCTTGAATATACATGAGCGCAAGTGTGTTACCATGCATGTAGGCTACATGTCTATATCTGACAGAGTGAGAAAATGATGGAGCAAGAGACGGAGCTGTGAAAACGAGATCTGAATGAGAGGGAAGTGGGAAACGAAAAAATAGCTTGGTCTTTGGCTGTGTCATTGGAAGTGTTGATAAGCATTACTAAGGGAGGTGTGAATGGTGTTAACAGGGTGCCCCAGAGAGGCTAATTGCTTAAATGGAGAGTTTAGTCATTATGGGTACCCTCAGAGTGATTAGAGAAAACAGTGAAATGATAATGTACAACAAGTGATTCTGCAAACCTCATCAAAGTTACACAAAAACACCTGAAGACTGCATCAAAACGCAGCTCCGAGCAAATGGAGAGAGAAATACCAGTTTACAGTTAAAGCACACGGTGTTAGCACTGGCGCTAGGATTGTTAGCACAGTAAGAGTTCTAGATCTAAATGATGGCTTGTTTTGTGTTTCCTTACAGGTTCTCCTGCTTCATCCAAAAACATTCTGTTTTCTTTGCGGCATTGGAGTCTTACAGAGATCTGGATCTGAATGGTTGTTTGTCTGTGTGTGTGTGTGTGTGTGTGTGTGTGTGTGTGTGTGTGTGTGTGTGTTTACCCCTGTCCAAACAGGATAGGTATAGTTCTTGGCATAAGGGAAGTTATCACTATTGATCTCCTGCTTGGGAGTCACCAGGTTGAAAAACAGTCATTCATTTCTGACCATTATGAAGTCAGAGCAAAGTTGACCTTTGAACTTTTGAATATGACATGTCATCTGCGTCAAACCCATTCATGATTAAACATGAATACCAGGTTTATGCTCAACCTCTGACGTCTAATAAATTCATTCTTGTGCCACATTTGAAGAATTTTCCAAAAATCATTTCTGAAATAGAAACGGAGAGAAAACATAAAAACATGATGCTGTCAGCGGCATTGAAACACACAACTTCTGACATGGGAGAAAATCTGTCTGTAAATAAATGATAAAAGAAAAAGTTTAAAAGCAACTAGCTTTGCTGGACAGTCAAGAAATCATTTGTTCCTGTTTTAATTAAATTGTTGTATTATTTTCATATTATTTCCAATTGAAGTTACTTAAATACTCCTCAGCTGTCAAGTCATCATGCTAAAAACTAGAAAATAGGAACATGAGCAGTATTTTTCTGCTACAGCATCTCTTAGCAAGGAATACTAAAACCTTTACTCCCTTTTCCGAGGGATGATTACTCTTTCCTATCCCACTGATGATTACCGGCCCCGTATCTCTTCTTTCCACTCATTATTTTTCAGATGGAGGCCACACTGCTCCAAGAAAAGACATCTTCATTAGGACTAACCCAGAAAAGTTGGACGCCTTCTCTCCTGGACTGTTTTTTGGCCGAGTGGACCCAGACAACTGAAATAGCCCTCTAATGCCACAGATGTCCTATTGACTGACTCGGATGTCAGAATCAATAAAGCTGGGTTTTCAAAACGCTCGGGCTATCTCTGAAGATGTTAGGGCTGCTCCTAGATAAACAAGCAGATTTATGAGCCCAACAGCAGAGCAAATTGCAGCATAGTAAATAAATTACAAGCCACAAGAATCCATAAAATGCTCTTTGAGGAGTGCTCATTAGTTTTGACGGTCTATGGTTTCACACCGTTTCTAAAATGAATGTTTTTTTAGAGTATGTTCGGCTAATCAGATAAAGAGTTTCAAGCCTGTTTTATCCACCCCTTGACCTTTTTTAATTTTTTTTAATAAAGTCAAATTCTACTTCTACATGTCGTACACAATGCAGAAAACTTGTTCACGGAATGACAAGCACCACTACTGCAGCGAAACAGCTTGGCCCGCATAGGGTTAACCCCAAACACTCATTGTTCAGACTCAATGGGGCATGTGACCTCATTCAACTACCTGAAATACCCCACCACCCCACCACCACCACCACACCCCCGGAACCACTCACAGCCAAGGTCCCCATGTCACTGTATTCATTAATTATCAACTCCATTTTTCACTGCAAAACTGTAAACAAGATGGGGAGATAGGGAGATGGGGAACGATTAGCGAGGGGGAGGGAAAAGAAAAGGGGGTCTGAGGAAATGAGAGAGGAAGGAAAGAGGAAGAGGAGAGGAAGCATAAGGCAAAAGAAAAGAGGAAGGAGGTGAAGGGGAACGCCTTCGGGCAGAAGGGAGGACCCGACGTAGGGGACGAGGAAGTCAACGTGACACTTTTGGTTTCTGTAATTTTTTTTCGTCTTTCGAGCAAAGCGATGTTGCAGAGGTATCCCAGTGCCTGTTCCCCTCCTAATTATTCCAATTATCATGGCACACTATGAAAACGTGATTAATAACACAGAGGATATTGTTGTGGCAATTAGCCATATGGTGGTGGGACTCTGCTCTGTCACGATTTTGCCATTAGCATCTACTTATGTTTGTCAGAGGCGTGCAGCCATGACAAGCTCAAGTTCTGCTCACCTTGCACTCCCCACTGAGAGGTGCACACCGGGGGTGGGTGGGGTGAATGGAGGGGGGGGGGGGGTCGGGTATTCCTCCTGGCTTCTCGCCTGAGTGAATTTCGTATGTGGCATCCAGTCGGACTGGGGACGAAATGTCAACCGGCGTCTGGGATGGCCCATCAAACTCCGGTGCTCCTGGGAGAGGAGAGCGAGGTGAGGGAGGAGGAAGAGGGAAATAATTATTCGTGCTTGTGTGTTATGCCAACACAAACAAAGTGTACTGATGCATATATGAGAGAGCTCTCTCCGTATATTTCTCTCAAAACGGAAACGCACACGTGCACGGCGACACGCAAACACACACAATAGGTCGCAGGCAGTCAAATGAGTCTAGTTGACTCCCAGTCCGTCTCCAGGGTAAGCAGTTTTTACAACGAGAGCCCCCTTGTTAAGACCTGTTGGTATTCTCCAGATGGCAATAAAAATGCATGAGGTCTGCTGGAACCGTGGAGAAGAGCTCAGCCACTTAAGTAGGAAAAACAAAACCTCAGAGAAAGAAAAAAAAAGAAGAAGCAGGTAGAGTGTCGCCAAGCTGATACTCCAAGGACTGAGGAGAGAACTTCAGATGAGTGCAGCGCCTCTACAGCTGCCGGTGCGTTACTTCCGAGAACTGAGGATGTGCATCTTGTTATCTATCGTATCAACTTCAGATAAGTCATCTATTTATGCCACACAAGCTGCCATTTGACTGTCAAGAGTTGTGCTCCGGCAATGTTTGAATATCATTTCAGGGAAGCCAAAGTGAGAGTGATGAATGAGGGGGGTGCAGTGTTACCAAGTTCGTAAAGGGATGAATATGATTTGCCTCGAAAACAGTTAGCCCACCTTTGAAGGAGGGACACCCTTAATTGAGACAAAATGAGTGAGAAGAATTCTGGCACTTTATGAATTCCAGAGGGAAAGAAAAAGGACAGACGATAAGTTTGTACCGAACAAAAATTCCTGAAACTTCTGTAAAGCTGCTGTCAAACTGCTGTTCCATATTTATCGGTTCTGATTGGTTTAGGGACTGGTTGGTCCTGAGACTCAAGAACAAAAGCTGCCAAATTGATGCTTCATACATTCATTGTATTGTTACTAAAAATACAAATACAGCATCTTCGCATAGAACAAACTTCTTAAGTGCTCATTATGCAATAAAATAACGAACGCTGACATGATGGAACTTCCGCCGCCCCCTTGAGCTGTTTGGATGGCTAACCACAAGTGCTATGATGGAACCTGTCAGCTAAACGGTGTGTAGGTACAAACACAGACGTGGTTTCCTCATTTCAAACATTCTGACCTGAATACATCTCCAAATGTAACTGAAAGGTTGTAAACTTGCTATTATACTTTTTTTCCTGATATGATCCAGGATGGATAAATTAGTCTTTTCCAAACTAGGTAAAAAAGAGGCATAAAAGGGCCTTGAATGCACCTAAAGCATCCAAGTGCCGCAACTAGGACTGAAAGGAGTCATGTCATTTATGTCATACTGATTATCTTCATCATTGGATGCCTGATTGAGAAACTTCTTGGGGTTTTTAATGGGAACGAATGAAAACCTTCCAGCCGTTATTCCTGCCTCCAGATGCAACAAAGAACAGAAAGTAGAAAATATGTACAGGGCATCTGACAGCAGTGTGGATGGTCATATTATCTGAGGATCTTAATATGGACTGAGGACTGCAGCTGAAGACGAGGGATACGAGACTTTTCATCGCTATAATTAAAACAGCAAGATAGATTCAGTAATTGAATGAAAGAAAAAAAATCGGGATCCAAGCAACATCTGTGCCAAACACATAAATCAATTCAACGAGAGGCTCAAACGTCATAAAACTCATGTGACTAGGAGTCAGAGAGTCTGTCACATCCATCTCTGGGCCTCGCATCCGACAAGATAACAGACACTAGACCTGCCACTTTAATGCACCTTCTTAAATAAACCCTCAGGATAAAATAAGCAGAGCGCATGACAAGAATTCCATCATACGTGGCTTCCAGGCAAATATCAATATCTTCAAGGATATTAAGCCGGTTTTACTTTTTAGGTATTCATAATGACACAGGCGGTAAAGATCAGCACCCAAACACACTGGAGTGCAGCAGGAGACAAACATCCATGCATTAATGAATAAATTAATTAGAATTAATATACACACCAATGCAAACCATTTTATTAACTATACAAATTCCCAGAGTAACACTTTCCTGATTTCTTCAGCGGAGAAAGGTGTAAGCAAGGTGGTGTACGCTCCTTTTGCTCACATCTCATCACTACAGTAATTAATGAAAAGGTCACTGTAATAATCTGCATATTTCCTGATTTGCAGGTGCAGCAAGACACAGATGATCACGACATAAACCGCAAACCGGTAAATGTGGCAGAAAAACACAAACTTTTATTCAGGAAAAGTTTAAAACCAGTATAAAGAGTGATTACATTCAAAATGTTGTGGAATTATTAGCTCAAAATCAACATGATTCTTGTTTCCTTTATATTTGATCATATTTAACAATTGATGATTAAAGTTTTTAGACACCTGTGCTTTATTCTAATATTCCACTTGATAAAAATTTACAGTGGTTCTGATAATAATAAAGCACGATGAATTATCGCCTGTCTGTAACAGGCTGCATTTCAAAATAAGTACCGGATGTGACGTCATCTCATTAGCATCCATTCGCTCCAGACTGTCAAAAAGTTTACTTTTTTAAGAATTAACGAATACATTAACCTGTTTGGATAGCATACCTCTTCCATCAGAAGTTCATCCATCATCACGGAAATTTTCAAGTCTTCAGAAGCAGCAACAGTCGTTAGAACAGTTTTACACCTGTTTTCTAACACATCCGGCTGAGCTATGCTAACTAGTAACAACAGCAACTACAGCTAACATCAGCTAGCACCGGCTAAAGTCAGCGCTTCAGGCGAACTATTCAGGTGGAATATTTCTGCAATATTTAAGCGCATATTTACAAAGTTTAAACAATACAAACGTTTCTTTTCCAGTGTATTTGTCTTTGACGAGCTTCATGCACCATAATTGAAGCGCCGGAAGTAGTAAGACTTGCTTCTCGGTCACCCTCGTTAATTGACTGCGTCACTGAGCTTCACCTCCTATAAGTAGAAAGACACGCCTTCAATCAATCATCCAATCAGTAGATAGGTAGATAGATAAATAAATAACAAAACAAACAAACAAATAAATAAATAAATACGTTTACATTGAAATACACAACTTCCTATGGGATTAATAAATTATATCTATAATTAATAAAATCTATCTAATTTTATCTATCTTTTAGTTTATCTATTGTTTATATATATATATATATATATATATATATATATATATATATATATATATATATATATGAAACCAAATAATCCAACTCAATAAGACTTCACAGCTCTACTTAATTTAAATAAATAAATATATATATATATATAAAATTCTTTATAAATAAACTTTTGAAATCCAAAATGAACTGCTGTAAATTATTACAGGATACATTAATAAGAAAAAATAAGATAAGCCTGATGATAATGGCTTTTATACTTTCTCCACCTCATTAAGATTAAATAAAGAATGTTGGTGTTGGGCAGCGATGTTTCCTCACTGCACCAACATTGTGGTTGGGATCCAGACATGAGGCCTTTTTTGTGCTGTTTGTTCTGCCCTTGTTAGCGTGGGTTCCCTCCGGCTGCTGCTGCTTCCTCCCACAGTCAAACAACAGGCAGCGCAGTGAACGGGTGCCTCCAAACTGCCTGTAAGTGTGAGCATCAGTGGAGGTTGCTGTCTCTGGTGTTGTTGGCCTTGTGAAATAAAATAAAATACAAGCTGGATTAGAAAGAATGCACTTTAAAATGGAAAAGGCCCTGGAGTAAAGTGCAGCTAAATGCTGCAGAGTCACTAATATCTTTAAGAACAATGCGAGTGAAAAAAGAAAACAGGCTATCGATGTATCTACTCCAGCAGCTCTTCAGGGTTGATTCACTATTTAAGAATAACACTGATAAATTAATGGCATCTACACTTAATTCATCACAGTAACAAATCTTGGAGTTCTGGGTTTTAAAAAAGAAAGCCTTATTTATCCACGATGTTAAGCCAGAGGATTCAGAATGGCAGAAAAGCTCACAGATCAATAACTGACAATTATATCCTTCTTTTTTTAACCAGAGCAGTTTTGTAAAGCAAAAGTTGTGTGATCATAACCCAGAACTTCACACTACACTTAAAATAATCCAAATTAAAGTAATGATTTTGTTTTTTATCTATTATCCACGACTCATCATCAAGACAGCACTCGTCTCAGGATTCATACATATCAGATATAGATTCAAAGCCATATTTTTAAAGAGAAAAAACATTATTATTCAAAAAATCGAGCTGGTTTGCAGTTTTTATGTTTTGTAAAAGCTTAATCCTTTAGTACTCGATCCTTTCAGTTTTTTAAAGATACTTAGCTAAAAGCTAACTTATTCATATCATGACAAACTTCTTATTTTTAGAAACGTTAGCAATAAATTTGGTCTGTAGTTGCTCTGTGGAGACTGGCCTGTGCACACATTTGAATGAACTGTCTATAGATCTTTACAGAGCGTTTTATTTTAAATCACCGGTGTTTAATTAAAAGGCATTTGCATAATTTGTTTAAAGCCTGGAGTTGTTAAACCCAGGCTTTTGTGGGAATTAGTTTCAAAAACTCTAGTAACCTAAAGATCCTAATTCTGAGGTGTCGATATTTTCAGATGGTAGATATCTCCCTTTTGGGATCATTCAGAAACTCTTTTCCATGCAAATATGGTTATCTGAGCTTCCACACACATCATTATTTTCTTTCTGCTGTCCCACCTGGACAAATAAACAGTTCCTGGACGACTGCCTCCCTCAGTTAAACTCTGAATGTAGGATCTTAGGTCGGAGAAAACCGACTGATCTCAGTGTCGAGGCACCGAGTGGCCTCAAGGCCGTCCCTTGACGTTTCAGACGATTTCACCTGAGACAAAGTTCAGCCCTCATTAATAAAATATTCCCACAGCAACTTTGGACTCATTTAAAATCCCCCTTCGACTCCTTGAATTGAAGCACGGTGACTACACAGAAACTGAGTTCTACACATTTTAATTGTATAGAGATGTGAAACGTTTTATCACCATTCAGAGTTCAAGAAATCTGGACCAGTGTGTGCCTCCATCCCCCACCCCCCTACTGGTAAAAACAACATATTTCTGCATCCATCACGGAGCTCTCCCTGATCAGGACCCCAGTCACACATACTAATACACTTGAAAAGCATGTTCTCTGGGTAGACATGATCCCTCCTCTAATTATTCAATAATCTAATGACACAATTGGTCATGGTGAGCAACACCACGCGCCAACACCAGATGGTGGCTTTTGCGATGAAACCCCTCACACACACCCTCTGCCTCGTCTGTGCTCTTCAACTTGCCAAAGAGGATCGAAGGAATAAATAGATGAAATTCCTTAATAATCCTGGAAAGAAAAACCTTTACTGACAGAAAATGCAAGTGCGAATACTCGTATTTATCTAGAGGGGGGTTGGTTTTAGCGTGTGCACCTTGGACAGCAGCAGGTGCACCACGGGTAAGTGGTGGTTTTCTGGAGGTAAACTTGTCGTCTGTAGATGTGAGGGATGTTTTTGTTTTTTAATAAAAAAAAGCTTTACATTCATTGACTGTTCCTTCTGCCGCTTCAGGGCCCGAGAGGAGGAAGAGGAGGAAGAGGAGGAGGGGGAGGAGGAGACGACCTTGATCTGCGGCGACCTCCTCAGGGCTGCTCCAGGGCAGGAGGACAGGATGTCAGGAGAGGTTTGTGCAAGACGCTGTGACTGTAGGAATGTGCGTGTGTGTGTGTGTGTGTGTGTGTGTGTGTGTGTGTGCGTGCATGGGTGCAAGGCAAAGGTGCATATCGATGACCCGCTTTGTGTCCCCTCTTTTGGGTCATATCTTCATGTTGTCGTCACTTTTAAAGCTGCACACAACATTTCTGAATGTTGAGACCCTGAACAAAGTCAATAGCTGGATTTTTGGTATTTATGCTGTTAATATATTCAAGATATAAAAACACATTACTGATTAATACAAACTAGAAACTAAAGTCCACTTTATTTTCTTTATTTTTTTGCTTCTGCGGGTGGGTTTTCACTTTTATCTGCCTTATTTGCGTTATTGCCAATCAAAAACACAGTCAAAAATCAGTTTTCTAATTCTTTTTACTAATTCAAATGAACACATGAGTCAGAACCTTCTTTATGTGACCATTAGCTGCACCTGGACCCAGATTGTACCAAATGACATCAGGAATCATCGATTGAAGAAACGTGCATCAATCGGATTGACTGAATCTGCAGGATGAGAAGAATGAAATGATAAATTTGAAAGCGTTTAAGGTCAGATCCTGTAAAATCACACATGAAACCAAAAAAAACCACACGTGATGAAAAACCGCCTCGTACCAACCAGGATGAACACATTCCAACAAAACATTCCATCCGTCCTGACGAGAAGAGATATTTAAAAACCTCTCTTGACGCTCTCATTCTTCTAGACATACTTTTGTCCTTCGACATGCTGCACGTTTGACTCCAAACTTATTAACACGCCGCTTTTTTTTTTTTTTTGTGCTTTTTTATTCTTTTCCCAAATCATAAAATGTTTTCGGCTCCAACAAAGGACATAAATGCAGATAAAAACAAAACCTGAAGCACTAAGACACGCTTGATCATCAGCATTAATTGGATAGTGAGGGAGGAGAGGAAACTTTGTTGCCATAAAAATCAAAATAAATAATTGCTAGGTGAAACTGCGGGAGAATGCATTCTCTATCTAGTTGATCATAAATCCTGGAATAATGACACGCTTCCCCATAAATGACTAAACAAGGGGCCATTAAGGCATGCATGACTTCTCCTGATGTCTGTGTAGCAGATGTTAATAATTTTTCCATAATGGAGGAGAGGGAAGAGGGTGGGGGTGGGGCGAGGGGGGCCGCTCTGTTCGATCATATCAAAGAAAATGTCAAATAAGGGTCAGCATTGTAAACACAGCCAACGGGAACCCGGAGGGGCCAAAAGAAGAGGAAACATGCGACCAGGTGAAATGCAACCGCTGCATTTGTGGCTTATGGGAAATATGACAACGTTTGCACGTGGATTTAACGTGAACGCGGATGCAGACGTGGATGTTATCGGCCTCCGCAGTGGATCTGAGCTCTCATCTGTCTCCTCCTCGGCTTCTCCTTGTTGTTTTTTCCAGATCCTGATGGCAGATATTTTCCACGTTTGGGTCCACGATCAGCCCGAACCAATGCGAGCTCCTTATCGCACACAGATTGGTTCTGCCTGCAGTCAGACGCCAGATTATCAGTCTATTAGATTCATACTGGCATATGGCACGGATCACATTAACGCTGATCCCGGTTCAGCCCCGTCTAAATCGGACTATTTCTTAAGGCGTCATTGTGATCCTATCAGCCAGACTGTCAGATAAACCATCTGCTTATAAAAATAACCGTCCCCTCTTTTTGTAATCTGACACTATCTTTTTACGTTGTCTTAATTAAGCACTTTGTCACTCTTTGTTTGTCGTCATTAACACCACGTCTTTATTCCAGGCTAGATTATATAAATTGACACGAGAAGTAAAATCAGGATGCAGAAATACAGAAAACGACTCCAGACATTATCGCCGCTGTATTAATCAGAGCAATATTGTCATTTTGAATGTTATGCTTTGTTTATATTGCTTTTCATTCTGACATTTTATGATTGCTGTTGTAATTAGAGCAGGTAGATTATTGAAGCATGTTATGAGACGTGCTGCTTTATAACCTGATGTAAAGCCAGAATATTTATCTTGCTTCTGTGATGAACAACAGAACTTTAAACTGCAGTACTTTGTATTAGCGAAAACCTACATTTTCTGCCTTTTTTTGTAACGTAAAAACCCTGATGGAAAAATCCCTTTCAGAGACAAACGACGTTTCTTTCATCGCATGAATTCTCAGAATGTTTGCAACTGACACAAAAAGCAACTTCGACTGAACTGTTATATTGAGGAGATTTCACAAAGCATTGGGCAACCTTGAAACTTCTCCTGGGCTCTGTTCAAAATGACAGGAAACAAAAGTCTTAACAGTCCGACTATATGTGCTTTGATTACCATCTTTTCAGCAGCTTTTCCTTTCTTTTCAGCCCCTGCCAAGAAAACAAAAAGTCAAAGTAAAAAAAAAAACACTAAAAAAAAACACCTTACATTTCACCTGACACAAATATTAATGGCTTTCATTAATTGGTTTGAAATTAAAGATGAAAAAGACATTAAATTCCAACCTTGATTTTTTTTTTTTAAGTGCATCATTCAACGCTATACTTCATATGCTTTTATTTTGGAGAAAGCTTTTATATACTTTTTCCTTTTTTTTTGCTTCACCCTAAATCACGCTCCTCGGTCTATTTAAGCTTTTCAGGTTACACAATTAATTTAAAAAAACAAAAACATTTTAGGGTTCTAAACAGTCTCAGTCATGGAAATTCTGAGTCATTGTGAGCCCGAGTCTCTCTTGAGGAGCTGCCCAACAAACTTGGACTTTGACCTCGCTTTGTTTTTTAAGAAAATAAAATGCTTCTACTATAATGCAACAAATGGCACCATTCCACTTTGCTGCTCTAAAAGGCTGTTTATTTATAATTAATTCAATGCATGATTCAATGTGGTGAGGTTTATTCACGCACGACTTGTTCCTGCGTTTTTATTCACAGGGACCGTCAGGGGTGAGCGTTGCTTAGGTCACCAGACCGGCTGCCAAGAGGCTAGGCTAGGTTAGCATTAGCACGTTTCCTACTCAATCCAGTCTTTCTCAGGATGGAGGTTTAGAGATTTCACTGAGTATTAATACAAACCAGAGGAAAATCAACACTGGATTAAACCATGTCTGATGTGGAGCGTAAATAAGAGTCGTCGTGTTTGATGTTAGAAAAAACTTTGCAGCGGAAAGAGAAGCCAGCGAGCGCCAAAGTCAAACATGAACAAATGTCTTCCTAATTCACAGCAGCGGCAACAAAACTCATGAAAACAGTGACGAAACGGCCCTGAAGTTGTGTCGCAATGGCTGCTGGGAGGACGGGAAGCCAACTGGCGCAACCTTGAGAAGCGCAGTGAGATCATCTGGAAGTCGTTCCCGTTGAGACTCGGCTGCAGTGCGTGTGGATATCAGTGTGTATTAGACACTGATCTGTTTTAATTACAGCGTGAAGCGCTCGCCATCTGTAAGAGCACCTCGCCGCCGCTCGGTGCCATCCAGACGACTTCAAGAAGAAGATCCGATGTGCAAACCGCAGCTTCCTTCAACTTTTGGGGCGACGGCGGCGTGGCCGAGCGGAGCTTTACGCTGTCGTGAATTGATTAGGAATTGCTTATGATTGTCAATTACATGCAAAACAGGGCTCTGAACAAAGCGTTCCAAACAGATTTGCTTAACTCCTTGGTAAAAAATGCCTGTTTTTTTGTTTCTTTCTGTTTGCGACGGAAGCGGGCCAGAATGAAGAAGGGTAAAAATAACCCCAAACATACAACAATATTGTTTCAGGAGGTAGGAAAACAGGCGTCGAGCAAAATGGATTTGGAAGGAGTGGGACGAGGCGAGAGGGCTAAATCTGTCTTGTTCATTTGTGACGGACTTGGCGTCTCGCGGTGACTCCAGCTTGGATAAAGAAAAGACACTTGCAGCAGAATTCTGCCAGTCTTTTGGCTCCTTACGTTTTCGCCATTCCTCCCCTCCTGCCCTTCAACGCCACCCACCACCACCACCTCCACTCCATCACACACACCCACACACACCCCTTTACCTTCCAAACACGCTGACGAACCTGGTCCTCCCGCAGTCACCCATTAATCCCCGTATGTCGGATCGCAGCCAGGTAATTACTGTTTAAAAATATTTCATCCCATTCTTTCCCCCCTAAAACAAGAGACAAACGGAAACAAAGGGAAAAACAGTTCCGAACAACGACAAAGAGGCGCTTTAAATGCGTTCTTTTTTTCTTCTCCGGTTGGAAACGGTGGCTTTGTTTAGCACACAGAACAAGGTGTCTGAAACCAAATTTGCTCCTATTTCATATTTAAATGCAGCTGTCACGCTCTAGTTTCTACAACCCGGTTTGGAAAGTTGGTGATGCTGCTTCGTTCTGAAAGGAACACAAAAAAAAAGATTTGTTGGTGGTGCGATGGAACCTATTTGCTGGTTTCCTGCCAAACGACTCCAGACATGGAGGTTTGGAAACTCCTAAACTTTTCCAAACCTCAATGTTTGACCCGTCGTCGACCTCGGCCCCTCGCCGCTTCCGTGTCCTCGCTGGGGCGACGATATGACTGTTTGCTGAAGATAAAACGAAATTTTCTACTCACGAAATGCCTCAACAGGAAAATATTGCCTCTAGTTACAAAAGAACTTTCTAGTTACGAAAGGTAAAAATACAGTATGGGCTGATACTCACAGCTCCCAACGGTTCCTGAACGCAACATTCTCATAGCTGCTCTGCCATTGGCTATTAGCCAGCATCTTGGCATCCCATTGGCTAAGAGGGACCTCTGTGTGTAGCTACATAGATGTCTATACAGCATCCTCGTCATTCGGCCCTCGACCCGTGAGGTGTTCTGATAGTTTAACGTAAATATATTAACTTTTAGAGTATTCACTATGGACCCCAAGAAAGTGACGGAGAAAAGAGGAAAAGAAAAGACGAAAAGAAAAAAGACGAAGAAAAGGTTTTTTTGTCCGTACAAAAAAAGCAAGAGATCATAGAAGAGCATGAAAACGGGATGCGTTTGGTTGATCTCACCAAAGAATATGGCCGTAATGCATCTACAATCACCACGTTATTAAAACAAAAGGAAGTTTAAGGAGTTTAAGGCATCGTGTTGGTGGTTGGAGAAGTTCAGAAGGAGGACTGGAATTCACTCTGTTGTTCATGGGGGGGCAAGAGGGCATGAACCAAAGAGGGCAAAAAACAATGAGGACAGCAGTTAAAAGGTAAATGACCATCATTTTTATTCTTTACTCTATTCTTTGTTTTTTACGTTATGCACAACTCTCATTTATTGTGTAATAATCTAATCGTAACATGTATTTGTTACATGTTTTGATGCATTTTTATGCTTTATAAAACATTTGTGTCTGAATTTTGGGGGGGTTGGAACGGATTAGGGCATTTGCATGGAAAACGCGTCTCTACTTTTTTATACTTACGAAATTTCTTCCGGAACCAATTAATTTCGTAAGTAGAGGCACCGCTGTATTCCAACATGAGCTCACGATTCTAGATAAAATGTTCTGATGGTGAAATGTTCTCATTCTGCTCCAACAGCGAAAGTAAAAAAAACAGAAATTTTTTTATTCTCTTATAGGTGTTGGGAATGAAATGTTGCACCAGCTGTTGTCTGGAATTGCGCGGAAGAGTCACTTTGACATCTCCTGATTTGTTTTCTCCATAGTAATTTATATTACAGGAATAAACGTCAAGTCTAGCATCACATCTCAGCACACACACTCTCTCTCTCTCTCTCTCTCTCTCTCTCTCTCCACCTCTTGGCCTTATTATTCACACCTGTCCACCACACATCACATTTTTCAGCAAATAAAAGTGCGAGGCCACTTTTCGACCTGCGAGAACGAGCGCCAGGCTGTGTCAAATTCCTTTTTCTTTTCCCACGGAGCGGTAAAATGTCATGTTGTGACATTAAGTCCCTAAGAATAGAGAAAAGAGGTGTAGGGTGAGAAATCAATACGCTGGCAGTGGCAGGCGATGGAGTTAATATGCAGCTGGGTGGGTGTAGTGACGGATGGGGGGGGCATCAAATGCATCCACCCGTCTGTCATCATGTGAACCTCGGAGCACGACAGCATGTTAATGCCTGTGTTTCGCTCGTTTGTCTCTTCAGGTTCCACAGGAAGATGAATATTTTCTCCTTCCTGTCATGGAGCGTGGCTCCGCCCACCCCACAAATATTTTAACGTATGAAATTCCAGTGAAATCAAATAACATTTTCTCCTGAAAAATAATTAATTTAAGTAATTTTATTAGTTTTTATGTATTGAAAACTCAGGTTTTTACACCCGTAGAGTATTTAATTTTATACGTATTTTTCCTGCTTCATTCGGTATCCATTATGTGAACATTCAGTTCGATAAAACACCAACACTGACTTTATGGGTTGCATTAAAATAAAAAGTAATAAAAAAAACTTGTGAGGACTGCAAATAAATACATAAAATAAAAGCATTTAAAAATGTTTCCTTTGTTGATTTTGGAATTAGTTCTGCGGTAACTGTCGCACACGGAAAATGAAATTGCCTCCAGTTTATTGTAGTAAACAGGATACATTAATACCAAAGGAGAGGAAGTTAATTGTTTATGTAAAGTGATATTTAAAAGCAGAGAAAGGTTCTCGCACCATTTTCTGTTTTTTAGATCAATACTTTCATCTCCTGCCAGGCCTCAAACTAACAGGTGAAAAAAATTCTATAAAGTCTATTTAGAGAGTCAAAGATGCTGAAATCAGCCTTAATGGAACTATTTCAATTAAAAATAAACATCACTGCAGCTAATATCCCCAGAATCTACTCATTTGCACACCTCAAAGTATGCATTTCAATCCAGATGAAAGAAAAAAACGACAGATTTATGATTTTTTTTTTTAGGTGTAAATCTCTCCTTTAAATTAAAAATCTCAAACAGTAAAAACTGTATTTCTCAGCTTTTGGCTGAACAAAAGTTAACATTTCAACATGAAACATTCCGTTTTCACAAACCAGTGTTTTTCCACATGTGAAGCGTGAGCCTTCAAACATAATTAATACGCTTTACATTCAATATGTGGTCATTTTTTTTCCCTTTCACAGGTGTATTCTGGAAACAAAACAGGATGGATATAATTAGACAGTGAACGTGGACAAAAGAGACATCTTAAGGCATATGGCAGGGTCAGATGGAGAAGGAATATCTTGTCACACAGCGGCAGAAATGTATTAACTGGGATACATATGGATTTATGACAACAACTGGCA
Source organism: Antennarius striatus (assembly GCF_040054535.1). Lineage (NCBI taxonomy): Eukaryota > Metazoa > Chordata > Actinopteri > Lophiiformes > Antennariidae > Antennarius > Antennarius striatus. The sequence continues at coordinate 22,469,770 of NC_090784.1, read as the reverse complement.
TAAGGATCATGAATAACTTACAGACGGATGTTCTTATATAAGCATCAATTGTTAATTGAAGGAGCTGTCACACTCCCCGGGGCTGTCAACATAGTTTTATAAGCATTCAAACCCAGCTTTATCAAATTAATGGTCTATTCAGTGCAACCTGGTTTTCCTGTAATCCATCTTTTGCGCTTTCTGCAGCGAAAGAAAAAAACAACAACCCCAAAACAACAACTAAAAATGTGTTTCTGAGACGTCGTTCGCTGGGAGAGGAAGTCAGACCTGCAACGGATAAAGATGCTAAATGCTAGCTCAGGCGGTTTCTTCCTCCGGAACCAGTTGAGGAGCTCAGGTGTGCTGACAGGTAAGTCTCTGCAGGCCAGACGAGCCTCGCTGGGGAAATCATGAGCGGCTGCCCCCCACCCCCCCCTCTAAGAGGACGAACAGAGGAAGACAAATAAAAAAAACAAAACAAATGAAGATGGTGAAAGGAAAAGAACATGTGAACATGTGGTGTCCCAAATCCAGGACGTCCTCTCCACCTGGGGGCAGGTGGTGGTGGTGGTGGATGGATCTACAGTTCTACATCCTGTTTCTGGTTTGTTCAGGTTCTTTTTGTCGTCACAAAAGTTTATTATGAAAGGGTTTATTAGTGGTTTGATGAAAGTCAGTTTAACGCCCAACCTGTGGAACAATGTTAGCCTGCTAGCCATGCTAGCTCCTCTGGCACAACAACACACCTCTATCCTCTCTCCATCCTAATCGCCTCCAGTCCTCCCAGGTTTCTACAAAACATAAAAATACTTTATCTCAGCTCAAAGGATGTGAATATCTCTCTGCCAATCAGGCGTCTCTTCAGGTTTTACACACAATTCCCGCTGTTTTACAGCTTTGTTGTCATTTGAAACCACAAGTTTTATTTGCAGGCTTGTGTTTGTGTGACAGCATGAACACGCAGCTGTGGCGTGAGTCACGCGTGACTGAGAGCCTTTAACAGGAAGTCAAACAGTGACGTCCTTTAGAGCCCACGTAAAGTTCCTACAGTTAAGACTCTAATCAAAGAGCCAACAGAGCATTTTCTGTACTTTATAAACTTCATTAAAGTGAGTGATTTGAGTGTTTGGAGCCACTGCATGTGGTCATCTCATAGATTTAGCCTGACTTGGCCTATCCTCCACCTTTGGGTGTCGGTTAGTCCAACAACGAACCTGTTGGGCTTGTTTTCGGGGCGGCGTCCCGGTCGAACACCCCAGACTAGACCCGTATTCTCTGAAGCAGAAGTTTCAGGCTCCAATATTTGCCTTGTCATCTGTGGGAATATTCTGTGATCAACGTTTATCTCTATTAGAAGCTCTGTTTGAAAAGAGAGAGAGAGAGAAAAAAAAGAAGTCTGGTACAAACACTGGCCAAATCAGAGGATAGCGGTGGAAACAGAGCGATAGACGCGTGTTTGAACTCGATAATTGGTTGGCCACTCTGTAGGCAATACAACAGAGGACCTACGGAGTGTGGTGTGTGTTTCCCAGCCCCACTGTGCAGCCTCGTCGACTACAAAGACGGAGAATGAACTTCAGAGGGTTTTAATGCCTGAAGAGAAGAATATGGACATTAAATTATCAGGGGGAAACAGCAGGGTGTGAAAAAAGAGCCTTCTAAAGCCGGCGAACACAAACGTACATACAGGCTGCTTCTGACACGGAAACCTGGCCAAATTCACAGCCTCCTTTTATTCTAAGCTTCTCACTGATACTCTCCGTTTGTGTGTGTGTGTGTGCGTGAGTGTGCGTCCGCATGAATGTACTGTACACGCATTGTGTTTTTAATTAGAACTTAAAGCAATAAGCCAATGCGGTACACATGCATACATCCTTTTCTGCAGGGAAAATGTCCGTAATTGTTAATACGCAAAACTAACATGAAAGATTTGGAACGAATTTGGTATAAAAAATAAAAAGAAACATATTTTTGCACATTTATTCCATCAACAAGGCAGATTTTGAAACTTGCGCTGTGACATTTTGCAATTTTGGGTGGTAAAATGTGAACCTTGAGAGACACAGGAAGCATCCCTTGATAGCAATGTGTGTGTGTGTGTGTGTGTGTGTGTGTGTGTGTGTTTGTGTCCTCGCTGACGCCACGCTGTTCAGATCATAAATGTTAAAAAGGGGCAACATATTGAGTTCCTCTCGTCGTAACAGATTATTAATTAAAAGCCTCCTTTAAAAAAAAACAACCCAACCCACTTTCAGCCGTGGCGTCTGATGAGTGACGGCTACCGCTTGATTTAAAAGTGGCTTTTAAAAAACGGCGGGCCCCAACGAGGCCTTTGAGGAACTCTCCAACTAGTCTGAATTTCAAAGTGAGCGAAAAATAAGTACAATGGGAAATAAAAGTCTGCAGCTAAATGAAAAGAATCACTCTTGAGAGTTACGGCTTTACGCACGCACCATATTAATCTTTAATATCTCGTCTTGCCTCCCCTTCTTTCCACCTCCTCCTTTCCTCTCTTCCTCCAGTTTATCTCCTCTGAAGCAATTATACCCAAGAGGACCAAGCACATAGGACATGCTCCCACTACCTAGAGCAATAATATATCATTACATACTAAACATATAGCAGCTATGCAAACAGCCTTTATTGCTACTGCAGGGTGAATGCTATTTATAAGCAGCGACGTGGAGGAGACGGCTCTCCTACCTGGGCTAAGTTTGTTTTTTGTCAGGAGAGCGTTTTGTCGTTGTTCCGCTCCTCTTGGGTTCTAAGTGGGCTGAGATGATGCCTGTCAGTCCATTTCATTTTTTTCAGTAGCTCCGTGTTGACATTAGGGGGTGCTGGAATTCTTCAGAGTCCAGTGATGGGATGTTGGATCTGAATCAGTTCTGATTTAAATTCGTCGACTTCAGAAAAAAGCTGTTGAACCCAACTTTTTTTCTCTGTCACACTAAATTAATGTGGGGGTGGGTGGAGGATGGGGGTGATAACGACAATTGATTGGATGCAGGATTTTAACATAATTTTTTTTTTTTTTTATCATTGACAATCAGGAGGATATTCGCACAATATGTCTAAAAAGCAAAAAGAAAAAGAGTTTGTTTTTTTTCTTCTTCTTCTTTTTCTTTGACTTTGATGGAAAGAAAAATTCGAGAAAAGATTCCAAAACCTGTTCGGCCGTCCAAAACCGGAATCAAACAATCTTTCGATCCATGTGCCACCAAAACAAACAAAAAAAAACTTCCACTTAGCAACTTATTCAAAAGTGCAAATCATGAATTATTGAAGAGAACACATTCTCCCCCCTTGTTTATTTATATATACATATGTATAAAATATCATTTATTCTAAGAGGGTCTATAAATCAAAAGTATTCCCAGAGAATAACAGATAAGTGAGGTTATTGTGCAATGAGGCCAGCTGGTGGTAATAATTTAATGACGTTTTACAGGCGCTATAAAGACAGCAAACAGATGTGGCATTAAGGATTATAAAGTTGTTAAAACTTTTAACAAGTGCTATGTATTTCGGTGGTACAACAGCACAACCCCCCTAGAATGAAAGGAATTTACACATCCCTCAATTCCAAAGCTATCAATCACATGCATGTTATTCCCCTGGGAGCGTCTTTACATGCATATTTATCAGCTCAACATGCTAATTCCTGCTGCTATACGCCCGCCAGGCACGTCTCCAGGCGTGTTTATGACTCGTAATTGTTGATATCCCTTTGATATATTTCTCTCAACTAAGACATCATTTGGTTTTTGTGGTCGAAAGTCAATGAGGCACAATGACCCCAGCTTTCAATTCAAATTTACAGTTCAATATCTATTATCCAGGCATTCAGCGAGTGGAGAGGAAGCCTCTTTTCAAAAGCCGAGGAGGGATTCAGCTGTGCTGTATGGTGCTTATCAGCAGCAAAGCTCATCTCAAGGTTAGTTAATTGATTTGAAAAAGTAAAATAAGGAGAATTAAACTATTATTGCAAAGGGGAAAAAAAACCAAAAAAAACCGGCGTTGCTTTTTTTTTTTTTTTTTCTCCACGCTTTTAGCAGGAGTTTTCTGCTCGGAGTGTCGTACCTCAGGGAGAAAGGAAATAAACAAAATGCATGTTTGTTGTAAAACTTCCATAACTTGGACGTGGCTCACAGGAGCGCAGAATAGTTATCATCTTTTGCCAAAGAACTAATTGTGAAAAACTTTTCGGCTGGTATAAGACACATGTGCCATATTGTTGTAGGATCCAAGTTTTAGTCAGCATGCATTTACATTGCTAAAGAGCAGATATGGCAGATGAAGCATTTCCAGCATAAACTCTGCTTGTGAGAATGAGTGGGAGCGCTCTCTTCTCTTCCCTTTTCCTTTATCTTTCCTTCCCTTTTTCCCGCTTCTTTTTCCCGCTCAGACACCTGCCGACGAGCGCGAAACCTCCAGGGAATCAACATCTGAGAAATGCAATTTTGAGCATTTCGGTGCCACAAAGAAAGAAAAAAAAAAGACAAACAATGCTGGAGTAAAAAAAACACACACAAAAAAACGAGGGGATAAACACGACGCAGCCCGAGTCGACGCTGGACAAACATGTCGCCTCCTTTCTCTCGTTCGTAAACGGCCCCCCGTCACGCTCGGGCGCTCGCAGGTGTTGGAAATTCAAGGACGAACTTGATGGCGCCCGTGGCCGATGTTTGTTTGTTTGCTTGTTGTGCTTGTCTCTCTATTGTCTGATGGATTCACTCCTTGAGGGATGCGCTCCTTTAAAAATGACAGGAGAAGGATGGCTGCTCTTAAAAGACAAGAACGAGGGAATTAGTCTTCATCAAATGTGGAGCTCGGAGGAGAAAATCAACAAGCGGAGCGTTCGGGTCGGCGGAACGAGTCGCTGAAGCAGCGGCGGTTCAGAGAGTTTTGTTTCACGCCTTTTTGGCCTGAGAGGCTAGAAAAAGCTCATTTGTGGGTTTTATCGAGCGGTTAACCCCAAAATCGGACCTTCCTGGTCGAGTCCTGGCCCTGATCTGTAAAAGCTGAGCAGCAAACACACAAATAAAATCTATTTCAGGAAAAAAAAAAAGGAGGACTATCTCCTCGGTTTGTCTGTCGTCGACTCACAAAAGACAAATAAGTAGGTGTCAGGGCAGAAATGACTTCCCATAATGAACTAGGGTAGCCGCCGCCGCCGTCGTCGTCAGCGATGACAACGGCGTCATTCACATCATCGAAAACACAGGTGCATAAAAAATGGAAAGGGAGGGGGCTGGCAGGGAAATGAATTATTAATGACACATTTAAGTATTATAACAGGAAATCAATGAGCATACCTGGTGTAATTAACATGCACAATGTTGTTCCATAATCCGGCACAGTATAATTATGTCTCTCTATTCCAGAACACGTTAGCATTAGCTCTTTGTAAAGCACACAACACCTGTTTATTTGGTGTGGAGACTCCCTTTTCTTTTCTTTTCTCCGTCCTCCATTCCCTAACGGACCCCCCATCCGGACCTAAAGGGATCAGACCTGTCCCCGTTTCCCGTTTCAGCACCAATCATGCTTCAGTGTGTCTTCATTTCCTTTATTCCTCAATAGATTCCCACAAACGCGTTTCCGCAGCTTTAATCACAGAATATCTGCCAACAAACATGTACGTTTTAGCGTTTCGGTGTGCAAGCTATTGATTCAGATTGCGGGTTGGGGGGCGTGGGCTTATCTCTGTATACTGTAACATGTCCACTAATCACTGATTACCACCGTCTGTTTGTGCTGTGACCAGTGGCAGCGTACAAGATTTCCCACACCGTTCCTGAAGGATGCTGGGTAACAGCTTGAGCGGAATCCAGCGCGGGACTGGGGAATTTTTGGCAAGTCAAACTTTATCAGCACAAACATGCGCAAAATGAAAACAAACACAACCCAGACTGCTAATTACCATCCGCTTGGACCTCTGTCCCCGCTATTTTTCTCAGAGACACAAAAAATGGCCGACTGCGCCGCGCACACACACACACACACACACACACACACCGCAAAGGAAATCCGGCGGTTCCCCTCTTTCCCAGGGACAACCCTTGTCTCCTGGATAATACAGGGGTTGACACGCCCGTACCCCTTAGTGATTTTTCAAACCTATTATTTCACGTGCAAAGTTATAAATGACACGCCCGACACCGGCGTTGGTATCTTCTGGGGCCATGTGGCCCTGAATCAACGCCAAATCCTGTGCCACTAATTTTACTAATTGCCTGAGCCCGGCCAACACTTTTCATTGGTGTGGAGCCTGCAGTGTCACAGGAAGCTAATGAGCGCTAAATAATGTATGTGAACCTCTCTAATTGCTTCATTTCTCATTTTGCTTACCGATTCTCGTATCATGGTTTGGGGGTGCCAATTTTTTTTTTTTTTCCCCAGCCGATGATTCTGACAGTGTTTAATACTAATAACTGCACCGGTCTGTTAAAGGGGCACATCCTGGGGAAAATGAAGCTTCTCTCCCAGAAACCAGAATGTATTCATACGACTATTATTCCTGCGGTAATCCTCTCTTTCTATGTGAAATATTCAGACAGAATCTGAACTCCAAACCAGCCCCCTCTTTGGGTAAACATTGCATTATCTGGGATGCGCTCATTGATGCATACAGCATCATCAGGTAAGACGGCGTATGCCAGCATGTGCCACCTGGGGCTGTGTGTGTGTGTGTGTTTATGCACCGGCGTCTGATGGTGTGTGTGTGTCTGCGAGGAGTGTGTGTGTGTGTGTGTTGTATCTCTTTCTGGCGTGCTTCCCGCCTCAGCACCCGATGGCCACCTCTCCTCCCAGTCCTATCAACAGGGAAGCTGTAATTTAGCATCAAATTTGATCATCCAAATAGCTGAATATTTAATGGTATTAAAGCGCAGGGTAAAAAAAGAAAGAAAGCTGTATTATTTATTTACTCCCTATAGTGTAACCTCTATTCTGGCGACGCCAGGTGGTCCTGTAAATATTCTCTGACACATGTGTTGAATTATTGACTGATAATTTATCATAATTCATGTCAACGCAAACTCAATAATGCTCTCCAGGACTTCTCCGCCTCCTCCTGTTTGTGACCCGGGTTGCGACTGTGACCTGTCAAGGTGGGAAGAAGGTTGACGCTCCCATGGAAACAAAAGCGCCTCCGTCAAATCGTGTTGAATCAAGGTTGTAGTCAAAAACCCGGTCCGACGCTCAAGAGTTATTATTATTATTATTATTATTATTATTATTATTATTTTTAACCTTTATTTATCCAGGTGAGTTCCATTGAGATTACAGATCTCTTTTGCAAGGGAGCCCTGGCCACATTCACGCTCACATTCACACCTACGGGCAATTTAGGCTGACCAATTTACCTATGGTGCATGCTTTTTGGAGGTGGGAGGAAGCCGGAGAACCCGGAGAGAAGCCACGCAGACCCAGGTGGATTCGAACTCACAACCTTCTTGCTGTGAGGCGACAGTGCTAACCACTACACCACCGCGTAGCCAGGAGTAGAAAAATAAAAGGAAAAGTGGAAGGAAGACAAAGAGAAAATGTGGAATCTGTTTTGAATTCTGCATTATGGAATCAATGGTTATAAATACAAACACTATGAAATTTTTTATTAAAAAGTCAGATTTGTTCATTATTACCCTAGAAATTAAAAATTTAAATAAATAAATAAATAAATAAATAAATAAATAAATAAATAAATAAATAAATAAATAAATAAAAATCTCTGTTGAAATTTCATGAACTCTTGCTTTGTGGAAATCACTTATCACTTATATATATATATATATATATATATATATATATATATATATATATATATATATATATATATATATATATATATATATATATATATATATATATTTATAATATAAATAAACTAGCAAACATGAGAGAAGACCTCAGATTCCCCCGTTATATAATTTCTTTAAAATTCTTTCATAACTGTTAAAATATTTCTCCCTCCATGGAGGTAGTTATATTTCACTGAGCGGTGCAAAAATCAGTTAAAATTAAGAATGCTTTTAAATGTGTGAAACATAAATATAACTGAAAATATACAGTTAAGAACAGCCACGCCCTGCTATGGAACCCAAACAGATCACACCCCCATCACGGGAAAATAGGAATAAGCTCAAACACGGAGAAAACAGTTGTGAGTGTCTTTAAGTGTGCATCTTATAATTGTGCAGTGGTCTCTTGAGGAAATGACATCATCTACCTAGAGGAACACCCGGTAAACTCTCCCAAACCAAAGCCCATTATATCCTTTTAATAACGAACCCTAATTCAAATATTATTTTAAAGGTAACCATTGAATGATTTGAGTGTAATTGTCAAAAAAAACAACAACTTTAATCCAACCTCAACATGTGATGTTTTGTTTTGGGGGGTTATCTTGGCACAAGCAGCACCTTTCTACCCAGTTTCACGGTAATCCATCAAGTAGTTTACGCAAAATAAACTCCTGGGTGAACAAACAAAGAAACAATCAGCCACCAGTGAAAACTACCCATTTTTTGCATTTTGGACCTGTCAAAACAATCTCTTTTGTAAAAACAGGTGCCAGGCACGAATCAGAAATATCACAAAGTGTCCTTAAAGATCAGATTCCTCATAACAAAGACAACAAGGGTGGTTTTCAAGCTGTCAGGATGTTTATTTCTGCTCACAACAGCTTCAAAACCACCTGCAGCTGCATCCTTCCACTCCCTGTGACAGATATAATGCGAGGTAGAGAGTTGGAAGTGAAATGCAGGTGGCACATGGGGGCTGATGCAGTTTTTAGAGTTTGTAAAGTACCCCAATCCCCCCCCCCCCTATTTAACACCACTTTACCACACCTCTGGGTCATGCTGGAAAACTGTAACGCGATGTAAAAGTTAGTTCAATGACTGAAAAACCCATAAAATATTTTAGTTTCACACAACATGAATAACAGTTATCCCGAAATAAACACTTACGTTTAGTTGTTTTAAAAATTTAGAAGTTTGTTTATTGTGCTTTCTTCTTCTTGCTTGCTAAATCTGGTGCCTACTTTACCCATAGCGTAGCAGGATGCTAATGCAGCTTTAGCCTCTAGCCCAAAAAATATACAAGAAGCACGCTAATGCTTTCTTAAGCACACTTTTTTTGGTTTTGAACTTTACTTGATTTTTCTCCTTTCCTGACATAAAGACTGTAATTTTCCGAGGGACCTCAAACGCACCACCTCACCTGTGCAGGAGTGTAACGTTAAAGAAAGGACCAAGAAACGGTCCTATTTCAGTCCGTAAATCAATTTTTTTTCTCAAATAACAGCTGCTGTTGTGAAATATTAATATTTTAACTGAATATCTGTGAGACAAACCCGACTATGAGGCTCTCTCTGCTCATTTTTGTCCTGTTCCTCATCTCAAAAGCCTTGTTTTCGGCGAAGGCCTCTATAAATAAAGATTAATGAATTGATTGATTGATGAAAGGGATCCTGTGGTGCATTAGACCGACAAAAGTCTGCGTTGGGGATTGTTTGCGGATAATAAAACATAGTGGTACGCTGAAAGATGTGTCTAAAAATACAAAGCTGCTCTCATTATCCATTAATGACAACAGCGTACAGTAGTCATAGTCTCTAATGCAACACCCAAACCGAATGTCACTGGCAGGGAAAATAACACCGCATCCCTTAATAGGATTGTGCCTGTATAGCAATTTGTTAAGCCAAAATATCCAGCATTTATGAGACAAATATAGCACATTAGAACAAGTAAGAGAGAGGGAAATCACAAAATAGTCAACAGGATTAACTGAAGCATAAACTAAATACTCCTTGATGTGTCATCGATAAAAGGATTTTTGATTATTCGTCACCATAAAATGCGTGGCGAGATTGTCATGCCGTCATTGTATTACTGCGCCGCCTTTATCTGTCTGTCAATCTGGCAGCGCAGGAGTCTCGCTGCTGTTTTCTTCCCTCGCCTTGTTGGGTTGTTTTTTTTTACAAAAAAAAAAAAGAACGAAGATTTTATTTATTTAAAAGGATTTAACGCACAGCCTGCATTTAGAGTGTAAAAAAGAAAAACAGATTACTTCATCGCCTCAGGTTGGTGTTGTGTTAATAAATGGTGAACTTCCATAAAGGCGCCCCTTGCCAAAGACATAATGTCATCTTCAATTAATCCGTCTGCAATCATTATGTCGGTTTTGACACTTCTTACGTGAGTCACCATGAATCACTTGCTTCTCCAACAATGAGAAAAACCCAGAAGGCGACTGCAACTTCTCTACTGGGTAATATTAGTGTTTGCAGAGAGTGATTTGGGTTGTTGATTTGTGCACAACGTGATGAGTTTGATCACAATCCTTCAAATTTCGCTCAACTTTGACGGATCCCTCAGCATCAGTGCAGACATCTGGAGGAGATGCATCGGACTCGAACGCACCAACGAACAGCATCAGTGTCACATATTTTATATTTGTGAGTGAAAGCCGGGGTTCAGGTCAGTTTCTATTGTGTAAACGTGACCTTTGACCTCTTGAGCCTCAAAATGTGCAGTAGATGCTGGAGATACGAGTTTAATTTTTCCGTGATTAAAGACGTAATTTAAAATTGCTAAAATCATTTTAATCCATTCTAGCCTTGTAAAAAAGCCCCAAACCCTTTATATTATACATGAATTTTTTTTTATCAACCAATAGACAAGCAGACTTTACCTGTGTATAATTAATTATATATAAGTTATGTAAACAATGATTAAGAATGAAAAGAAACGCGAAAGTAATGAGAACACACAAACTACGTCTTTACTCCACCAAAGAGAACGAGATCCGGTCTCACTGATGTTATATCCATCCGCCAAAATGGTAAAGAACGAGATGCATTCCGAGCTGATGTCGTATCCATCCGCCAACTGGTGTCCCGAAGCACAAAACTGTTGTTTGTATGTCAAACGAGAATATAGGCAGCGCTCGTATCTCTAATGAGTCGTATGTGGAGCAGCTTGTATCTTGAGGTACGACTGTAGTTTTAAGATTATAAAACAAAGAGGTGTTGATGTGTTTACAACCAAATTTTCCAGAACTTTTAAGGTTACACCGTTTGCAGAGGAACACAAAGACGACTTTGTCGTCCACTTGAGTGAGTAAAACTGCTGCAGATGCGAAATTGCTCTTTGTAAAGTTGCTGTGAAGATGCATCTGTGCAGACTTGAAGTTTCAACTTGAGCAAAAAAATCTCCAGGCTGTAACTTATGACTTCCTGAACATGCACCGGCAAGAAGGAGGAAAAAACATATGCAAAATGACAAACAAACATAAGGCGGACATTTGCTCGGTGTTCAATATGAAAACACCTTCACACCGAGGAGCGCAAGCGTTTCCCCCCCGACCAGATTTTCAGTGTTTTGTTTTTCTTTTAATAAAATGAAAATCCTGTTACTAAGAAAAAAGCAGGAGCACTTGTGTTTTTAACTAAATCTGAACTCAGCAATGAGGTATGAACTGACTAAAGATCCAGTAAAGTTGATATATGGGATTATTTGACCACAATCTGCAGATAATCTGTAATAAATAAAAAAAAACCTCTCAAATAAACACAGAAGACAAAGACAGGCTTTTCCACTTGACAGAAAACCACAAACGAGACAACAAGTTGATCTAATCCTCGACAAGTCAAATAAATGTTTTGAATAATTTATCTAAGGCAAATATTTCTGGTTCATTTCAAGCTAATTATAGCCGCGCTAGTGGAGGGAGTTGGTAATTTAAGCTCTCAGGCTCTGCTTGTCACGACGACTCCTTGAAGCCGCAGCCACTGCCAAGAATAAAGTGTGTGCTTACTTAATAAAAATTAGCCTCGCAGTCACGGCGAGTTCAAAGGGAATTCTGGGTAATGGTGGATTATACAGTCTCCAGTGGTGGTGGGATTGTTATTGCAGCAGCACAACAGTCACACGTGTCAGATTACATCTTGTTTTATGGAATTCAGATGATAGGGAATATAATCTATGACAGACAGTGGAGACGATGCAGGTCAGTATTCCACATTTAATCCTACGTCCTGGTAGGGTAAGACCTACCAGGACGGGCCCATAAGGGTTTGGAACATGTCTTTTGTTGTTGTACAATAATGTGAAATAAAGAGAGAGCATTGTCGTCAGAATCTACAACTATGTTCACTTTCGATTTCCACTCTCATCACGTCGCTGTCTTCAGCAGAAAATATCGCATGTTCCTAATGTCGCATGAAAAGCCTACGTCTGATGTCACGCATGACAGATGTGCTGCACAGCATTTGGTGGAATTCTTTAAACTTTAATGCACTAACCCTGAGAATAAAACCCTTGTTTGTTTCTGACCGATGTTGTGTTCAGATATTTAGATTCTAAATATTAATTCACATAAAAATAAATGCAGAAAAACATTTTCAAGCAGCGTCTTTATCAGAACTCCGATTAGGAAAATTTCAATTAGCATAAAATTAAAATTAGAATAGAATTTCTCCTCTTCCTTTAAAAATGACTTCATTGCTGGATTTCATGAACACATTCTGAGAGTTCTGTCATATCAGACTAAGAACAATGACTTTACAATAAGACAAAATATGCACAACGTAAATCAAAGAATTTAATCTTGCAATAAAAAACGACCGGCTCTTCTGAGAAATAAGCGGAACAAAAAGGGGATGAAACCGGGTCCTAAAAGTTACGACCCGTCAAACAGGAACAAAGAGGGACCTAATGAAAATCCTACCCTAGGATGCCATCCCTCCTGGCAAACATACTGTACAGAAAGGCCTCAGGGCGCTGATAAACTAAAACGGTGTTAGATGGGCAACTCTCCCAGCAGTTACCAACAAAATGAAAAATCATATAAAATGTTTCCTGGCAACAAGAAGTCCCTCAATGCCCCAAGTCTTGAGGCGACTCCAAGGATGCTGTTCCTCGTAAAATCCACCAAATTCCTCCCTTTATCGCTGCGGCTTGACTTTTCTTTGTAACTGGTTCAAGAATAACTCAACTTCAGCTCCCGCGTTTCGGTTTTGACAGGTCCAGTCGTTTCATCTTGGAGCATCTGCGGCGAGGAAAATGTGTGACAGCTGTTTGTCTGATTGGACAATCCAAGTGTTTCATTTACAGTTTTGCATGCCATGTTGTGAAACTGATCCTGACACATTTTCTTGTTGATGTATTTCTAGTTAACTGCACATATTGTTTATTTGCCTTTCAATTTTGAGGCGAGCGTTTCAGAACGAGAGACGTGAAGATTTCAGGCGGCGACGACGGCCCACCATCCGCGCTAACCACGGAAAAACACTACTCGAGTGGAGGAGATAGATAGATAGATAGATAGATAGATAGATAGATAGATAGATAGATAGATAGATAGATAGATAGATAGATAGATAGATAGATAGATAGATAGATAGATAGATAGATAGATAGATAGATAGATAGATGTGTAGCTAACAGCTAACACGTGCTGCCTGCTAATGGCGATGCTAACGATGACGCAATCCGCCGGCGGTTTGAAGCTCCAGATAAACCAGGTCAACTGAACGTTCCTCCACGTGGCTTGTGGCTTTGACTTATACATTATATAGTCCCAGTGCACCCCCGCCTCGCCTGCATGCACTGCAGTCTGCAGCATTCCCCCCCCACCACCACCACCACCTCAGAGTCACTCCCAGCTCGCCCTTTTTTACCCCCGCACGCCGTTCGCAGCTGCAGGTGGCGTTTGCGTACAATATTTAACACATTCACACATGCCTTCGCCTTCCCCCTGCCTTGCCCCACCTTCGCCGTCCCGCCGGGTCCCCGCGTAGCGTTTGAGCTCTGCAAAGCATTACCATCAGTCCAGTGTAAATAACATGAAGTGGCAACTCATAAATAGTTAATGATGCAAAAAATCCATGAAGTCGCTCCCCTGGCTCTCGGAGTGCCGCGCCGCTGCCGGTTGCTACGTTTCCTGGAGGGTCTTGTGGGGCGCTCGGCGTTGGTTTGAATCATTGCCGGTGTCGTGACAAATTCACAGAGCGATTAGTAACAGGTGGTAAAACGCCACAGCAGGTTATTCGAGGCAGGCTGATATCACAGAGCTAAAAGTAATTATAAATGTTTGCACTGCATGTCAATAGAAGTAGACATGAACATAAGACCTCAGCAGCGAAAAAGCGACGAGGTCTTTGTTGTGATGCTCAAAGGAAACTCGCTGCGCCGGACGAACTGCAGGCCCACGTGTCCAGAAAGGGAACGCAGTGGGGGATTTTGAATGGGATCCACTGCTGCTACTTTTTGAATAATGCAAGTGCTCAAATCCCACTCGGCCCGCGCTTCCACTTTGCTAATTTACATAAATTCTGTTCCTGATCTGTAGATGGGTAATAGTTTTCTCTCCTCCAGGGGGAAAAGCCACTCTTTGGGGTTAAAAAATATGGACGTCAGCTCCCCTATGCCAAGACCACTCACCGGCTGTAACATCTGGGCCTGACGTAAGATCAGCTAGCAGCAGCTAGTAGCAGTTAGCAGCTAACAAAGCAAACTATTGCCATGTTTGACTTATACCGTTTGGGGTGATGACAGCGTATCATCCTTTCTCCATTTTTAGATGATCGCTCAGATTTGTTTGGAAAAGTTTTTTGTGCTGGATGCCCTTCCTGCTACTATAGCCACCCTAGAGTTGACCCTGGCTCGTGCCTCCGTAGGGCTGCAGATAGCAGCTAAATAAGGATGAAAATGCCTTCAAGTTGGGGAAACATAGCGATAGAATCACTAAAAAACAAACGACACATAAAAATCCAGCTTTAACTTCAGGTACTGATGTCCGGGGTGACTTCCTTGGGGAGAAATTGTTTCATGGGACCACCGAGGTGGTGATTGTGTTATTTCATTTACGGTCCGATTAATTTCTCTCTTCCCATTATTTTCTTTTAGAATATGTACAAATAATAATAATAATTTTTTTTAAAAAGCATCTGTTGGCTTGCCTCGTTTTTTGATTTCAGCGAGTGGAAAGATGCCAATTTGGAATCTGCAGCCAAAACGAGAGAGAGAGAGAGAGAGAGAGAGAGAGAGAGAGAGAGAGAGAGAGAGAGAGAGAGAGAGAGAGAGAGAGAGAACCCCATCTCGGGAATGGAAGGAATAAATAATTAAATAATTGAATAAATAAATGAATACAGAAAAAACGTGCATTGATGAATTGATGAGACCACATCCATCCTCCCCAAACCCTTTTACATCCAACCCCAGCTGTAGCTGGTCCCCAGACCGGGTCTGAACCTGGACCTGGTCCTCGTCCCCCAGGGCGCCGCTACATATTCCCCTTGATGCCGCGCATTAGTTTCATCTCTGAATTGGATCTCCTCATGCACGCAGCGAGTTTCCCCATCAGCTGCCTGTCTGTCAGCGTGAGGATGGTAATTCGGAAAAGGAAGGAGGCTGGGGAACAGCTGCTCTCGCAACAGCCAATAATAACGCAAAAAAAAAAAAAAAAAATTACTAACCTTAAAAACCGCAGAGATGGGAGTAAATTGGGAATGTATACAGCTTTTGCGAGCCCTCTCCCGTGAATTGTCTCTTCCCTGACAAGCAGCTCATTGCATTTCCCATCATGCATCTGATCGGTCATTCAGAAACACAAAACACAAATAAGTCAAGTCGACCATCTGCTTGTTAGTGGCAACTATAAAAGTGCCTGTTTTAAAATAAACAATAAAACGACTTTGACGGGCCAGAGACCACCTGAATGGAAAATCAAATATTTTGGTGTTATTTAAGGTATCCGCCTGTCAGATAGAAAACAAAGCTGGTCTTTAATTTATTACAGCAACGCACACAATGCTTGTGTTGTCCTCATTTTCTAAATCAATAATCAGCCCAGCATGCTTCATTAACAGTGACCAATCAGAGACAAGCTGGGGATCTCATTTTACAACATGAGCATTCTGAAGACATAAACCATCTGCTACTTGTAGGAACAGAAAAATCAAATTAATCCATTCTTATCATGCATTCAGATTTTAAAGCAATTAAAGATGTTCTCCGTCTAATCGCAGACGCAGAAGTAGCTCGGTAATGAGGAAGGCAAACTCTTAGGTGAACTTTCCAGGGTTCTCCACAGCACGTTTGGAAACTTTACAAGTCTCACACACTCCAGTGAGCCGTTAGCCCGTACAATACAGATGTTGGCAACAACGATGAATTTTTTATTAAGCATTTAATCATTGCGCAAACCCAGATTTCCCATAATAGAGGGCTCAAATTCAAAAATCCTGGGATGCCAAAATCATCTGCACTGTAATGTTTTTCTTTTTTAATATAAGAAATAAACAGCTGCCAAACAAGTTTTAAGATTATATAAAATTCAATAATGTACTACGATTTGAAATTTACCTTAATTAAGCTCGGGGAGCTCCGCTTGCCCAGAATGCTAATTTGCGCTCAGATGTGGCGCCGGTGCGTTTTTGCTAACCTCAGAGGACTCGGGCATCAAACCTGAGGAACTATCACAGCGGCGCAGCGTCTCATTAAAGCTAAACTATAGACGGATTTAACCTACAGTCGTTAACCTGCGATGGACGACTAACTTAGCGTTAGCCACAAGCTAATTTAAAAATTAAACTCCTTCCTTTGACTACGACACAAGTCAATTCTTCTGCACATCGAAACCGAATATTTAAATGTTCCCGTTTCCTTTTTCTCTTCCGCTGTGATTATTATAATAATCGGGCGTTTATTCCCGGTTCCACTCACCCCAGCAACATTTTCCATGTGCGCTCACATTTGTGGCCCCTGATGAAATTCATGAAGTCCCCCCCCAGTGTGGGGTTGTGCTGGGGCCGGTGACCAAGCCAAGAGCGCAATGAGCTCATTGTTACGCTCCGACTGCTGTTCTCGATTTCAGAGCTATCAACAGCTGTCGATCGGGAGACGTCCTGGACCCCGTCCATCAATCACAGGCCCCCATCATCAGGAGGAAAAACAAATAACCGCCAGCCAAATGTACGGCCCCCGAGTCAGAGCGGGTGAAAAATACGGCTCCACTTCAGAATAAAAGCGAACGTCTCGTGTCGTCACTGCCAAACTGTTGAGGAGGTCAAAAGTTCAGCGACGCGTGAAGTTGGTGCGGTAGAGCATCAGCTCGAGTCCCGCCCACTCAGACCGGCCAGGACGAGAGGAACCAATGAACTCGCAGCCCTGCGAGGCGTCGAGAGTCAAAAACGAAAGCTGCACATGTGGTTGACTTCAACGTGACGCCTGGAGAAGGTGTCGATTCAGGAAGCTGATGAGAATCTGGAAGGCCACGCCCAGAAGCCTGAGGAGCGTTTGTTTTTAAATCCACCCCCAGTTTAAACAGAGATTTCACTGTTTTTATGAGAAAACGTTAATTATATTTCACAGAGAAACCCCAAATTGAATCCGTGGGACAGTTTTAAGTCTCTGCTAAGAAAACAGGCTGAATCTTGTGGATTCCTGTGACTGTGTTTGCTTTGTTTTTACTCTTTTTATTGATTTAAGGTGGTGGATTTCCTCCACAGTGAGAAAAATAGTCTGTTTTTAAATGTTTTTATTACGTTCAGTAGAAACCAAATAGATTAGTGATAGAATAAATGTGACTTTTAAGTCTATGTTCAACACAAGATGTGTTAAGTTCATTATATTCAGTATTATCAATATGTCAGCTGTAAGAATAGAGAAAATAAACATTATTGATCTGAGTTTGGAAGCATCGCAAACACTAATTGTGACAACAGATCATATAGAATAAAATTAAATACATTTACAGCAAATGGATCTGAAACAACTGTATAATTATGTTTTACGTCACTTTAAAGTGAATACATTTGACGGACAGAGCAAACAACATCATGACCAAACTAATTTTGGATTTATTAAGAATCCATGATTAAAATAATAATTACTGGTGTATCCCGTGGCTTCCTGCGCGGCGTAGCATCAGCAGGCTACTGGCTAACCCAGAGATTCAGACGGATCTCGCTGACAGAATGCAGGTAAATAAATCATCAGCCAGTCCTGCTCTGCCACGAACTATTGCACCATCTGTGAGCATCAAAACTATATGACACCAAGATACATAATTAATAGTTAAACAACAATCTAATTAAAATGGACAAACTGGATGCTCTTGCCATTAGGGAGCTCTAATTATGGGCTAAGTTTTAAGCTAGAATGAAATATTTAAACAGGAAAATTATCTTTCACTCTCCAGTCCTGAAGGCATTAATATGGATATGTGAAGTGCATTCGAAGTGGGACCTACAAGATGTAATTTTCCTTCATCAAAGCAGTCGCTAATTGTTGAGTTTGGTGCGGTGCCATATGTCCAACGTTGCCGGATGAGAAAATGCAAAACAGTCTTTATTTCTACCTTCTTCTCAGGTCTATAGACATGCGTTCTTCTTCCATCGGTACGTTCAGACGACGCCCGTCGTCCGTTTGAGCAGCTGTTCGTCGTGTTCCCATGCATCCCCGCTCGACCTCGTTGACCCCCATTTTTATTAGTTACATCATCCACCGCGTGCCGACGCGTTACCTCGGATTTTTTTCAGGCGATCTTCGCCCCGCCAGATGCGGATAACACGTATCCCCCCTCTAGGACTATCAATTCCTGCGTGTAGAAACCACAGATTCCGAGCCGCCATCAAAATCCAAACAAGATCCGTCAGCAATTAAGGGGAATACTGGGGGACATTAGAAAGACGAGCTGATATCCGGCCTACATTCCCAGTCCCAGCACAGCGGGCACTGGGATGAGTCTGGCATGGAGGCGCTCATGGAAGACCCACGCATACCCTGGGTCATCTATATTCCACCCATGTTATGGCAATATTGATATTGGCAGGCAGGCTGCTGATATTGGGTAGGTAATGATGCAATTAAAACAGGAGCCATTTCACTATTATTGGCAAGAATGTGTGCCCCCCACCCCGCTCCATCCACCCCTTCCCCACCAACCACCGCCCCCTCCCATTTTAGGAGGCAAATATGATTTGGAAGCGATGCAGAGAGATCCGGAGAGAACCCACTCACAATAACAGAATTCATCTGGCGGTATCGTCGTCGTCGTTTTTCGGTTCATCTGTTAATGCACTTTATTAGGGGAGGGGGGGACACTGCACCTTTGGAGGTGCCACTTATATTTACATAAATCCATCATGTATGCGCCGATCGACGTTCTCCTCAAAATCGCAAAGTACGTCGCCCATAATTCACCTTGCAACAAAACCATTGAGCTGAGTCTTATGTTTTGCTTAACTGCACTCAAGTTGAGAATCAAATATATAACGAGGGAGAAATGCTTTTTCTTATCCATTATTGGAGTCATCTGCAAAGATATGAGATCTGAAAAAGAGCCCAGAATGAAAGAAAAATGCAAATCAGTCCAATAATATTGGTTTATGCACAGGTTATATACCTTGGAAATAAAAGACCTGAGTGCTTTTAGAGCCATATGTTGTTCCTTTGTTCAACAGGGGAGATGCCTTCATGTCACTTATGTTTCTGATTAGCAAAATGATTTATGCCACAATCACTCAAAAATTCAGACAGCGAATGTGAAAATACATTGTGACACCACCAGATGTGCACAATAAAACAAGATTCCCATTGTAATCTGGGGGTACTTAGTTTATATGAAGCTAATATAAGGCACACTTGGATGTGGCAAAGTCACTCTTTTAAAAATTTGACTATAAATGATTGGAAATAAATTGTGTGTTTTATGCTGGATGGCATGAGTGGGTTGATAAATTAGGAACAGTTTTGTACCCTGACTTATCTACAAGACAAACCTGGTGGAGATCACAGGGATTAATTGCTTCAGAGGTGTGGAACGTCGCTTTCCCATTCTTCCCCGCGCATTCCGAGCCTAAACAATGATTAATCACCCTTTAACTATTCTCCGGAGGATGCCGGCATTTGCCAAGTCTGGCCTTATCCACCCAAATCCGCCTGTGCAGGTTGGGGAAGGTACTTGCCAGGTACAGGGAAGGCAACCTGTCCTCATCCGTTATCAGATTAGGGAAGTGTCAGGGAGCAGACGCACAGGAGCAACGCTGTTGTTCCGCCCGGCTCCCACAACTCCTGTACACCCCCACCTCTCTCTCTATTTAACTTCCTGTGTATTTTACTTCCTGTCCTCCCCCCACCCCAGCGACGTCGCGTGGCCGTGCCGCTCTGGCAGCTAGCAGTGCAGCTGAACGTCTGCCAGAAGCCGACGCCGCGGATCAGATTAGGTGTTTCCAACGTCTGTGGAGAGTCAGGTGTGACCTTCAGACGCCCCTCACATCAGACACCAAATACCTGAGTTCAATCAGGAGAGTCTACCAATCCGAAAACTCAATTCTTCAACAAGGCTTCAGTGGGTTTTGGTTTATTTTGTGATGAGGGAATAAAATTGATCTGAAATCTTACGGATGTAAAGCTAGAGAGAAGATAAAGGTCAGTGTTTATAGGGGAAGTCAAAGGGCGACAGGGTGACATTAACGTCAAAGCAATGAGCAGGAAAGCTAGCTTTAGGTAGCTAGCGTTAGCAAGTTATCCAGCAGAATGGATGCTCTGGTTGAGCTCGCAGCTGTAGGAAATCTAGAGTTTGTTCATTTGTTCATTTTCCTCCACTTTCGTGGGTCACGGGGGTTGATGGAGCAGATCTCTGCAGATTATGGGTATGAGGCAAGGAGGCGCTCTGGAACACGTTGCCTGCGCATCGTGGAACCACACGAACAATTACTCGCGCGCCACACTCTCACACCGACAGACGATTTGGAGTTGAACAATCCAGCTGAAGTACGGTAGGAAACCTGGAGAACCTGAAGAGAACCCACGCTCGGCTCAGGACGTGAACCTGGAATCGTCTTGCTGTGAGGCGACCCACTGCGTCGCCACCATCGTGTAGAGTAATCAGTTAATTTAAAGACGAGATCTCAGAATGAACGCAGAGGTCACGCGTCACGTCTCACATCTTGGACGTTGACCTGCGTTGCGTCTGATTGGCGTTGTTAGAGGATTGAGGTGTTGGAGCGGCGCTGGAGGCGGGGCCACCCCCCCTCTGAGATGCTGGGAGAGCCCTGAGGGGTTTACCTCCACAGATGGGCTGCCCTGCACCGGCGTCTCCTGAACACTTCACTGCTCTCTATCAGCCATCAAACGCCACCTGACAGGAAGCGAGGCAACGTGACCGGACAACGGCGCTCCCCTTCTCAGTCGGACCCACTCATGAATATTACATCGAGTTTTTTGGGGCAGCGGTGGACGACTGCGACTAGTTCAGCATGAAATAACATTCTAGGACTTTTATCTTAGCTTTTAGCTTCTAGAGAATTCTGTACCTGCAGATGTGGCAGGCGTGCATCTCTAGAGGGTTAGGCGTCCTAAGAATCGCCTGATGGGGATTCAAAATACAAACACAAACAACAATCTACCTCTCGACAGAGATTATTTTTAACCTTTTATCTTTGTACAGCACGTACTTATATTTAACAGTTTCCCCCTCTTATTTCCATATTTACAGCGCCACGCTAGCTCGATGCTAATGCGTAAAATTTAATCAACACCTCCTATGATCATTTCAGACCCAATCGTACAGGCATCATAAAGACGGCACGGCAGAACAAAAAGAACTAGATCAGCGTGAGTTTATTTATATTTCACTACAAACCAATGTGTAAAATTATACATTAAAAAAAAAGCAATGGAGGGGAAAAAAACAAAAAAACATCACTGATCTTTGTGAACATAAATCACGGCTTTCAGACTCGGGATCGGCATTGATCACATCACACATAAAATAAAAGATATCTACTTTTGATTCAAGTGTTTAAAAGTCATCGTTTGATCACGGCGGCGACGACGATGCGCTGTACACCTAGTTCCCTCCGACGCGTCTCACTCCCGGGAGGAGGCCCCCAGGAGCCGGTGATCCGTAACTCTGTAATTATTCACTTGACAAGGTCTTCCTTGTCGTACGTTGTGCATTAGGCTCATTTAAACATGTGACAAAACACGGGCATTTTTGACAAGTCTCACATATGTTAACAATGGCAATGTGTTGCCGTGGCGCTGAATTAAAAAGACATCTTTACACCTACAGACACGTTTTGCGTAATGTTACAATATGCAATCTGTTATATTTAAAAAAACACACACAACCAAATAGAAAGAAAAAAAAGCCAAACCAGGAAGTGGGGTTTTGAATCCCGACTGGTGTTAATCAGTCAGATTTATACCTGTCAGCTGGGGGGAGGAGGTGACAGACAGATGATTTTATTTATGTATTCAGTGGATTATCACATTTTCATTACAAGCAGGCACTTAAAACAGCTCAATCAATCAATCTGCTTCCTCCCATCTGTAAATCAGTCACTCAAACCAGATCAACTATGAGAGGAAGGAAATAAACCTTTTCCAGCGTTCCCTAAACGTGACGTCTTTCCTGCTCCATCATTCGCTGAGGGTTTTCTCTCCGCTCGTCTGGAAACGTTCAGGCGTCTCCAGCACCAGGTGAAAAAGAGGGTTTCTGTAAACCATAAAATATGGTTCTGTGGTCAAAAGTGTTGGGACACGTGTAGCCCATGGTCCTTATCCCAGTAGACCCTGGTCCTTATCCCAGTGGACTATAGTCCTTATCCCAGTAGACTATAGTCCTTATCCTAGTAGACTATGGTCCTTATCCTAGTAGACTATAGTCCTTATCCTAGTAGACTATGGTCCTTATCCAAGTAGACTATGGTCCTTATCCCAGTAGACTATGGTCCTTATCCCAGTAGACTATGGTCCTTATCCCAGTAGACTATAGTCCTTATCCCAGTAGACTATAGTCCTTATCCCAGTAGACTATAGTCCTTATCCTAGTAGACTATAGTCCTTATCCCAGTAGACTATAGTCCTTATCCTATTAGCCTATGGTCCTTATCCCAGTAGACTATAGTCCTTATCCCAGTAGACTATAGTCCTCATCCCAGTAGACTATGGTCCTTATCCCAGTAGACTATAGTCCTTATCCTAGTAGACTATGGTCCTTATCCCAGTAGACTATAGTCCTTATCCCAGTAGACTATAGTCCTTATCCCAGTAGACTATAGTCCTTATCCCAGTAGACTATAGTCCTTATCCCAGTAGACTATAGTCCTTATCCCAGTAGACTATAGTCCTTATCCCAGTAGACTATAGTCCTTATCCCAGTAGACTATGGTCCTTATCCCAGTAGACTACACATTTTTCTGTACACTTTTGTCCACGTGTTCTGCCTTCACTCCAGTGATGATGTTTAGTTGATAAATCCGTCTCTCTCGTCTCCAACAAAATATGAATCCAGAGAATTAACGGTCGGTCCGAGCGGCCGACCTTTGACCCATCATTGATTTTTCGCCGTACCCGCCTGAGCAGTCCTGACAGAAACGATACGTCGCGTCTGCATTTCAGTCGTTCCTCCTTCTGCACGTGAACCGAACCTCCTCCAGATGTTTGCAGGAGGAGAGCAAAGTTTTGGGTGAAGTCGTCACTCCGTGCTCCAAGGAGCTGTGGGCCCAGCAGCTGGCAGGTGCAGCCGTTTATCACAAAGCCAGAAATAATTGAAAGTGACAACTGGCAGCACCACAAATGATTTATTAGTCTTTTACTCAGCTCCTAACCGTCCTCAGGGCTGGAATCAATTATTCACCAACTATGTGTCTTCAAATCATTAATTCTACTGTGTGGAGCCAAAACGCCGTCCCGCTGCATGTTCCTCCAGACTCTGGACTTGTTTCACCTGGTTCTCCCTTGTCTGGGGGTGGGGGTGGGGGGGCGTCTGCATCCCCAGCCGGGACACAGTCGGGAGGGAGGGGTCACATCAGGTCAGGCAGGGCGAGGATGAAGATGTTCAGAGATGATTCCAACCCAAACCGGATTCATTTCAGCACACGGAATCCCGAAGCGATTGGAATTCATCTCTTGTGCAGCAACAAATTAAAGCTCAGAAACAAAAACATATCGGCCCGTAAAGACTCGTATTAATTCATCAGGCTGCTAACGCTTTCATTAAAAGCTGGATATTAGCCAGTCGGTGTTGTCTTCTCCCGTCTGATCGACGATTTGATCGGCTTTTGGAGGTTTAATCAGGATTGTTAACGGTTTAATCACAGAGTTCGTTATTTTAGCATCACTTGGAGAAAATATTTTCTCCGAATTGGGGAAAAAGGAAGAATTAATGACAGAGATCAGGAGAAACCAAAAGGTTCGACCCATGTTGGAACTTTTCAAATCCCTTTTCCTCCCCTATAAATCACCATTTTTAGCCAAATGATGTTTTTTCTTTCTTCCTTCATTGATGCGATATTTCAAAAACCTTCCCTTCTTTTTGCTTCCCAGGAAGAGGTTTTCTCCAAACTGGCGTCTGACACAAACAAATAAATGAACAAACCCACTTCATTTTCTTTACAAATGAGCGTCTGAGAAGATTTAAGTTCCTCCTGCGGGACGTGAGATTGACCGTGAGAGTCGGCAACATCTGCCCTCTCGCTTTATTCCCATTCAGTCTTAATATATTTCCTGGTGTCTCGACACTGGAGGATAAAAATATGGTGTGTTTACCAGCCTGGCTTCCTTTTTTTAAGGGTGATTTCCTGTCATCATGCCGTGCTAATTACCTTCTCTTTTCCTTCATTTTATTTCATCTTCATCAGTTATGCTGCTTCTCTTCGCTGTATCAAATCCCAGACAACTAGCAGTGAGGCATTGGGGGGCGGTGGATGTGAACATTTTTCTTATTTTTCATTCAAAATGATTTTAAATTAATCTGGTTTTAAAGTTCAGCAGGCAGTATTTTATCTGTTCCAACTCAAACCCTCTCATCTTTACGAATACAAAGCATATATAATGCGCCGCCTCGATATTATTAATTATGGAAATAACACAACAAAAGCACATCCTAAATCCATTACTGTTGTAAGCTAGACTTGTCTCAATAAATCAGCGTCTACAATCAAAATTGAAATAATTTTTTATGCATAATGTATGCGCTTGTTGCCACAACATCTGTTCATTATGCAGAGTAATGCATTCTTGTAGTTTTTAAAAACTTCAGTCCTATAAAATAATCATAATGACTGCTTCATTACAGAGAACGGGGGAGACAGAAGTACATTTTACAATACGTCTCGTGATTTACAGTTTCATCTACTTTTTATAGTCGAGTCAATCACAAGTTTGAGGGGAGACATGTGGGGGAAGGCTCATTAAGGCAGATGTTTTTCAAATCACACGCATTCTTACAAAGCACATCAGGCTCCTACGTGGAGTGGGTGGGGGTGGGGGTGGAGGTTGGGGGTTGGGTGAGGGTAGGAGGGAGCGGTGTTGGCGTTTGGACCTCGGAGCCCGGGTTCCCCGTCGCTCATAAAGAGCCCCATGATGACACCGTCAGCCTTCATTCAGTCAACACGCTGACATGAAGCGAAACACGCGTGAAATAAACCGTGCATGGAATGTCGTTCTAATTGGCCACAAGGGGGCGCTATGCTGGATTTTTTTTTTTTAAAAGCTATTATTATTCATGAGAGGATTTGCTTATAGCTGCACACTTTGTATATATTGAATATGTAGGATGAGAAAAAATGTTATAATTATAATGTTTAATTTACCTCTCCAGTCCAGATGCAACAGATTTTATGAAATAATATATTATTTAAAACTTATATTAACTTCAATTAATCATATTTAACCCTTTAAAGTCAAACATTTATATTTGCTACACCTTGACTTTCAGGATTTTGATTCTTCTACATCATAAATTTGATTTTTTTAATTCTACATCATATCATATATATACAGAGGCATGCATTTCTGTATTCCAAAAAAAAAATCAAGATTTAGCCAAAATATACAAATTACAACTCATAAATACAAATTTTCATAATTTTTTGCAAACAAATTTGTCAGAAGGTTCCAATTTTCCAAAATTTTTAATTTTTTTTGGCAATTATTTCCTGGTTCAGATTTTAATGGGTATATTAGAATTATATTAAAATTATTCGCTGTGCCTCCCGCTTGTAAGTCCTCTGGGATAGACTCCAGCAACCCCTGTGACCCACAAAAGTGGGAGAAGCAGATTAAAAGATAAATGAATGAACGTTTCTGGGTGGTGTTTATTTCTAGACTTAAAATAACCTCACCAAAAATGTCTTGACAGACAACATAAAAAACCCCCACCAGGTTTAAAGCTTTTTCTTTTCAAATTCACAATTTATTTCTTAAATCTCAGCTCTTTGTTTTTTCCCAGCCTACTTTTAAATTCTGACCATATTTTCTCCTTCAAAAGAAAAAAGTTGATAAAATACCTCTGACCACATTTTCTACTTTCAACGTTTTGTTGAAGAATAAAACGTATTGATGTATTTCCGGGTTTCTGTGATGAGATAAAACATTCCACGACATTATTCTGAACACACACACACACACACACACACACACACACACACACACACACACACAACACAGCTGAGTTGTGCTGCATGTAAACTGTTATTATCTGTGTCACGGTTCCGGTGGCAGCAGCGGAGTGATGAAGAGGAGTGTTCCTGTTGCCCCAGCTCGCTGCCATGGGACCGTTATCTCTACAGCACATACATCAGACACTGATGCACACATCTCTCTCCTCTGAATGAACATGACAGCTTCTTTTAGTTTCCCACTTCCACTGCAGATAACACGGCGGACTTGATCCGGCATGAAGCGCTTAGGAGATGTCGGCTGATATGAATTGAACTGTCAATAACGCGCCGGGTGAAACAGTGCGCTTTTAAAACATACAAGGTGCTGAAGAATGTGTGCATTCTTTGATACAGAGATTATGTTATCAGCGTTCGGGGTGTCTTTGCAGGGAGGCATTCAGGGGTTGATTGATAATGCAACACAGCATCCAGCATTTTGATTATTTACATTTACATAAGACGCAAGGAAATTGATTTCCTTTCTAAAAGCGCACACACACTCTTGTATTTACATCTTAAAGCTGTCAGCCGATGCTGTTCTCCACTCCGGGGCCAGGCAATAGTCTGTCATATTGTTAGGATTAAAGACGACTAATAGAGACGAGTGTGAAAAGTTTCTACAGTCTGATCATAACCAGGCTTCAGCGAGACGTCGATTAAAAACCTGCTTTATGGAAACATAGACGACACATGTTTTAGAGAACGCAAATCAGAGATTTAAATAAAAACAGAAGCCAAACTGATGTAAAGGGACAAACAGCTGCAGCGATTACTGATGACATCTTATTGATCGGTTGGATCTCCATCCAGACCGGAGTTTCAGATCATAATTGAAGCTCAAACTCTACACATCAGACTGTCAGGTGGACAGGATGAGGTTTATTCTGGCCCAACATGGACACACCATAAACACATAGCGACCTCTTGAAGCTTGAGGTTACAGGGAGAGGAGATGAAGAAGACAGAGCTGGAGGTAGCAGAGATGAAGATGCTGAGGTTCTCTCTGGGAGTGACCAGGATGGATAGGATCAGGAATGAGTACATCAGAGGGACAGCACATGTTAGAGGTTTTGGAGATAAAGTCAGAGAGGCCAGACTGAGATGGTTTGGACATGTCCAGAGGAGAGATAGTGAATATATTGGTAGAAGGATGCTGAGTTTTGAACTGCCAGGCAGGAGGCCTAGAGGAAGACCAAAGAGGAGGTTTATGGATGTAGTGAAAGAGGACATGAAGGTAGTTGGTGTGAGAGAAGAGGATGCAGAAGACAGGGTTAGATGGAGGACATTGATTGGCTGTGGTGACCCCTGAAGGGAAAAGCCCAAAGGAGAAGAAGATAGATAGATAGATAGATAGATACTTTATTAATCCCGGAGGAAAGAGGAAAGAAGAAGACCTCTTGAAGCTACGAACCGTACCGGCAAAAAAACAACAACACACAGACCAGACTAATGAAACTTTCTCTATTCCAAACTTTTTTCCAAACAAACCAGATCGGCAACCTTGAAATTCTGGGAACCAATGGGAATAATGGTGGGACCTTGCCGGTGGAAGTCTCAGGTAGGATGCCCGTTTCTTCCCAATCCCCTCATCAATGATGTCCGTCTAAGTGTGTCGTTGGGAGAACAATGATGACAGTGGAATTAGCCGTCGGCGATGGAGCGTAACGCTCGGCGATACACAGAACTGCTAAACTTTATATGACATTGAGAGGCAGGATGGAGGTAATAAGTAATGATTTGTCCAACCTTTAATACCGTTAGTGGTCTATAAACCACTTAACGGTTTGGCACTCCGGTCCGTCGCCGACCTGTTCAGCGATTATAAGGCGATCGGGCCCTCGGGTCATCGGGTGGAGGACTTCTCTGCGTGGCTGGAATGAAATGCGACCCTTTAATCATCCGTGTGGATGAACTGATCTGAGCTCTTACCTGATCACATGTTCAAGTTCAGGTTAATGGTGAGTTTGATTGAGGACGTTTTAAGATTATCGTTTCTACTCTTAAAGACACGTTATGACACTTTATGACATACGCACAAAATTTGACATTTGAGTGACCCATTTATTTTCTATTTCCATAATGAATCCTTTATTAACTCTGGACACCTGGACATGATCACTGTGTTCTCCCCCAACTATGAGCTCCAGGCTGTCAGGAATACTTTACGTCTTTGATTTGTCTTCAAAAAACTCGCTTAAACTCTAGATAAACGTATTTCTGCCGTCACGACCATCACCATTATTGATTTATGAAATCAAAATCTGATAAAGGGACAAAATAGATCCACCTTGTGGTCTCTAAGAGGCGCCTCGCCCACAATGGCCGTTTACTGTACCAGCGGTGGAATAGATTGCTGTTTCAACTGCAGCTCCCATTTTTAAGGCGATCAATCAAAGGGTGTTTCAGCGTTCGTGGCGAGTCCCATCATTCTTCCTCTCCCCGGCCCGGTGACAGTTTCTATGTTAATAGTGAGCTTTCAGGATCATTTTTCTACTTCTTTCACTTGAGCGAAAAATAGCCTGAGAGGTAGATTTAATATCCTTGTCTGACTGGATGTGAAAATGTGACCCAACACCGCAACAATGCGGCATCTTGATGCAATAATCTCAAATTAAGTCATGAATAATGTAAGGAAAAGTCATGAAGAAAGAATTAATAATTCAATAGATAAATAATTTACAAAATAATCAAATACATAAATAATGACACGCCATAAATAAAGCATCAGATTAAATTCTCCTGCAGGAAGCCAACAAAGACTGGATGCAGAGAGGAGCGTTTGTTTTGTGAGGAATCAGCAGATAAACCTTATTTTAGATGTTTGGTGATGTAATCGTCTTAAAAGCATTGATCATTGTCACAACCCTAGTCTTTCTTTATGACTTTATATTTTATTGTAAAGTAAATTTTTCCCTCCTTTCCACGCATGAGTCACACGGTCGATCTGTTCTTCAGGATTTTGCTTTGTCCAACCTTTAATCTGTCGTCTCTGACATCAAAAAGATCAGAACACCTTCCATCGACTGTCGGACCGTTGGAATTATTGCTCTGTTTGCTCGCTGTTTGTTCATAGAGACGTATCAAAGAAAGCCGAACAATAGAACCGAGCCATTCTGGAGGAGTCTTGTGTTTCCTGTGCAGCTTCTAGCTGTTGTACGCTCATCAATACAACATGTAAACACCCTTTACCCGTGATATGCTAAGTTAAATAAAGCTGTTTAGGGTGTTTGATAGTCACAGGATTCAAGCATCTTGTTGGAATAGCTCTAATAAATTTGACGCTGATCAGAGGTAGGGTTACCGGATTGCGGTTGCGTGGCGAGACTCTCCATCGCTACTGTGCAATTGTCTGGAGTGTTTGTTTCTTGTGTATCAGCATGTCTGCAATAAGACTGTGTTTAGGGTATTTGGGCAGGAGTACATCCAAGTTCTCTTTAGCTCTATTGGTTTTACTCCATAAGCTGGAGTTTTATAGGAACCGCCGTGAAATTAAAGTAAAGGCTTGCATGGCGAAGACCTCTGAGGCGGTGCTGATTTCCGCCCATTGAAGACGTCGTTTTCCCCGGTGCCATCTGTCGATCAACTTTACCCTATCAAGAAACAATCAACAGAACCATCTGCAGCCTAGTCACCAGCGCCGTCATCCCTCCAAACCAAATAATGACAAACTGGAGGAAGCAGGGTGAGCAAGTCACTGGTGTATCGATCAGGAGAGGACGTCGTCCAACGAGAGAGCTCCGTCAAACAGAGACACAGTGGCAGAAGACTCCCCCCCCCGTCAGAACAGGAGCTCCAAAGATACGGCGGGCTTTAGGAGAACTTTGAGAAGTTTAAGACGAGATAGAGAGAGTCGTTCCAGACTCATTTTGAGGCTAATTCTAACACCGAGGTGGATTTTCGCGGAAGACGAGGGGAGTAAAAGTTAACCACGGCACTGGTTGTGTTTGACTTTGGATACTCTTTCAAACTGCTGTCTGAAAATCAGACAACAGTTCCCTCAAAAACATTAAAATTCATTCACTCCCGTTGACGGCAAACAATGAGGATCCAAAAAAAAAAAAAAAAAAAGAGGCGGCAGACACAAAGATTAATTAAAAAAAGAAAAGCTCTACAATAGACACATGGATTGTTTCATTAGAAGCCAGTTGCGTGGCTGCAGAAATGCCAAGAAAATATGCATGAGGGTCCAGGGATGGACAGCGCTTAAGATAAAACAGTCGAAAAATGTGCAACAGACAAAACCAGGCAATGTGGAATGGAGGAGGCCCCCTAATGAAGCCAGCTGGTCCTAGTCCAGACAGGCAGAGGAGGGGGAAGGATTGATAGAGGGAGAGACCCATGGGGGTGGGTGGAGAGAGGGAGAGAAAGCGAGGGGGAAAGGGAGTAAGACATGAAGGATGTATGGCCGCCCAGGCAGCTCTATTGTATCAGGAGGCACCAGTAGGTGTATTTCTTCCAAACTCTGCAGAAAAACCCCAACCCATGCCAAACAGCACGTCTGCTAATCGTACCGCAATTACTAGCCTAATAGATGTTTTTGGGTTTTTTTAAATATTCCGGTTCTCTCCGCCTTGCCGCCGCCATGTTGGTAGGCAAAGCAGCATCATGAAGTGGTGGAAGTACCCGGTGGTCCAGCACCCGACGACTTTGCCACGACACCCGTCGTCCTCTCCATCGGAACGCCGTCCCGACGTTTCGGCGATCGAGGTTGGAGTCTCAACAAGAAACGCAGATCCTCTCGCCTCCCCGATGAATCCGTTTTAGAAACAAAAGGGAAGTATTAATAGAAACTTGCATGTCGTCTTTGGGAAATCTGGGGCACGGAATACCATATTTGAAGCGGCGCAGTCAGATTAGAATAAAGATCAGCAGAAATAAAGCCAGACGGAAATAACTCGCGAGGGCGGAACACCGTAACGGCTGAAATATTCAGCATCATTGAATATTTACCTTCCCCAAGGAGGAGTCGGACGGAGGTTTGTCGAGACGTGATAATCGGAGGCTAAGGGAAAGGAGATGGCCTCTGTTGACTCTCTGCTGCTGTTCGCTAGCTGCTAGCGGCGGCTAGCTGTTCTTTAAGTCTTCCTGTTTGGGTTGTAGAAACGGCAGCGTCAGCTTTTTTTTTTTTTTTCTTTCTAGGAAATAACTAAACCTATAAAAACCCTTTTCTCAGGTTTAATAGTAAACATTGGAAGTTCAATATTAACAATTCTTTTGACATGGAAATAAATCTGATTTTTCACCGTTCTGCCTCCAAACTGGCTTTTTTTTTTTTTTACTTAAGTTTAAGTAAATATTTCTGATCAGCCAAGTGAAATAAAACTGTTTAGAGTTGCGTTTCTTTCCCTGATTGAACACATTTCCGCGTTGCTCATCTTCATCACTTGTGCTTTAGCTCTTTTAGCATTGTTTCTTTAATATATCTATTATTTTATTATTTAAATAAGCTCTTTAATGGTGTGTCTAATGGTGTCGCTAAGCTATCGCACGCCAATATGCGGCGCAGCTTAAACATTTTTGGCCTCCAGTAGCAGAAAATGAAAATAAAACCGCTGCCCTGCTCCGCTTCTGCTAGGATTTAATACTGATAAACGACGCGGCTCGTTGATTACTTCATATGTTTTTTGTTTTTTTTATTCCTCCTATAGTGCAAATGTCATTAAAAGAGAAAAATAAAAACTCCCTGGGAAATGGCATTTCAATATAACTCAAACCACTTCAGCGTCTAATAATGCTGTTGAGTTTGAATAGTCACACTTCTGTTTAATTTCTACCATAATTAGCCAGCTTAGCTGCGCGTCCATTGACTAAATTGAAGCTGTTTTGTTTACGGCAGTCATAGAGAAGGGAAGAAGGTGAGGCCTCTTTCTGCAGCCGCTGGTTTATATTTAACAAAGTCACCCGTAACCAGCTGCCGTGTTATTAAAGTATTTTCTCGTCTTTGTGCTCGTCGCTGCAGAGGTTGAGACGCGATGTCGCAAAAGTTCCTGCGATGAGTAAATAAGACCTTGGTGGATGTTTGGTACACCGATTTTTGATGGAGGTGTGTAGAAAGAATGAATGGTCTCAATCCAGAGTTAATGAAAGGAGGCCGTCGAGGGGCGCCTGAACGTTTCGCGTCGACTCCACCGTGGCGTCACCCCTTTAATAAACACCTCTCTTTTAAAAATTCTCTCTATTCTACCTGCAGAATCCTTTCTTCATCCGCAGCACAATTGCATTTAATAAGGCTCCATCTTTAACCCATTATGTTTAACGTCTAAACCCGACACCAACTGTGATTCGGAGGAGGATGCCATTACCGTTATTTCGGGCTAATTTTTTAAAGACGCCATGTTATTGTTTTTGTTGGGGAGGGTTGCACAGAGTCAAATGTAAATATGAGGCATCCTGGTAGATTTAGTGGAGTTATTGGCTTTGCAAATGTTTGAATAACTCCTCAAACACTTGCTACTCTCCGTGGGCTTTGGTGCCTCATCACATCTTTGCAGCTAAGTGATCGTTTGGCTAAATGAGAAGCCCCTGTCTCCACATGTTTGTGCGAGCTGTAATGACACCGCGCTCTCAGCAGGCTGGTGCAGCGCTGCGCCGGAGAACGAGGAAGACTGCTGGGCCTCCAGCCGGATGGAACCCCTACTTTTTCCTGTCCTCCCGTACCCCCGATCCTCCAGCTGCACCGACGCCTCTACCTATGGAAACGCTAGTCTGCTGCTGGAAAACCCTGACAGACGGCCGTTGAGAAAAAGTCTAGGTGTTCTGCACAAAATCATTCATATTTTGTGCAGAAAAAGAGAAAAGTGGCTCAGTTTTCCTATTGCACCTGAATGCAGCAGTCCCATTGATCAGAAGTCATCACCATGGAAACGTAGCCATAGAATCTGGAAACTGATATTAGTTTGATCAAGAAAACCCCAAAGACGACCGACAGAAGAGACGAAGAGACGTCATTTTAAATGAAATGAGAAATTATTTCTACCAAATTTATAATACATTACATCATGAGCTGAATGTGTAGCTCCTGCATGCTAAAAAGACATGCAACGACTATAGCGACACGCTAATTCAAAGTGGGTGCAGTTTAGCATGCTAACAGCTATGTCAGTTTTGCTCAGAAATGCTTTGGATGATATGAACGGGGGGGGAGGGGCGTTTCACACCAGCGGGGTCAAACGTACAGTAACTTGTGATCCGCGATCGTTTCATTCACTATTGATGAAGTCTGAACGAGCGTCTCCCCGAGACCCAGAGCTACAAAACCACAGAACAAAAGCTTTAATCTGCATTTTCATTTTTACCAGCAGATAAAACCCGCAGCTGCTTCCCTGGCAAATAATCCCGAATCCGTTTCTGTGGAGTCGAAAACATCAGGCGTTTACATCCAAGTCAAATCATCTGGAGCTGGACCGGGCGTCTGCGACCGGCCAGGCGGCTCATCATGTGCTTTTGTTGCTGATTTTTATAAAAGCTTTTTTTTTTTTTCCCCCGGCTTAATCGGGAAACAAATAACCAAAGAGCTCATCTTTGGATGTCAAATATGTTCTGAAACAGGGAAATACTATAAATAATATCAACATAGTTTGATTTTTCCCCAAAGAAATTAATTTATATTGTTAAAAATTCTGATTCCTTTTTGTACAGGCAAAAAAAAAAAAAAAAAAAAAAAGATGATGTCATAGCTACAAATATGGCATCAGAAAATCATTTGCTTCAGTGGAGGGGACACATAGAGACACAGATGGGGGGGGTCAGAGGGCCCCGCCTGCTGGGCTGGCCCCGGTTGAGGAGGTGGGCGTGTCTCGTGGCCGGAAACAGGCGGATCCGGACGCCGTCGACCAGGCGGCGAGTTGATGGACGCCTCAAGCTTTCACCTGACAGCTCACCTGTCTTATCAGCCCGACTCACAAAGCAGAGCGGCAGGATGGGACGGCGGCACCCCCCCCCATCAGCTGAACCGGGGGTGACGTCTCTTCTTTGGCTGATTTAGATGTTGGATGCTGAGGTGAGGTGTTTGAACGGCGTTCTCTTTGGTTTCCTCTCTTGTAGAAGCATCGTTTGAGAAGAGAAACGAGCGTGTTTTCTGTCCCGCACTGATGTCGCAGAACATTTTATAGGATTTGAGATTTAAATAGTTTAATTAGACACAAAGAAAGGAAGAAATTCACACAGCAAAACTTCAAGATATGAGTTTATTCATTTCCAGCCCTACAAAAAAGTCCCTCACCCTCTAAATTATGACCAAAAAATATTTCTATCAACCAATAGACACGCAGACTTTACCTGTTTAAAATGATAAAGGATGAAAACTAACATAAAAGTCACGAAAACGCACGAGCTACGTCTTTACTCCACCAACGAGAACGAGATCCGGTCTCACTGATGTCGTATCCATCCGCCAACGCGTGGTAAAGAACGAGATCCGGTCTCACTGATGTCGTATCCATCCGCCAACGCGTGGTAAAGAACGAGATCCGGTCTCACTGATGTCGTATCCATCCGCCAACACATGGTAAACACACAACGAACACACAACCCTTCTCCCCACCTGACAGACGTGACACACACCTCCGACAAAATCATGACTCTGCGTTCTCTCGCATGATGCCTGACTCGTATTATTAATTTCATTCTGCAGAATAAACAGAATAAAAGCCTTTCAGCATCTTCATCCTCCTCCTCCTCCTCCTCCTTTGCTGCTCCTGATGTTTAGCGACATGAAAGAGGAGAAGCCGCCGTTTCCCCGCGGAGCGCTAACATCTCTATTTGTCCTCCCTGGGGACGCGGCGCTTGTCAGCGAGCGTCTCTGCAGAGACAGATCCTTCCTCCGACTCCCAGGGAAATCACCTCGTTTGTTTTGTGTCAATCCACTCAAATCCTCCAGCGCCGGCGCCGCGGCGCTCCCCGGAGAGACGAGGCCGTATTATTCCTGTCTTCATGTTAAAAAAAAGGTCAACTGAGCAACGCAGTGGGATAGACTATCACCTCCTCGTGTTTTTGTCTCATCGGTAACTACTTAACATTTAAATCCACAGCAGTTCCATCCAAAATGCCTGTTTCTGTTACGAGAGGTCGGATAACATGTTAGATAACAGGACATCCAATGAGAAACCACCGTTTGGCTGAGCAGTGGGTATGTTTATCTATCTATCTATCTATCTATCTATTTATCTATCTATCTATCTATCTTCCATGCCGCCAGTGGCTTCTGGGCGGTTTCTTTCTTTCTTTTCAATCCTTTCTATTGATGTATTTTTATTACTTCTTCTTCTTCTTCTGGTCAATATTGAACTTTATCAGAGAGAAATATTAATCTGTCAAGAGACCGACGCTCTGCTGACCCCCAAAGAAATTTATTTCACATGAATCTACAACATGTTTATATCCGTCTACGACTGAATAGCTTCAACTGTTCCTCTAGAACGAATCTTTCATTCTTGAATTCAGTACAGAAATACAAAGTTATATCATCTCCCACCAGATCGAGAACATTTGAGTTTGTAAAATTTGGGTTGGAGAACCATTTCAGTTTGTAAAATTCGGGTTTGAGAACAATTTGAGTTTGTAAAATTCGGGTTTGAGAACAGTTTGAGTTTGTAAAATTCGGGTTTGAGAACAATTTGAGTTTGTAAAATTCGGGTTTTGAGAACAATTTGAGTTTGTAAAATTCGGGTTTGAGAACAATTTGAGTTTGTAAAATTCGGGTTTGAGAACCATTTCAGTTTGTAAAATTCGGGTTTGAGAACAATTTGAGTTTGTAAAATTCGGGTTTGAGAACCATTTCAGTTTGTAAACTGAAGAAAGTCGATCATTGTCAGCTTTGGTAGAATGCATTGTGGGTAATGAGGCCTCTGCTCCACCTCTGTCTCCAACATGGTGGTCGACCCAGAGATGGGCGTGGCACCAAAGGGGGTCACTGGAGGTGGTTCAGGCATTTGTTTTGGGAGCCTGCACAGCACCCCCCATGTGGAGGGTTCCAGAGGTTGATTGATGGATGGATGGATGGATGGATGGACGGATGGATGGACGGATGTATGGTTGGATAAACCACCCCCAGCAGAAATCACACTCTTTGTCAGGCGCGTACAGAAGCAGGTGCGAAGACGCCCACGTCTTCCTCCCCCATCGCTGACAGACCCCCGTATCACACACAGATGTTTCCCATCAAAAGCCCCCCCCCAGACCTCTCCCTCACCCGGAGCACGTAAACCGAGATGAGGACCCATTCAGAGAAGGGGGGGGGGGACACACACAAACTGCACCTTGCTATTGAGCTCCTCTTTCTTTTACAATGAACACTTCCAGAACGCGAGCCGTTCCACTCCCCCCACCGCCACCACACCCCCCCCCCCCGTTGGAGGGGTCACATCACACCACCAGTAAACACGTAGGTATGATGTCTGAAAGGCATTTTGTAAGCCGACAAGAAAAAGGGATAATACCAGAGTGTGTTTGGATGCGGCGGGGAAAGAAGCGAATGATTGAATAACAGTAATTAAAGCAGTTATTCGTTCGCCGAGCACCTGCATGAGGGATGATATTGCTCCTTAATTCAGCTCAGTTTAACTTCTCTCAGCCGGTGGTTCCAGCATCGCCTCATTAATCGCTGATTGGCATCGAGCTGTTCGCAGGAACAAACTGTTTACTCTGCTTTCCGTCGGCGAGGGCCCCTCTCTCTCTCTCTCTCTCTCTCTCTCTCTCTCTCCGGCGCCGCATTAGGACCCATTGTACTGAACGAGGCCGGCGCCGCGCTCCCAGCATGCTCTCCTGATGCACGCTTAACACAAGAGGATGGAGGCTTATATCTTATGTTGGGGATTGAAAAGGTGCACTTAAAAAAAACCCAAAAAACCCAGCTTTATTGGATCCAGGTAGATGTTAGGAATCAAATACGGGATCTGGAATTTTTTATTTTATTTTATTACTTTTATCCGTTTCCTGAGATTTAAACGTCACATTTAGCAGATATTGTTTGAATAATTACTGACAAACTTGTTCAAGAACATTTCCAGGATGGGTAGAATATACAGTAATAACTCGTTACTCGCGGTTAATGCCAGGAACCACCCGTGAAAAACAAAATTCCGCGATATAACTTTTTATTTGACTATTTACGATAATTTAAACCTTTATTAACCCTCCCCATACTGATATTAAACCACCTTATATCTGTATTACCTTTTCCCACACTCTGATCGATTGTTACCTACTACCTACTGTGAATCCGTGCATCTTGAAGCGCACATAAGCGAGGGATTACTGTAATCCAAGTACGATCCTTCGCCTTTCAAGAAGTTTTTTGCTTCGATCTGCAGAAAGTACGACTAAAACCACAACAGTTGGAAATGTTTTACTTAAATCGTCGTCTCAAATCAAGTGTGACGCTTCTAATATTTCATTCCAATCGGATTAGTTGTGTGGTAAATTGCCGTTACTTAATTTGAAGAGAGCTCATCTTTGCCTCTGCTCTCTCCGGCCAATGGGAGGATCCGGTTCTACCAATGAGTTCCACTTTTTCTCCAGTCAATTAGATTTACTGGAGTGCTGCAACTCTCAGCATCACAAATAAATATAATTAGTCCTCTTTCCAGGATTTTTCTGGATGTTTTTACCCAAATATCTGCTAATAATTTAAGTGCTTTTGTCATAAATAACATGAACGTTCCGCGTTAGTCTTCCTCAGATCAACACTCGAGCGATTCTGTTTTTCCTGGATCGTCGTCTTTCGCTTTTAACTTGAAATATGTTCAATAAAGTCGCATTTATTGAATTAACTGTGATGCATTTATATATAGAACGAGTTATGGGTCTTATGTGCGCTCACGCAGACACACACACACACACACGCTCCTATCCCGAGGCTTTGCAGGGGCGTAACCTCCCACTGGAAGCCGACCTGCCAGTCAGCATAAGGAGGGGTCAAATCCCAAACGGGATCTATTGTAAAGAATCCTCCAGAAAAACAATCTAAGGCAGGCGAGATGGATTAGGGGGCGGGAATAAGCTATACATCCTCCACTCTATCAAAACACAATTAAGTGAACTGACAATTACACTGAAAAGAGAACATGTAATTATCTCCTGGAGAACTAGAACATCAACTAATGGGAAATAATGGATGATTGTGGATGGGAGTGTGGTCACATCGTTATTTACCTGCCAAGACAGTCGCATCAACTTCTGAGGAAGAAGTGAAACTTAAAAATAGTAAATTAAAGGGTTCACCTCAGTGGCTTTACTTATTTAACACGCTTGGCTTCTATTGGTGTAAAAGAATGAAGGAGATTAAAAGGTTACCAGGACAGAGGTCTGAATGAAGCAGAGACGGTGGCTCGTGAGGGACAATAGTATTTCGTGTGAAAATGTGACTCAAATGAATCGGAAATAATTTATTTTTGTGTCTTGAGTCACTTTTAAATTCATTCTGCAAAAAATTGTAATTTAAAATCTATTAAATCTTACATTGTTTTGAAATTTTTTTTCAATCAGTTTTTTTGTTCACGGATGAAGATAAACGGCAAAAAAAAGAAAAATTATAACTAAAAATTAAAAAAAAGTCAAGAGGAACAGGTGGCGCGGGGGGGGCGGAGCCTATCACAGGTAGGTGATGTCATCAGGCAGTCACATGCTTGGGGGGGAGTAAAGCGGTAGAGACAGGAAGATGAATGCAAATAACAACTGGGACAACGCAACTACCAAAATAAAACAGGAAATGGAAAAAATGGCCTTCAAAATAAGAGGGATATACATATTTATTCATTTTTTTAAACATTTATTTTTAATTAAACACATGAAGTGGAACTTCAGGATGTGATTTGTAACATTGGCAGATTATAATAATGAATTATAAACAGGAAAAGTCTGTAACGGTGAGTTCAGGGTGACTCAGGAGGAAGAGCGGTCCTCTACCCATCAGCCCCTGCAGTCTGATGATGATAATTAAAGATACTAAACACACTCATGTGTTTGCTAATGAACTTCGAATCATCCAAAAGTCTCCATCTGAAAACGTCACATCCATCCTTCAAACATCTGAACAAAAGGACTGAATTCCCGCCGTCGCGTCGCCGGATAACCAGTAAATTACGTGCGGGTTGACGGAGCGCCTCCATCTGCCGAGGGAAGAAACACGGGAAGTGTTTCAGAGAAGAAGTTTGAATTTTTATTCCTTGTCTAAATTGTCATCTATTACTAATTCTAAAGTTTTAAACCAGGTAATAACTCACACATCCGCGGTTACCAAACAAATAAAGAGAGGATTTGGTGGTGATTAGAGAGCCAATCTGTCAACTAATGCACCTCAATTTAAAAGTCCATGTGGGAAATCATCTATTTTACTCAAGTGTGTTTGTGTGACACATTAAATTCCTTTTTGCCCCCGGGGGCAGATGCTCTCCTGCTGACCTCTCACCCCTATGCAAAGAGCAAAACACCCTCTAATGTGGATGCATGCACGCAGCATTTTGATTGTATATGCATTCTTTGCTGGGGAGCGTATGTTAAAAAAAAAACAACAAAAAAAAACACAAAACACACACACACACACCAAAAAAAACAATGCATTGGGAGGCAGATAGGGAGAGACGGAGTGAATGAGCAGCTGTGGCAATATTTCCAATATTTACTCTCCTCCGCTGAGTGCAGTTGCTCGGGCCTTTGAGGAGCAATCAAACATCCGGAGATGGTCGGAAGATTCTCCCTTTAAGCCACAAGGTTTTATTTGAGAAAGAATACCTTCTGTTCATAGGATTTGCAGCCATTTCATTTGAATCCATCTGTTTTTTAAGGTGAAAAAAGAGAGAAGAGAGGGGGAGTGAGAAAGAAAAAAAAATAAAGCAAACAAACAACAACAGAAAAAAAAAAAGAAGGCAGGCTATTGAACAGAGCATGTTTGTGCATCATATTGTTGCTTGATGTAATGTAGGTCAGTGTTCTGCACAGCACCAGATAAGACACAGGGAACAAGTGTTGTGTGTACTTACAAGCAAATATCTGTCAAAATAGCAATTGACAGATCTACAAGGGCCCGTGTCTCTCTCTCTCTCTTTCACTCCCTCTCCATCTCTCTCTTTTTTTTTTTTTTTGGCCGAGGAAGTGGTTCCTTCGTCATTAGCATTTTTTGAAAAAAGGGCCAGAGATTTGGGCCTATCTGCCTCCACTCGCTGCCTCAAAGCCAGTCTGGCCCAGGTTGTTATCTGTGCACTACAGAGGTGCAGCTGTTTAGCAAATGGATTTGCAGATTTTTAAAGGGAGATGAGAAAAAAAAAAAAAAAAGAGGGGGAAAGAATCAGGTATTCACAACAAGCCTTCCCCAAACTGGCAATTTGTGTTATGTTGTGTGCGTGTGGACATCCGTGTGTGTGTGTGTCTTCTTATAAATCTTTACCTTCTGTTTTCACAGGCCCACATTATTTTTAGAAATGGCATTAAACACATAAAAAAGCATGAAAAATGCTTATTCTTTCCCTTTCTGCGTGTTCCTTTATTCACTTTCCAGCCTCCCCAGGGGCCTTTTCTTCTCCTGAGCAGCGCCATCGCCGCCGCCGCCGCCGCTCCCGGTGCCGAACTGGACCGATGGAGGCCGGGGATGGACGGAGGAACCGATGTGGCGTTGGAGGCTGGATGCCGTCTTCACCACAGCTGCTGGCAAGAGCCCCTCTTTTGTCTAATGCAGTCCCAATGAGGATGACACACACACACACACACACACACACACACACACACACACACACACGTGGAGGAATTCTGGCTTCAATCGTGGGCCCCCGTGGGAGAGAGAGAAAAGGGCCCAAAGCCATTGGAGACGCTGAGGGTGGTTGGCTTTCCTAAGTGGGGGTATGAATGTATGCACACACACTCACACACACCTTAACCATGCACACGCACGCACACGCACGCACACACACACACACACACACACACACACACACACACACACACACACTCCAGCTGCAGCCTCGGCCTCCACCAGGAGGCGGCAGAAACACGCGTGACCTGAGGGGTCAGCTGGACACGCCCAAAAAGGTCACGACCCCAAATGTCAGAATTCCATCATAAGAACATCTGAGCATCCAA
This sequence comes from Antennarius striatus, assembly GCF_040054535.1. Lineage (NCBI taxonomy): Eukaryota > Metazoa > Chordata > Actinopteri > Lophiiformes > Antennariidae > Antennarius > Antennarius striatus. Next base: position 22,428,255 of record NC_090784.1, on the reverse strand, counting down.
AAAAAATTTTTAATTCACTCATATGGTTTATTTTCAGACTTTTTTTTTTGGTGTTTTAATGTGTGATTTGACACGAAGTGAAGAAAATATTTTTGTCAAAATTTTGAAAAGCAAAATTGCAAAAAAAAACCCCCCAAAAAACAAAAAAAAAGCATGTCGTCTTTCTTTCTTTCTTAATTCTTTCAGGAACTCATCCAACCTTTGATTTTCCAAAAAAGTCAAAGCGATTATTTCCATCTGCTCCTCAAACATTATTGAGCAGGCTGATTAATGACGGCAGGAAATGAATTTAGATGGAAGTTTCAGCATCTGTGTCATAATGTCAAGCTTGATTTTTTAAATGTATTATTATTATTAATATTATTAATATTATTATTATTATTTTTATTATTATTATTATTATTTTCGAACTGAGATGCTGTAAAAAAAAAGTTTGAATCGACAGATGCAGGCTCTTTTGCATCTGCTATCAGCGTTACTGTAACTGAATGGGCTATTGTGTTGATAAATGCTTCAAACTGCAGCTTGAGGGGACAGTGTGTGTTCTTTTTTAATGATTGAACTCACTACCCGAAATTAACAAAGACATCTATTCAAATAGAGGAGAAGAGGTGTGCAGGTGTCTTTTAATTTTATTCATCTTCGTCTTTTGCTGAAGCCATTAGTGGGTTTTGTCTTTGCCCAACCATGTGTGGGCGGCAGAGCTAACAATTAAACCATTGTTAAGATAATAGAGAACTGATAAAACCATATTCAGTTGGTGTAATATTCACATACTGCTGCACGGTAATTAGTATTAAACCATTTAACCTTCCAATACATCCAGCAGGTAAGGTAGGAGCCTCGAACACACGTGGAACGTCTGCAAACTCCTGAACGCTAAAGTTAATTTAGCATTTAGCTCCCAGGGCTGCAGGAGATCGGATGAAGCATCCAGTGGGGTTGGGGTTTGTTTGTTTTTTCCCGCTCTTTTTCGGCGCTTTTTTTTTTTTTTTTTTTTTGTCCCTCCTCCCCTCCTCCAGAAATATGTGCGGATAAGGTGAGGCGATCTATAATTTAACGTAACAAGCGACAGCTCGGATGCTACCGAGGCGAAGAGAGGAGCGTCGGCGATGGAGATCCAGGCTCTCGCCCCGGAGCCATCGCCTCCTCCTCCTCTAGGAGTCGAGTAGGAGTGAGGGAGGGTGGGTGGAATAGGGAAAGAAAATACCGACACACACACACACACACACACACACACACACACACACACACACACACACACACACACACACACACACACACAAACACACACACCTCCTCTGTAACTCGCTCTCTTGCTCTCTTGCCGGAGAGCGGAAAAGAAGAACCTCCAGTGTGGCGTAATGACTTTGCAGGGAAACAATAAGAAATAAATACCTTGGAGCTCCTCTATTAGTCAACACTTAAAAATCGTCCCCCCCCCCCACCCCCACTTTCCCTTCTCTCCCGCTCTTTTTGACTGTCTCTCTGCTTTAATGAGCCTCTTGTTGGAGAGGTAACCGGGGCCGCCGCTCTGCTCCGCGGCGCTCACCATTAGGAGACTGTTGGCTGTAATCACACGGAGGCTTGAGATGGGGGGGGCCCCGGATTAGCTCCTTTAGGGCGCGAGGAGTGTTTAAACACGCCGCTCCTTCCTGTCTTCACCAAATAAAACACTCGCCGTCATTAATTTCATTTACTTATCACCATCGCTCCCGTCAAACAAAAAACAAAAAAAGACCCTTTCATTCTGGTATCAAAATTATTGCCCCCCCCCCCCAGTGAAGAATTACGGGAGGTAAAGGAAGCTAAATGAAGATGAAGAATCGGAAAATGTTTCCAGTTGGAGGAATGTTGATTACCAGGGCCGGAGTCCTGGTGGATTCCCCCGCTATTTATCCTCATATTTTTGGGCTGCTTCTCCTCCCCCGCTACCCCCAACATGCCTCCCTCCTGGGGGGCCTTGGAGAAGCAGCTTGCACTCAGCGCTGCCAAAAGAATTTATTAGAGCAAATGGTATTGTAAGCCCTATGGAAGGCATACCTTATGTGGAGATTTAAAAGATATTAAGAGGATGGCGCAGGCGGGAACCCAGGTGTGCCGGGTAATAGCCATTGTCTTGAGTGTGTGTGTGTTTGTGTGTGTGCGTGTGTGTGTGTGTCGGCGTGTGTGTTCGGGTGTTTACACGTGGTTCAGTGTGTTTATAGAGCTTCTGCCTGGGAAGACAAGAGGAGGAGCACAATGCGCCCAACACACCAGTGAACTGGTTCTGTTGTGAACACAGTGTTCACCAACACAACCTCCCAGCATCCAGGTGTTAAAGCTGTGGTGGTCAGAATGGGACCGGGTTTGGTTTGTTCCATTTCCACTAGCGTAAGCCAATGGGCGGGGTTTATCAGACACGCTAGGTTTGGATTGGTTCAAATGTGCTGCCAGTCGGAGAAAGGAAGTGAGCTCAAATTGCTGCTGATTGTAACTTCCTGTTGTAAAAAAAAAAAAAAAAAAGCACCAGAAAACAGATTAAAGTGATATTAGAAGGGAATTTATTCACATCTAATGAGTTTTTTGTGCAAGATTACAATCATACAAAAAAAAAAATACTATTCAATACAATTTTTTTGCTTAACAAATATTTTTGTACTTGAAATATTATTATAGCAGCATATTAATGATTTTATCTAGCTAAACCGTATAGGACGTGTAGAGTCAGTCTCTATTACAGACAAACTGCTCATTGTAAATTAATTTTTTTTTTTTTCTTTCCACAAACACAAAACTTCTAATGATTCCAGGCTTCCATAGCGGCTGGAACAGTTTTGGGAGCTTAAAATGCGTATTAAGTGTGGTATGGTAGCGACACTCCACATTATGCAGCTCAATTATTCCATGAGCAACACCTGCGAAACAAATTTGGCATTCAAATTTGCTAAGGATGATCAAACAACGAAACACTGTCATTATTTCTCCCTCACATAAGGCAGACAGAGGAGGAGAACAAACTAGTGTATTTATTTTTTTTGGGGGGGGGGCTGCAGTGAATTAACTATTCAGCTGGAAGTAAAATTCATTTCATCGGTTTCACACACACACACACGATATTTAACTACATTCGCGGGAACGACGAGCTAAATGGACTTGGATAAAAATAAATTTAAAAATTTGAAAAAAATAAAATTACTCAGATATATTCTTAAAAAAAAAAAAAAGTACCGTTTTGGGGATTATTTTCACTTCCTGTCAGGTGTTGACATCAAAGCCTCACCTGCCCCCCTCCCTCCCGCCCCCGATAAGGTAGCCTCATCGTCCGATGCGAGATAGAACAGAAATGGGGGGTTAATGAACCGCTGCTTCCCCTGGATGTAATTCCGTAATAGCTATAATCAGGCACATGAATATACATCAGCTGCAGTCCTGTTGGTGGTCAATATTGTTGAAGCTTTGCCAGTCGGAGGATATTCCTGCTTCTGCCTTAATGTTATCAGGTAACACACACTGGCGTTAAATCCCACCGCCAAAATAAAAGCCTCTTTTTGGAAGCCTTCACAAGCAGACAATGCGGCTCTCACCGAAAAGCCCTTTAAGTATTCGTGTCTTAATGTCATTACCGAGCAGCACACAGACCGGGGCGAGAGGAGGAAGGCAAACAAAAAAAAACCAAAAAAAAAAGAAAGAAAGAGAAAGAGAGAGTTTGAAAAGAGAAACCCAACACAAGACCTCAAGGTACATTCTGCTCTGAGCCGAGACAAAAAAGACTCGAGCGAAAACGGCGAAAAACAAATGGGGCCGGGGTTTATTACGTTCACGCGGTGAATGGCGGAACAACGGCCTCGGCAAGTCCTCGCTGACAGCTCCTAAAGCCGCAGATTTGTGCCCATTAGTCACACAATTTAGCAAGAAGGTGGTTTCTAAAGTGCATTGATAGGGATTACAGTTCTATCCTTTTCCTTGTCTTTCAGCGCTGAAAACACGCGGCTGATTCTTGAGATGCCAGGAGGTTCCGGCGAAGAAAAGAGTCGGGGGGGAAACTATTGTATTTGTTTTCTAAAATGGCAATCCGTTGGGTATTAAAGGGGGGCTTAATCTGCGATTAATATTTTAATGAACACAATTCTGAAGTTTACACCGTCCCACACCAACAGGAAGCTTTATTTACATGATGTCTGGGGGAGAGAGAATGCGCAAACACGTTCAGTCGCAATTACACGGTGGCACTCGGGTGCGATTACACCACCAGGGATTTGAATAATCTCAGTTTATTGAGTTCAAGATATTTTGTAATCGTAGATTAGTTTAACAGGGACATTCTTTGGACATGCAGGGATTAAGGCAGATAAGAGTTTGTCGGTGAATCCATACCCGGCGTTTGTGGTAGATCGACTCCCGACCTACATGGCGGTAGGTCGCGGGCCTTCCGTCAGAGGTCGACGTTTTCGAACGCCGAGGAGAATCTGGATTGGTCGACGTGATTAAAATGTCAAAACGACAAACAGCTGATCGCAAGAGCATATGTAACAACCCGGTAACCAATCGTACCGCAATGCAGATTATATACTATACAGTAATCCCTCGCTTGATCGCGCTTCAAGATGCACGGAAGTTCCGTGTATTAAAGAAACACTTTTCTTTAATACCAAAGTGCTTTAAACAGTCTATCAGAGTGTGGGAAAATGTGTGTTTTAATATCAGAATGGGGGGGGTTCACAAACTGTTAAATTACCATAAATAATAAAATAAATAGTTTGTCACTATATCGCGGAATTTCATTTTTTGCGAGTGTTTCCTGGAACGTGTTAACCGCGAGTAATTATTTTGTGCTATATTAATGTTTTTCTGCCTATAATAATTCACGGTTATAGTATAAATTTATAATCTTACACATAAAACATACGATTACTTCGATTGGACGACCCAACAATGTGAATTTGTTAACAACGTTTAGCTTCCACAGCAAAGCTCTGGTGCAATAATGTCTTTCTCACAGGGGTAATTGTGTCTTCGTAACATTTTTGTTTTATGAAAAAATATTTTTTAATGTGTGGCATCGCTATTATTATTTAATTCTTTTAATACATTTTTTAAAAAGCCACTTGATCCTGTTGAGATGTAATGAAATCAGCTGAAAAGTGTTTTTAAATCCTAAAATGTGTCTCAAAACCATCGGATAGCGTCTCGATTCAGGCAATCATCAAGTGTTGTTTAAGCAGTTTCCCGTCATCTTCGTAGGACTGGTGATCTTTACAGTAAGAGGCGGGTGAATTTCGTGGCGGGTGGGGAGGGGGGGGACCATAAACACTCAAGTGGGGTCAGATGCGATCACGTGACCTCGCTCGCCGCCGCTCGCTCCAAAGCAGAGGCTTCGGAATCCTGAGATAACCATCGGCGTCTCCGGTATCTCTGCTCGGAGCGGCTGAAGGCCCACGTCGCCTATAATTGGATTTGATTTGCACTCCCAGCATCAGTTAGGGAGATTAAGGGCAAGCACAAAAATCCCCACGATTCCTTTTCATCCCGATGACAAGCGAGGCCTAACGGATCCTGAAAAGGAATATTTGTGACGGAAAACCTTTCTTTTTCTTCTGCTCGCAAGCGGAGAGACGGCTGGAAGTGACGAGTCCTGGTGGTGAACAATGAGCGCGTAATAAAAACACAGATTATTATGGGTGTCTTTAACAATTTATGTGTCGCCGTTCCCAAAAAGTGTTGCTTCGTACCTGGAATTTTGAAGCAAAACCAAAAAAAAACAACTTGCTCAACATTTAAAAACTGGAACAATGGAGGGTTTTGTTCCAGAATACCTGCTAAAAGGTGGAGAAAAAGTTACACGACGGAGTTTATAGAGAGCAAACGTTGCCAACAAAAAGCTCTAAATCGGAATAATGCGAGACTTAACTTATTTTTCCCTCCTCTTCATCGCCTGTGGGTAGCGAGAGGTTTCTGTTCCGGCCTGATAAGTCATCTATTTGAATGGATCGTCGTTCTCACAGGTATGTAAATAACAAAAAAAAAAAAACAAGCCGTGTTCTTCCTCCCTTTTATTCCCCATCCTTTTGACGACGAGCAACGCTTACACTAGATTAAATCACCATCAATAGACTTCCCCCACGCTCGGGTGTCGTGTTCGCTCGGTACCCCATGCCAAAAGACTAATATTAGTATCTCCAGAAAAATAATCTCTCTTTATTTCAGCAAGTTCCCCCTGCTAAGGCATTCACATTCTGCATTTATCAGAGGATTTAAACGCGGATGAAATAGTATATAAGCTGGATCCCCTCAGGAGAGGTTCTCATTCTCTTGTATTCTTACAGATGAGGAGGGAAGAGAGAGGAAACGGAGAGAGAGAGCTGCACCTTGGCGGAGGAACGGGAGGAGGAGGAGGAATTAATTTTTCCCCTCTGGGAGAAACACATGCTGGATCTCAAGAGTTGGAGGGAATCTTCCCATCTTGCTCTGATTGGCATTAAGAGGGTGGGTGTGTGTGTGGGGTGGGGGTGGGGGGGGTGAGAGGGAAAGAGACACCATGGTTGTTACTAATGATTTATTGTCTGAAATGTGAACGGTGTTTTGGGGGGGGGGGGGGTTCCAGTGGGTTTTATTATCAGACATGTGTTTCAGCGGTAGGGTTTATTACCTGGGAAAAAAACATTACAATCATCCTGCATATCGATCGATCGTGCGGTCAGAAGATCAATATTATCTGTCACAGGTGTTTAAAAGTCACTCCAATGAAGTAAAACTACAAAAAAGCAGTTGAATCAGTAATCAACAGATCACCTTTGGGTCTGATCGTCTGACATCTGAAGGAAAGAGGATTATGTTTCATAGTTTGTTTGCTTCAGGATTCAAATGTTGTATGAAAAGGATTTTCAGCTTCAGCGGTGAAATATTTAAACAGATACAGTGAAATATTCCAAAGACTCCGACTCTCTGTCGATTTCAGGATCGCCTTCAAGTCGTGGGTTTTTTTTGTGAAACAATGTCAACCCAAAATCTATAGGAGAAGAACACACAGGAGGAGAGAGAAGACGAAAAAAACCAACAAATATTATCAGTTTTAGTGATCGCTGTCATCAATGTCAATAATCTTCTTCTTCTACGTCAGTAATAATGACGTAAATACTAATACTACTAATAATAATATAATTATAAAATATTAGAATAACAGTTAACAAAAATAACAACTAAAAACAATAATAATAATATACTACTACTACTACTACTAATATAATAATAACAAAAGTTAATAATAAAATAATAATAATAACAACAGCATCGTGTCTGGAGTGTCCCCTGCCTCTCGCTGGGACTCCAGCAACCCCATGACCCACGAAAGCAGAAGATTTGAATGAGAGAATGAATGAATGAATAAATGAATGATTGAATGAATGATGAAGATGACGATGACGATGATGGAACCGCCTCCTGACTAAACTCCCGGTGTTCCGTTTGGGTCTCTCTGATTCTGCTGTGATTTTCCAGACATCTTTTTTTTTTTTTTTAACAGGAAAACGGTGCTTGTGAACCGTTTTTTTTTTGTTTTTGTTTTTGTTTGTTTGATGAGCAAAGAAGTAGAACACACGTCAAAAAAGAAAAGGACCTCCTGAAAGGAACTAAAAGTTATCTCCGCTGAAATATTCGTGAGCGAAACGTCACGAATCAAAAGACAGCAGCTCAAACACAAACACTGTCTTCATGACAGGGAGATGAAAACGTGTTAAAGTCGTGTGATTCATCCTGATTACGATGTTTTTCACCATTACCATCAACCCTGAGGTGAGAACATGGAGGAACGTCACCTTTGACCTTTCATGTGGAGTCATATATATATATAGTATCTCCATCGTGATTGGTTGAACCCCAACTAATTACCTGGCAGGTAATTAACCAGATATCACAAACATTACCATACATATTTATGGCACACACACACACACACACACACACACACACACACACACACACACACACACACACACACACACACATACACACATACACACACACACACACACACTATATAAATATATCCAACATTTTCATAATTGAATTGTTTTTCTATCTCTTTTTTCCACTCAGGTATTTAATAACCAGATAATCAACAGGATTCTTTATCACAGGGGAGGGGGGGGAGTGGTTTCTAAATTTATTGAATCTAGAAATTTATTGCATGTTTGAATTCATTTAACTAAAAAAAAATAGATTAAAAAAAGAATAGGGACTAAGATGGACGCTGAAAAGTTCAACTGAGCCTCAAAAAAAAAAAGAATCATTATCAGGTAAAAAATAAGCAGGTGAGACATCATAGCCCCGCCCACTTTTCCTCAGCTGACAGGTAAAGTTTTTTTTAAGCGTCACATCTAGAAACGGAAAGGAAAATAAAAACAAGACGCCGTTCGACGGCCGCTTTAATATTTGATGGAGCTTCCTACCACTTAGTGTAATTAGATCAGTGGAGACCTCACTTATAAAGACTGAATTTGGGCGCCATTTATGCCCCCGATCGGGTAACAAGTGGTATGCTGGTTTTCAACGTGACAGACAGGAAGGAAAAGGAATTAAAAAAAACGACGCCCTGCGTTTGATGCGTTTACACACCAGAAGTACAGATAATGCGGTTAATGGGCAGACGTCTAGCCAGACACTGTCCTGTGTGTGTTGACGGGTAGACAGAAGGCTGAGGAGCTGAGCACAGATCAACCCATATTGACTCAATCTATTGACAAATGAATTTGGGGGCAAAGTCCTTCTGCGAGTTGTTGATTTAGGTGTCACAGTTCATTTCCGTTAGTGCCAAACCTCACAAACACATATCTCTGCCCTGATCTGACAGCAAGCTGTGAGTTAAAACAGCCTTTTATTAAAGAATAATAGATCAGAATTCTACAGTTATCACACAATTAAAGAGAAGCCTGCAAATATGAAGTATAAGATAGTGAGCCATTAAAATAAATAAATAAATAAATAAAAAATCCTGAAATAATGCCTCTGAATTCAAAATGGAAATCGAATGAACGCAAAGTTTGTTTTCCCGCAATATTATAGTCGACCGGCGACATTAAAAAGCAATTAAAACAAACTATTGCATTACAAGGAGATGAATTAACTTTCAGCGCCCTCAAATGCATGTTTTCTCAGCAAGCATGTCGTAAATGAAACTCTTCATTAAGGATTAAGAAATAATAAAGGAAATTAGTCTCTACTACCAGCTTTAAAATGTTCATTATTAGCTGTATTTGCTTTAATGAGCTGTCTGAGGACAAGAAAAAAGAAGCAGGGAGAAGAATCTCTTTAATGCCGTGATAAGTTGATCAGGTTTCCATGTTCCTATTTGGAGGGGGGGTGTTGGTGGAGGATGAGGATGAGGAGGAGGGAGGTGGTCGGGGGGGAGAAGATAATGAAATCTTCAGGAGAGATCAGCCGATTTCATTTCGGCAACTTCTCGACTTTATCCAAAGATGCAGCAGGTGCTGGCTCCCGAGAAGAATTTTGGGTAAATATTGATCCTGTAAATATGTGTGCAGTTCCCACCCCTCCATCTCCCCTCCCATCCTTCCCCTTCCTCTCGGAGAGACTTGCCCCTCCCTGCAGCCGACGCGACTCGTGGAGCTAGTTAAGTGAGGTATCATCTTCGGTCCGTGGCTAGTCCGCCGTCTCCCACAAGGCCATTGTGGGTAGGGTACAACTGTTGCGAGTGGGTGGCACATCTGTTCCCTGAGACAGGCGAGCCCCCCCCCGACACACGCACACACACCCCCCCCCCACCCCCGGTCATCATCACGCAAGGAGCTAGCGTTTCACGCGCATGACTAATAACCGCTCTGGTATCTCCGCTCAGCTGCAGACAAAGGGGCCTTGACGGGTGCCAGTCGCCTTCAGATCCGCGCCCCGACATTCCTAATAGAAAGAGCATTAAGTACCATGTTTACCTTACTCTTATCCTTCCCTCCATCTGGCGCGCCGTTTCGCACTTAACAGGTTAAGTATATTCAAGATATACAGATCTGACATGGAATAAATTTGCAGTCGATGGCGCTGGCTTGCGATTGAAGCACCATATGCACGGCGCTGCTGCATCCCATAGCTGCCAGGTTTTTCCTGCACACGGCCGCCGTCTGTGAAAAATATGCAAAGACAATTTATGGAATTAAAACTGTATCACTGTTTCGGCTTTACCCCGCAAAAACTTTACTGTGAGAATATTCAGAATCACAACTGCACGGCTTCTTTTGTCAAAGTCAGGAGTCTTCCCTCCTACAATAGCCAGGGATACAAGCGCCCCCGCAACAAAACTAAAAGTTTAATTCCAACTCCGGCTGCGAAAGAGAGAGCGGGGAGAGAGTGTTCATGCTTGCCATCCCTTGTCTAGCTTTAAAAGAGCCCCTTGGGGTGGTGATGGTGGTGGTGGTGGTGGTGGGGGGTGGGGGGTGGAGAGAGAGTCAGGTGAGTAACGTCGGAGGTAGAAGACGAGTGGCTCGCTTTGCTGGTGTCCGTAGAGCCGATCCCCCCCACCCCACCCCCACCCCCGGCTCACCGGGGAGCAGCGATGGCTCCGGTAGTCGAGGGTGAGCAGAGAGCGTGGAGGATGAAGGATGGGGCCTAATCCTCCACATGTGGCATCCCCCCCCCCCCCCCCCCACAACTCTTTTTTTTTTTTTTAAAAAAAAGGAAAGCCAACTGGAGCCGTTCTTGGACTCCAGGCCAGGGGCTCCAGGAAAGCGTTGCCTCCAGCCAAAGCACATAGTGTGAAATGAGAAGCTAAAGCTTGAATGTGCTTTTGTTTATCAGAAAACTGCACTCTAAGTGGGTTTGGCAATGGAGGGGCCCAAACTCCATAAGTCATATAGACTGGCTCGGGCCGAAGTGGGGATGGCACGGCGAGGCTTCAGGCTTGAGCGGCCCAGGAAAGGCAGCTTCTCAGTCAGCCACTTGGCAGCCGGTCTCCCCCCTTCACCGTCCCGTTCCTATAATCTCGCTTCCAACACAAAGGGGGGATCAAAGAGGTCAATCTTGAGAAGGGAAATATGGTCAGAAGTTAAGAAAACCGAGGCGAAGAAACATTTGATATCCACCGTCTAGATGGAGAAGCGTGAGGAAACTCGAGACGTCAAACCTAAGCTCAAGGAATTGGGGACAAAGATTTGTGGGTGTGAGGAGGCCAGCAGGGTGCCAAAGACCCTTCAGTTTAGGAGATGGATTGCACGAGGGGATCCATGACCACAAGGCTCTTGGCTTCAAAGTGGCACAAAGATAACTTCCAAGTAGGAGGAAAGTTAGGAAGAGTCTCAGGGCTTTAGATGAAAGGGGAAATCTGACTTCGTCAGGAGTTCATTTGCTACCAGGTTGACTTTCGGGATGTATTCTGCAATTAAATCCAATTAAAAAAAACACTTTTCTTTATTGTGAATCTGTGTATATAAATTCTATCACAAATTCCAAAAGATATTCTAATAACATTTAGGTAAATTCACCCAAAGAACTTTTGGGAATGTGAACTAAAGTGATGCACAGCATTTCTGGGATTTCTCGATTTTGATCACATGGTGCAACCAATAACTAAAATGGGTCGATAAAAGTGACCCTTTTTCATTTATTTTATGGAACATCCACCCATTCCTTGGAACCTAAGGAACCAAAGTTCGAGTCAGCGTAATCCAAGGAGGGATTATGTTCCCTTATAAACACGTTTTCCATTGCAAATTAGTCGTACACAAACATAGTTTCCGGGAGGCGGGCTTGTTCTTTCACGACCAGCCACCGGCTCTCTATCTGCCCCGAACACTGAAAGCGTTTGCTGCACTGCTGCGGGTGTAAATTAGGTATCGGAGGCCAAACAGTTTTACTGGAGCTCTCGTCTTGGTCGCTGCATCTCAGAGTGGATTACAGCTCCGGTCTCCGTGGTGCCCGGAGTAGCGCTCGGGCCGGGATGAGAAGAAAAATACTCACAGTAAAACAACTGCCTGCTGAATTTGCTGTTTTTCTCATTGTTAAATTTAATTTGCCATTTCATTCACTGCTGGGTGTTTTCTTTTAATTCTGAAGTTTGCCCACAACTTCTGGGGGATGTTTGGCCAGCACCTGCCTGTTTAATATTTAATGTAGCTGATTTCAGAGTATTTACGTGGCCTTTAATTACTCGGGTCAGTTCAGACTTACAGTTATAGCGGCTTTTTTTAAAAAATTTTTTATGGATATTCGCTGTGTTTTTGTGCGCAACTCATCAAACTGCTTTCATCAGTTGTCTATAATTGCCTCATTAGAGTTCTCATAATTATAGTGATCAAGGAATCTTCCATACATATTAGAAAAAGAGGAAAAAAAACATTTTTTTCCATTTTGGTAACACGGATTATTAGACTCGTTTTGCCGGAGCGATCACAGCCCTCTGAGGTTCTTTGTAGTAGATGTCACCACTTCGCCTGATCTCGTTTAAAAGGCTGTGTGTTGAACAACTCTAACCTTGTGAGCCATCTGGCTTCATCAGGCTCAAATTTCTCTCTTTTTACCCCCTTTTTTGTTTTTTTGCAAAGCAATCCGTTCTGAAAAGTAAAGAAGAGCTTCCAAGACCCAGATGGCTAGTGGGGTTACAGCACTTTTGATTTGCCTTGACTATTTTCGCAGTCTGTCTTTACAGCCTCCAGGAAGTGGAGTTAGGCTGACCATGGATTTGGCAGTTTAAAGCCAGTAATTTCTCTATAATGTCATATGTTTTAATGTTTTCTAGAAAATACTAGACCTTTGCTTACATCATCCCAAATCTTTGTCGTAGATCCCTCAGTGATGACTCTAGTTATACAGTAATCCCTCATGCATTCGCGCAAAAACAGGTGTGACTTCACCTCATCACAGATTTTTAGTAGGTAGTCATGTGACACCGTATGCACATGCTATTGACTGACAGCAGTTTGCTTTCTTTATTATTTTCCATTTGGGGATCAAATCAGTATATAAAATTTAAAAAAAATACGCAGTGCGCTTCGTTCTGTGAGGCAGCGCACTTCCGTGAGACACAAAAGTGCCTTAAATGGTTGATAAGAGTGTGGGAAAAGGTAGTATAGATAGGGGTCATAAACATTTACCGTAAATAATAAGATAGTTTGTCGTAATATCGCGGAATTCATTACTCACATGTGGTTCCTGGAACGCGTTAACCGTGAATAACGGGGGCGCACTGTATATCATTTATTCACCCCCATCAAGAAGGTTTTTGTTGTCACCCGTTGTTTGGTTGGCTGGTTGGTTGGTTTAAGGAATGGTCGGTTGTGTGGTTGATTTGAAATTTATTTGGCAGTCTCGATGGAGGTGTGGGTCGTGCTTTCGGTTAGAACTCATGGACCTCTTGTGCTGATCCAGGAACATTCTCCAACCTCAGAACAGGCGTTGGTCGATATGTCATCTATCTATGATTATAGATCTACTCTAGATCTTAATTCTTTTGTAAGAGTTTAACACATTTGAGAAGAATTACTTGGAGGTAAAAACAGTCTTCTGAGTTTCACTCTAGTATTTGATGAAAATAAAGTCGTTCCAGAATAAGTAATCTGTCTTCTGTCTTTGGTGCTTTGACTAGTAAGGTTGTAAACGTGTCCATTGTATCCACTGCATTGTTGACTTTGAAAGGATTTCTAAGAATCTCAAAAGTCTACCATCCGAATCTCAGCAAACCTGCTCCAACAGTCTGCTGTGAAATCGTTCACATTGATAACCAATACACTGGAGGGCCAAGATGTCTTGTTAAACAACATTAGAACACAAAGCCGAGCACATCATCGCAGTGCGTTCACTCCACTGCTGCAGCACTGCGTTACTCTTTCATTTAAAAGGCTGTACCACTTTCAGTCACTCGAGGACAGACACAAAGAGCAGGAGCTTTTCAAAGGGCCCATTGTGGAGCCCAGAGAAATTATTCAATTAGCAAATTTAGCACCTGATCTGGTTAGCCAGTAGCCCCGAGGATGCTACAGCTGCATGAGAGAGAGAGAGAGAGAGAGAGAGAGAGAGAGAGAGAGAGAGAGAGAGAGAGAGAGCAACACATAAAAGAGGAGGGGGGCTGGACAGACCAGACGGTGTAATATTCATTACCTCCTACTCCCCCCCTGTTTTATGACAGGGAAATTACCCAGTATTCATATCACACACTGTAAAATATTGCTTTTCGTAACACACATCTATCGCTCTTTACAATCCATGATATTATCCCAGATTCTGAGCATACATGCATTTTTGCAGAGCAGATTGTTCAATTGATAGTTTGTCCTCGCACATGACGAGACACTGGATTTCAAAAGCAGGGCAGAAACCAGATAATCAATCGGTGGATAGAGAGACTGGGTAAAACAACCATGTAAGGTCACCGTTTTTCAATTAATCAGTTGTTGTAGGGATGAAAAAACTCCTTCTCCCCAGCAACATTGTCCAGCTCCTCCTAGGAAAGGATGGGTGAGATCCCCCTGGTGACTCATGGGTCTACCCGTGTCTCCTACCAGTTGGATGTGTACCCAGAAAAACCCCAAAGGGTCCCCCCAACCTGAACAACCTCAATCAGCTGCTTTCTACCCCAAGAAGACCCAATTTGACTTGACATTTACGGCTCAAGACCAGCCAACCAACAGATTCTCAATCTTACAGTCGGTACCCTCATGGGTAAGAGTGGGTGAGAGTTGGAACGTCTCTGAATCAAGAGCTTTTTCCCTACATTGCTGCTGATGCTGCACCAAACAACCAGTCCATTCTCCCATCAGCCTTCAAGAGACCCAATTAAACTCTGCCCCCCAACTTAGACAACTTGGTAGTTGCTAGAAAAGTCAATTCATTGTTGGTTTCAGAGTTTTTGTGAATTTGATCAAAGCAAAGCCATAAACCTTGTTTCCTCCTACATTTGAGGGTAACAGACTAGACATGTTTTTGAGGGTCTGTACATTTGACTTGAGAGCAAGTTGAGATACGTTACTCCTAAAACACAACGGCCTTTAGCTACATGTGCGATAAAGTCTGATGACATCTTTTTTTGAAGAAGTCCTCCTGACATTCAGCCCACCCTCCTGTTCTTTTGATGGCTGTAATGACGGCGTCACCTGACGCGATGACATCAGAGCTCTCCGGACGCATTGGCCGGTTTAGACCGGTGTCTGCGTGGGCTTTGAGTGCCAGCTCCACGCAGCAGGAGCGTGGCCGAGGAAAAAGGAGACGGCCCCGGGGGCAGACTCTGTGTCAGCTGATAGTGCAGAGGGTGGGCAGGGCCGGGGGGAGGGTGGCATGCCTGGGCGCGAGAAGGCTCGCCAAGACCCACACTCTTTTGGCATTTTGGCAAGGGCAGGCGGCAAAACAAAATGATCCAATTTAAGCTGGTTTAGGAGTGGCGGAGAATATTCAAATATTTATTTTTACGAAGCATTCGGAGAGGCTATGCTTGCTCCGCCGATCGGTGAGAGAACCAAGTTTTCATCTGTAAGCCTCAGCAAAAACAGCGCCATCTCTTTAGCCAGTTGGCCTCCAGTGGTGGAAAATGGATCCAACGAAGGAGTCATGGATCCCACCGCTCTGCTGTCTCCTGAATCCTCTTGCCCCTCTCTCCGGTTTACCTCCCTTTCCCCTTTCTCCATCCGATTCAGGTCTTTCGGTTGTCTCCAATATTTCTTTCTCAATCTGGACAAAACTTAAAAAACAAATCTCATCATCTAGCTTTAACGGGCGCAGAGCAGTTTGTCGGAAACATTTATTTTGCCTACGTGTTACCATAATAAAGCCTTTGCTAAATTTTCTGCTGTAAATACCATAAAATAATGTCGAGCGTCTGACTATATTTTCTGTTTCAGACTGACATTGATGGCAGGATCTTTCAAATGATTGCTTTTTAATGCTATTATTGTTATTACGGCTATTATTACTGCTAATGAGGAAAATACAGCCCTGGTTTTCCTCAGCATGAATTTCACCATGGAAATAAATGAGTAAAAAAGCCTTTATTGAATTACACTAAAAGCAAGCTCAAATAAATGAATCTGCCTCCATGAGACAATGCTCGCTATAGTTTAATTTCATTGTGGCGGGGACGAGAACGGCGGGGCCAAAGACAGACAGACCTCTGATATGGAGGCTTCAGTACACAGTGATGTCTACAAATGTGTGTGTGTGTGTGTGTGTGTGTGTGTGTGTGTGTGTGTGTGTGTGTGTGTGTGTGTGTGTATGGAAAACGTATCAAACGACTTGTTTTTGAAGCCGTCACTCCTGCTTTAAGAGACGTGAAACACAAGAGGGGGGAAAGGCATCGCCGATTCCTCAGATACGACGCAAGGTCGTTCATATTCGGCTTGTAAATTTAGACTCGGCAATTATCAAAATGGCATCGCTGGCTCTGAAGCATCGATACGCTCCTGCGTCTGTCCGGCATCACGGCTGCAGAAAATGCTTTATGACGTGAACATGATGGAGGGTTTCCTCTCCGGTGGAATTAGATTTAGCTGCCGTTCCTGTTCACGCGGAGTGAAAATGTCGTTTTTACATGCAACCAGTCACAAAAAGGGGATTTTTACAGAAGCTATATCTGCAGTGTTTCTTTTCTCCGAAGTGGTTTATGCTTATCAACTAGTAGCATCAGCAGTTACTTCATGCTCTACAGTAAATGCACAGCTGACCCCCCCTCCCCCTGGGACATTTATTGTGAGCACGTCAATGGACTTTGTTGTTGCTGCAGAGGTCGCGGCCTCTGCGGTAGAAACCCTCCATTGTGCAGTCCGAACAGAATCGGGTCAGCGGAGCGAACGGATCCAAAATAACTCGATTGTTGGTGGAACATATCTGACTGATAATCGTGTTTTTGTGTTTGCATCAAGTTTTTTAAAGGAATCTCTGCTTTCAATTCAAGTCAATGTCAGATAAACAGAAAAAACACTGGCTTTCCGTCCAGATTTAAACTTCTTTTTGTGAATTAATCGACTTATTTCAGGGTTTTGACACAAACAAATGTACAATAGTGTCTATAATTACAACAGATGATTTTTTTATGCTATATTCACAGATATTTTTGCAATGTTGATGAACAAACCTTCGACGAACAGAAATTCAATAATTGAAAGTAACACAAGTGCAAATTTGAGGTACTTCTTACGAAGCTTTTCCATTTTTATGTTACTTCCATGACAATCTATTTGAATTGGACGGTAAATTATTGGTTATTTAAGTCCTAGAAGTGAACTTCCCAGTAAGTTTCATTAAATTATTGTTTGAATAAACAAGACTTTAAATATTAATGAGAAATTAACAGCAGACAAATAAGCAATACTATCACAACTTAAAAGTATTACAAACATGCCAAAAAAAGGGAAAGCGTACAGAGGAATTCCTTGTAAACTAGTAATTATTTAGAATTTGTTTGATTTTGCCCCATCACATATTAAACGTTTAAAATATAATGAACTTCAAAAATATAATTAACGTCAATTTTGAGGTTAATACTGGATTTAAAGTTAAGATTCACTCTTGAATTCTCCGGTTTTTGTTTCTTTTTTGATATTTAGAATTTTGAGGTACAGATATTTTTATTAATACAGTATTTTCATTGTACGGGGTCATTTTCTACATTGACTCTACATTCTACAAGCCACATGACATTTACGGCGATACACAAAAAGTATCATTCAAGTTCAGTTTTTACACATACACACATATGTGTGTTGATGCGTGGACACACACACACACACACACACATGCAAACACAAATGAAGTGTGATGAAGTTGTGCACCAGCGTTGGAGACTTATCAGAAGCCAATCAGCAGACAGAACAGTCACACTCTCCAGCTAAAGTCAAAACGATAAATTGGAATTATCTGGTGGAAACTGAGAAACAGACAGAGGTCACCACGCCGGATTAAAAATAGTCCAACGCCACTGGAGCGCTCGTGACGGGTGGAGAATTATTTCTGTTTACATCCTGTCAGGCACGTAGAGAAGGAGCCCATCTACTCTCAGCTGACTCCGAGGCCCCCGGAGCACGATTCACTCCGCTTATTAATCACAGCTCAGGAACAACTTATCTTTCATTTTCATTGTTTTTGTCAAAACAAAGAAAATGTTGGGACTTTCTGTGCAGGTTGTGAAATGAATTGATATAGATTTCTTTATGTTTGTTCAGAATATTTGTGAAAAATCAGCAAACGGGCTTTGACTCATTAATTTTTTTTTAGCTTTATTACAGCTTCCTTTAAGCCACAGAAAGTCACTCAACCTCGGTAAACTTACAATTTGTTTTTTTTGTTTCATGC